>NC_142536.1:7103928-7443214 GCF_056151865.1 Erythranthe guttata
TAATGAAAAATGAAAAAAAATAATATAATAAGAATAAATTGATAATTATGATCATAAATTTTAGAAAAAACAAACATAAATGAAACATACCGACGAAAAAACATCTTAATAAAATTATAAGCATGCATTAAAATTGAGTAGGTCAAATTATTTTTTCATAGATAAAATGGGTTCTCGTTAAAACATTATTTTGCCAAACGAGGAAAGAGTACATTTGATGTTTAATGATTAAAAAGCAGAATATTGTTCCCACAAGAAACGTGCAATTTTATCCATAAATTGCGCTTGAGCTTGAACCATAAATTGCCATGGATGACCTTTATGGTAGAATGTATCAACATCTACGTCTTCCATTTGAAGTTTCTTGTTGAAAATTTCATCATCTCAACTGAACTTTTGGATATAATCGTGTAAGACACAACAAGCGCACACACATAATCACACACTTATATATGCACATAAGCAACTCACAAGTACGATTTCGGTTACACTCATTCATCTCCGTTGTAACCTAATAATCCTGAAAACTAAACTAAAAAAGTATGAAGAATTGTTTGGTTATGCCGATTGTGATGGTAATGTGATGATGCTAATTACTTAGATCACCTGGAGTAGTGTAGAAAATGAACTGGGAGAGCAAAACGGATCAGTAGCTTGACAACTTGATGATCCTGAGGTACCTGCGATCATAGAACACGTAAACTAGGCCGGGGGTTGATCCGGCGGAAACCCCTCCGACGCTCAAGTCAGACGTGCTGATAGAGGAAATAGTCCAGAGAATACAGTTAATAGTATTGCTCAGTTAATAGGACGTACCTTGAAGAATGAGTTCAAACCTTTATTTATAGCTTAGTTGAGATTGTCGGGCCCAAACCTTACTTGAAGGTGATTGGGCCTCGGTGATAGTGGTCTTCGATATTGGGCTCGTGGCCCAGTAGGTAAATAATTTGTAGGCCCATTGGGTTGGGCCAATTAGGCATATCATTAAGCCCCCACTCTCGAGTCGATGTGGGGGCCATGTTGAAATGGGTGATATATCGTGTCGAGAGTAAAAATTGTAGTAGTCGATGGTGTGCGATAACGCGTTGGAGCGTGTGTCGGAGGGGCGTGAATGCGCATTGGCACATAGCGCGACCAAGTTGTCGCGATGTAAGTTAATTGAGTCGTCGGTTTTGTCCCGCGACGATGTAGTAGCGAATTATCTCCTCGTGGGAGTTGTCTCGTAGCGGGGTAATAGTGTTGATCGAGTTATCTCCTCGTGGGAGTTGTCTCACGATAGCACGGATCAAGTAATATCCTCGCGGGAGTTTTCTCTGGGGTAATAGAGTCGATCGAGTTATGTCCTCGTGGAAGTTGTCTCACGATAATGTAGTAGCACGGAGCTAGTATTCTCCTCGTGGGAGTTGTTATTTTTCGACATTGTCAATGTTTTGACGCGTTGCTTATATGTGTTTACATATAGCCTTGTGCGTGATGTACTTGAGGAGGGGATCAGACTCTCAAGATTTTTTTTTATGGGGGTCGTGCCCCTTGTTAGACCTCGTGGGTCTTAAGTATGTTTGGACCGTGACCACGTTTTAATGAATGACCCATCGAAAACAAGTAGATAAATTTGAGTAATCAAGCTGGCCAGGTTATATAGATTCTCATAATATCTCTAAGTGCTTCTAGGGTTGTAATTGTGCTAACTTGAGCTTGCGATTATATAGTGAATTTCGGGCGAGTCGTCTCCTCATGGGAGTTGTCTCGCGGTGAGTAATATTATCGAGCGAGGTGGTTGCACGTGGGAGTTTCCTTGCAACGGATTTGAAATATCGAGCGAGTTGGCTTCTCGTGGGAGTTGTCTCGCTGCGGGTTGTGGTACCGAGCGAGTTGGCTCCTCGTGGGAGTTGTCTCGCTGCGGGTTCGTAGTACCGAGCGAGTTGGCTCCTCGTGGGAGTTGCCTCGCTGCGGGTCGTAGGATGGAGCGAGTGGTCTCCTCGTAGGAGTTATCTCGTTGTGGGTTCGTAGACCCGAGGGAGTTGACTCCTCGTGGGATTTGCCTCGCAACGGGTTATATGACTGAGCGAGTTATCTCCTCGTGGGAGTTGACTTGCTGCCGGTTGTAGTACCGAGCAAGTTGGCTCCTCGTGGGAGTTGTCTTGCTACGGGTTGTAGTACTGGGCGAGTTGGCTCCTCGTGGGAGTTGTCTCGCTGCGAGTTGTGGGACGGAGCGAGTGGTCTCCTCGTGGGAGTTATCTCGCTGTGGTTATGAGACCCGAGGGAGTTGGCTCCTCGTGGGAGTTACCTCGCAACGGGTTATAGGACGGAGCGAGTGGTCTCCTCTTGGGAGTTATCTCGCTATGGTTTCGTAGACCCGAGGGAGTTGGCTCCTCGTGGGAGTTGTCTCGCTGCGGGTTGTAGGATGGAGCGAGTGGTCTCCTCGTGGGAGTTGTCCCGCTGTGGGTATGAGACCCGAGGGAGTTGGCTCCTCGTGGGAGTTGTCTCGCTGCGGGTGGTAGTACTGAGCGAGTTGGCTCCTCATGGGAGTTGTCTCGCAAGCCCCCCACTCTCGAGACGATGTGGGAGCCACGTCGAAAAGGGTACCGGATCGTGTCGAGAGTAGATTGGTGTTGTAGTATTTCTTTAATCGTTGGCGTGGCGTGGAGAAATAATATTTTTTATTTATCCGTTTGATAGCAAGCGCGATTTGGTAGACGCGTTGAAGAGGTCGCGCAATTTGGTTAAGCGAGGTGAAACTATCAAGCGATTTGGTGGAGCGCATTGAAATTCTCGCGCGATTTAGTAAAGTGCGTCAAAATCTTCACGTGATTTGAGGTAGAATTTTGAGAGTTGCGCGCGACCTCAGATATGCGCACACTACGAGGTAGGAGAGGCGGCACGCATTGTAGGACGCTGATGTGTCTGAGTTCGCGCACACTTGGAGTCCGTGCGCGCACTAGCCCACATGGGGGGAGGCACGCGCGCATGGAGTGCACGGAGAGAGAGAGTGTGGAGCTGTTAAGAATTTTATGAGGAGCTGATAGGGACTTCCTCGAGAGTGACGCAGCATGTTGCTTTATTCACTTTTTCCCTTTTTTTTTTTTGTTTCGGGAAGCGTGCCGGATGCGCGCCTCGGGAATCGTGCCCAAATTTTTTTCCTCGGGAATCGTGCCCCCCCTTTTTTATGTATCGGGAAGCGTGTCGCGAGCGCCTCGGGAATCGTGCCCAAATTTTTTTTTTCAGGAATCGTGCCGGATGCGCACCTCGAGAAGCGTGCCGGATGCGCGCCTCGGGAAGCGTGCCGCGCGCACCTCGGGAATCGTGCCCGTGCGTGCCTCGTGAATCGTGCCCAAATTTTGTTTTTCTCGGGATTCGTGCCCATTTTTTTGACTAGGGATTCGGGCCCGTTTTTTTTTCTCGGGAAGCGCGCCTGCGCGCGCCTTGGGAATCGTGCCCGATTTTATTTATTTATTTATTTATTTATTTTTTAATGGAGCCGCTCGGCTTGGCTCTAGCGCGCGCGCGGCTTGGCTCGGGCGCGGCTTGGCTGCACTTCTTCCCTTTTTTTTTTTTTTTTTTTTTTTTTTTTTTGTCTTCTTTTTTTCTTCTTCTATTTTTTCATCTCCTTTTTTTTTCTTCTTTCTTCTTCTGTTTTTTCATCTTCTTCTTTTTTCTTCTTCTTTCTTTTTTCTTCTTCTGTTTTTTCATCTTCTTCTTTTTTTTTTTTTTAGTGGTTGATGTTCACCGCTTTGGGATGTTCTATTTTTTGAGTAAGGATATTATACTCGTCTCTTGAGATGGGATGTGCACCCTTGAAAGATAAGGGCGATGCCAACCTTGGGATGGGATAGCCCCCCACTTTAGGATCAGGCGCTCGAGACCTATGGTCTGAGGTGGATGCGCACGGTTGTGTCGTTGCTTCAGTGACAACACGAGTTGAAGCTTTCGCGGTCGTATGCTGAAGGTCCTTATCGGTTATCTGAACCGTTAGAGGAGCAAGTAGAAGTTGATATTGTTTAAGTTTCGACGATCATACGCTGAAGGTCCTCATCGGTTATTTGAACCGTTAGAGGAGCAAGTAGAAGTTGATTTTGTTGAAGTTTCTGCGATCATACGCTGAAGGTCCTCATCGGTTATCTGAACCGTTAGAGGGAGGGCGGAGGTAGCCTAGGGAGTCGATAACCCTTGGCGAACGAAATGTTTTGGGGGCACTGTAAACCCCAGGGAGTCGATAACCCTTGGCGAACGAAATATTTTGGGGGCAGATGTAAGCCCCCAGGGTGTCGATAACCCTTGGCGAACGAAATATTTTGGGGGCAGATGTAAGCCCCCAGGGAGTCGATAACCCTTGGCGAACGAAATATTTTGGGGGCAGATGTAAGCCCCCAGGGAGTCGATAACCCTTGGCGAACGAAATATTTTGGGGGCAGATGTAAGCCCCCAGGGAGTCGATAACCCTTGGCGAACGAAATATTTTGGGGGCAGATGTAAGCCCCCAGGGAGTCTATAACCCTTGGCAGCGTTGAAGGGCCTCCTCGGTTGTCTGAACCGATCATGGGGCGGGAAGAAGTGAATCCTGTTGAGGATCTAGTGGGACATCCGAGAAAGGTCTCGTGGTGGATCCCGAGTACGAGGAGGAGGAAGTGGCAAGCCAGAGCCTCCACGAGGTGGGAGGTCGTTAGCTGTGTCAATTTCTCTCCGAGCAGACGCCTCAGGAGGATCTTGTTGGCTACGTGATCTGGTTTGCATCGTTCCCACAGACGGTCCAAAATGATGATGCTAATTACTTAGATCACCTGGGGTAGTGTAGAAAATGAACTGGGAGAGCAAAGCGGATCAGTAGCTTGACAACTTGATGATCCTGAGGTACCTGCGATCATAGAACACGTAAACTAGGCCGGGAGTTGATCCGGCGGAAACCCCTCCGACGCTCAAGTCAGACGTGCTGATAGAGGAAATAGTCCAGAGAATACAGTTATTAGTATTGCTCAGTTAATAGGACGTACCTTGAAGAATGAGTTCAAACCTTTATTTATAGCTTAGTTGAGATTGTCGGGCCCAAACCTTACTTGAAGGTGATTGGGCCTCGGTGATAGTGGTCTTCGATATTGGGCTCGTGGCCCAGTAGGTAAATAATTTGTAGGCCCATTGAGTTGGGCCAATTAGGCATATCATAATATTAGTGGTGATATACGCACCAGAGATTTAATTTTTTTTCTTCAACTTATGTAACTAAGTTGTGTAAGTAAGCTATGAAAATAAGCTGTGTAACTATCATGTTTGTGTATATGTTATGGAAAACATCTATTCTCGTTTTCGTTTTTTCTTCAATGTATTTTAACTAAACTGTTTCTTATTAATATAACTAAGCTGTGCGAATCACCGCGTCACCGTTACTGTTAGTTTTCTTAAACGATTCCATCAGAGAGGGAGCGCACGGGGACTTTTATCAAAATGACAAAATACGCGTGACTGACCTTATAATTATAGAAAATATTTTTGAGGGACCTCCAGTTAATTTGCCCTTCGGAGTCACTAGTTGCTATTATTAAGGGTGAGCAATAATATTATGAAAATAGACAAGTTGTTATAGGTGGTTAAATTATATGTGTATAAAGTATAAATCAAAGGTAAAATGTCCATACGAAAATGGATGAAAAGGAAATAAAATAATAATAAGAGAGTAGGATTGGGTAGTAGGATAGATTCGATAGAGACAAAAATAAGGTGGAGATGAAAAGGAAATAAATTGCCAGAAAAATATGTAGGATCTTCACATGGGTGGCTAGGTTTGTGTAATCCAAGCAAAGGAGAACAGTTTCTGTACAATCCCCTCTCAGATCGGCGAATAAATCTGTCAGGCAACTCTATGTTATTTGGAGGTTGAAGAATTTAATTCTTAGTCAGAATTTAAGTCGAACTTTTACATTCTTGATTTTTAAGTAGTCCTCGGCAAAAAAACTATTAGCGGAGCTGTGAAGCTGCTGTCTTATATTTTGTATAATTTAATTGAGAAAATCCAAAATGACACACTCAGTGGCGGATCCAGGACGAATATTCAGGGTATGCCGGCTGTGCCGAGTCCAAGAATTTACTGTACAATGAGGTTAAATTTTCGGGGGATCGGGGGCAGCGCCAAGGGAAAAAAAATTTGAACCTTTTTTTGTTGGATAAATTAGGAGAAGGGAAAAAAAAATTGAAACTTTTTTTTTTTTTTGGATAAATTAGGAGAAGAAAAAATTTGGGACTTTTTTTGTATATTTTGAATTTTGGGTGGACTAAATAATAATATAAATATAATATAATGTGTTTTTGGGGAGAGGGGCTAAAAAACAAGAAAAAAATTAGGACTTTTTTTGTATATTTTGAATTTTGGGTGGACTAAATAATAATATAGATATAATGTAATGTGTTTTTGGGGAGAGGGGCTAAAAAAAAAAAAAACGTTAGGACTTTTTTTGTATATTTAAAAAAAAAGAAAAACGTTAGGTCTTTTTTTGTATATTTTTGAATTTTGGGTGGACTAAATAATAATATAGATATAATATAATGTGTTTAATGTTTATGGGAGAGGGGCTCAAAAGAAATTTAGACAAAAAAATTAAACAATACTTTTTTTTTTTGAACCGTAATGGAGTGGAACTCATTACCTCATCTAACAACTTGGAGATCGTTGCCACTAAAGTAAATTTATTTTAATTATTTGAGGTGGTCCATAGCATACTTGGCCATCCCTAGATCCGCCCCTGGATACACTATGATTCAGAAGTTGATTCCAGCACCTATGCTTCAAAATTACTTGACCAGAATTCTGGAAATAAATGTTTTATTTTTCTTTTTTTCAAATATTCCCAACAATTTACAATTGTCATTAATTTTCCCACGTGCACTAAGCCAGTAAGCAGAAGAAAGATTTTGCTCTCTGCATTTGGATTTCGTATTTCTTCAACTTCCAATGTTCTGCATCTCTTTAAAGCTAAAGTCAATGTAAAACCAAAATCAAAATTAGTAGCTTTTGATCATCTAATTATTCTAATTCATGATTTTAACAATTGGTTCTCATTATAATTTATTTTAAATTTTATTTCCCCTATTAATTAGAATTAAATTCATATTAGAATTAGCTATATATCCATGTTTTATTTAATTTTCTATGAACCGGCATTAAATTCATTATTTGAAAGCGTATATGCGGGCGAAAAGTGTCTTCTTCACCTCTATGCGGGCGTTGCCAGAGGGAGGAAGAATCGACTATGCACGTTTTGTTTGAGTGTCAAGGGGTGAAGGTCTGCTGGAATTCCTTGCTATCTAATAGTAACTACAGTGCTGACCAACCATCAGCCTGGCAATGGTTAATCAGCATGCACAAAGATCAGCCCGCGGATCGGTTTTTAGTTGCGTCGGTTCTTGCATGGAAGATCTGGGAAAGACGAAATAAGGTGATTAAAGCAGATGAAGCCATGAACCCTCACGACCTCGTGGGATGGTGTTCGAACTATCTTGCTGTTTTCAAGAATGCACAACTTCGGCCAAGCCCTAAACTTCAAATGGCCCATCGAAGCGATTGGGTTTCACCATCACCGGGCGTTGTCAAGATAAACATAGATGCAGCGATTCCAAATGGAGGAGAGAGCTTTACTGTTGGAGCTGTAGCAAGGAACGAGGAGGGAATTTGCTTAGGATGGAAAATGGTGAAGATTCATGGCCAACTGAAACCAGTCGAGTGTGAAGCAATGGCGGCTCTCAAAGCATTAACTATGGCACGTGACAAGGGTTGGCTTGATGTTATTATCGAAGGTGACTGTCTTCAAGTAATCACAGCCCTACAAAAAGGAGAGAGAGACTTATCATCGTTCGGTACATTGGTTGAAGATTGTTTATGGCTTGCTCAAAATTTGTCTAGTTGTTCTTTTAGTTTTGTTAAGCGTATGGGAAATAAACTTGCCCACGCTATTGCTCATCTTTCATATACCGATTCTATAGAGGGATCTGTCTTACCTCCCCATTTGGCTATTTAGCCTGCTAATAAAAGTATTTTTGTTTCAAAAAAAAAAGCGTATTGTTGCCCAAGTGTATTTAGCAAATTACCCCTATAAATAATTCATTATACTTTGGAAAGGACTCCCTATATCCCTAATCTCTATTCTATTTTTTTATTGTAGTTGTACTGATTATGAAAGATTTTTGTTCATTTTTTTTGTTATTTATTTATTTATTTTGTTTAGGGGTAATCACAAAAAAGCCCATGACAAGGGCACTTAATTAAAAGAGGGACATCCAATTTTTTTGTCTTTCAAATAAATCCATCCCATTCAAACTTATTTGCAAATAAGGAAAATCCTTTTATATATACCAAAATTACCCTCAATTCATTGAAACCCAAATCAACTTCAATTTCATGATTTACACCCCAATTTAGCCCAATTTCATCAATTAACCAATTTTAACCCTAATTTCAATTTTGACCCCAATTTTAACCCTAATTCGTATCAATTCCACCCATTATGCTCTAACTTCTTTAATATTACACATTGACCCCGGATTTTAACAAATATATCACATTAACCCCCGAAACTTTTTTTTTTTCAGAAAATAATTTTTTTTCTGAAATATTTTTTTTCCGGCCAGATTCCGGCGTTGACTTTTTTTTTTTTTTTTAATAATTTTTTTTTTCTTAAAAACAAATATTTTAATTAATTTTACTGTCTTGGCTGCTAAATTACTGTCTCCGGCAGCTATTTAACTGTCGGAGACAGTAATTTAACTATTAATTGACTGTTTTTTTTTTTTTCTTCAAAAATATTTTAATTAATATTACTGTATTCGTTGCTAAATTACTGTCTCCAGCAGTTATTTAACTGTCGGAGACAGTAATTTAACTGTTAATTGACTTTTTTATTCTTAAAAAAATATTTTTAATTAATATTACTGTATTCGTTGCTAAATTACTGTCTCCAGCAGTTATTTAACTGTCGGAGACAGTAATTTAACTGTTAATTGACTTTTTTATTCTTAAAAAAAATATTTTTAATTAATATTACTGTATTCGTTGCTAAATTACTGTCTCCAGCAGTTATTTAACTGTCGGAGACAGTAATTTAACTGTTAATTGACTTTTTTATTCTTAAAAAAAATATTTTTAATTAATATTACTGTATTCGTTGATAAATTACTGTCTCCAGCAGTTATTTAACTGTCGGAGACAGTAATTTAACTGTTAATTGACTTTTTTATTCTGAAAAAAAATATTTTTAATTAAAATTACTGTATTCGTTGCTAAATTACTGTCTCCAGCAGTTATTTAACTGTCGGAGACAGTAATTTAACTGTTAATTGACTTCTTTTTTTTTTTTTAATTTTTTTCCTTAAAAAAAATTTATTTTAATTAATATTACTGTCTTGGATGTTAAATTACTGTCTCCAACAGTAATTTAACTGTCATAGACAATAATATTAATAATATTACTGTTCGGAAAAATAATATTCATAATATTACTGTCGCAAACAGTAATATTACTGTCTGAGACAGTAATTTAGTAGTCAAGACAGTAATATTAATTAAAATATTTTTTTTCTAAGAAAAAACAATTCAAAAAAAAAAAAAAAAAAAAAAGTCAACGCCGGAGACCGGCGGTCAACGGTGGTTGACCGGCCGGAAAAAAAATTCAGGAAAAAATGAATTTCAAAAAAAAAAAAAAAAGTCAACGCCGGAATCTGGCCGGAAAAAAAACATTTCAGAAAAAAAATTATTTTCTGAAAAAAAAAAAGTTTTGGGGGTTAATGTGATATATTTGTTTAAATCCGGGGTCAATGTGTAATATTAAGGAAGTTAGAGCATAATGGGTGGAATTGTTAAGAATTATATTATTGAGGGTATTTTAGACTAAAGACATGGGGATGGGCTTAATTGAGAGACTGTTTTTTTTTTGGACTGAAATGCATTTAAGTCCCATGTGATGGGCCTTTTTGCCATTTGCCCTTTTGTTTATAGGAAAAGTTTCATTATTAATTATTTTTAGTTTCTGGTAACGGGGCCAACTAATGAAAGACAAATTAGGGGTGGAAATCAAATGGAATTTTCGAATTCCGCCAATTCCGATCCGATAATATCTGAATATGGAACCATTTTTTTCATTCCAATTTCTGAAGTTTCGATTTTCGATTCTTCTGAATTTATTTGGAACGGAATTGGAATTATATAAACAATTATTGGAAATTCCGAATTCCGATCCGTTTTTAGATCCGATTAGTTCACTGTTTTTCCAAAATGTATAATATAATTTTAGGATATTTATATGAAAAATATAAATATCGAAAAATCAATGTAAATTAAATCCTTAGAAAAGATTAATTGATATAAAAAACTTTATATTGCATTTTCTTTGTAAGAGAATTATATGTCTCGATTTGTTGGTCCTAAATAAGGATGAAAATTGGAGTGGAATTTCCGAATTTCGCCAATTTCAATCTGAAAATATCCGAATTTGGAACCGTGTACTTCATTCCGATTTTCAATTCTTTCGAATTTATTTGGAACGGAATTGGAATGGTATGTAAAATTACCGGAAATTCCCGAGTTCCGATCCAATTTTAGTTCCAAACATTTCTATGGCTTTTCGAAATATATAATATAATTTTATGATATATTTTGTAATTCGTAATGTAATTATGTTATATTCTATATGAAAAATATAAATATCAAAGGTTCAAGTAAAATTAAAACCTTAGAAAAGATTAATCGGTATTAGAAACTTTATGTTGCATTTTTTTCCTTATAAGAAAATCTATGTTTTAATTTGTTACGGCATGTGTTTTTATTTATTGCGGTTTTTTGAACTCTCCGTTGGATTTTCTTGCATTTTCATACAAAATTTTTAAAGAAAAAATATTGTGAAAATTTTCGTTATATCCGAATTTGGAACAAAATATCATAAACTAATGTAATTTTTGAAATTCCGCCGATTTTGAGACATGTCGAAATCGGAATGAAGTTTTACATTCCGATTTTGTTGGAACGGAAATTGAAATCCATATTTTACTTCCGAAAAAAATTGCGAATTTTCCACAAAAGTTATTTCTGATCTATTCTGTCCGATTTCCACCCCTAAAACAAATACACTAGTATTAAGAAAAATATTTAATTTAATGACAATCAACTTAGTTCTTTTTATATTTCTCTTTTCTTTTGTTTCTTTTCAATTTTCTGGAAATAAAGCTTCCCTTGTTTACTTCATACAAAATATTTCAACTTAGTCTGGAAAATAAAATTATGTATCTATTTATTTATTTTTCTTATTTTTTTCCCTTTTCTATTTTCCTTTTTTTTTTAAATAAAATAGTTTTTATTTAAGTTTCAATAATTTCCTCAAATATATTGAAAAATAAATTTCGCTGACTTGATAGATAATGTAGAATAAATTACACAGAAATTATCACCCAAAAAAAAAAGAAAAAAAAAGAGCGTAAAATAAATTATGACGCCGAGTTATGAGTTCCGAACTGAAATTTCAGGTTTCAACGATTTTAGTTCAATTTTGTGGACTTGACTAGGGTGTTCTAAACTTATATGAGATATGCATTAATCACCATTAATTTGCATTCATTAGGGATAGAAATTGTGACATCTTAGTACATTAATCACTTCTAACCATCCAAGCACATTAACTTATTATGGTACATTTAACCATCATTGTATACCTACTGTTAAATAAAATATTAATTGCGACATTCATTATTATTAAATGATATTAAATAAATTATTAACAAATTTAATATAATAAAGTTTAAAAAATATAAAGAATTGCAGTTCAATACGCCAAACATCTATCATTAATTATATAATATTAGAAATATTAATAAACGCCATCATTTAAAAATGTAAAGAATGCTCAATTAAATATAAAAAAATGCATAACTTAATCCAAACTCACTTATGTTATTAAATCGATAGTATGACAAATCCAAATAAAAAAATAAAATAATATGTTTATTTAGAAGAAGAAAAAATTATAACTCATTCCAATTAGTAGTTTTCTTACTTTAAAATAAAATTATATACTACAAATACTATATTGTGAATTTTCTTTTAATATTTAATTTAATCAAATAGAAAGATTTGAATCGATTAAGCTCAAATCATTTCAGTTAGTAAACATTATTCAAATATTTGAATCGATTGCTTAACTATTGACATAACGTGTTACATAATTGATTTAACTATTTATAAGCAATGTTTAATATCTTTTTAATACAATTTTGTCATAAAAAATAATAAATTTAATTCCTAACACATGTAAGAACCTAATTGTAAATCGTAATATTCTATCAAAAGCGTAATATTTGAACCAATTAAGCTCAAGTCCTTTCAATTCGTAAACATTTTTCAAATATTTGAATCGATTAAGCGCTCTCAACTATTGACAAGAACGTCTTAATCAAATTAACTATTATTACTTAAAGTGTAATACATTTTTAATTCAATTTTATCATAAAAAAATAATTCCTAAATTACGTAAGAATCAAAACATAAGATTAATTAAAGCGTATTATTTGAATCAATTAAGCGCAAGTCCTTTTAATTTGTAAATATTATTCAAAAATTTGAATCGATTAAGTTCAACCACTGACAAAAACGTATTAATCGTGTTAACTATTTATAATTAAAGTCTACTATCCTTTTAATTCAAATTTAAAAAAAAAAAAATTAATTCGTAAAATCGTAAGAATCAAATTGTAAATCGTAAGATTGAATCTAACCATGAACCAATTAAATCTTATAATTTTTACAAATTAAATTTTATTATTTTTTATGATAAAGTTCAAAAAAAAAAAGATACTAAACTTTAACTATACATAGTTTGATTAATACGCTATTGTAAATTATTGAGTTTAACCGATTCAAATATTTGAATATTGTAATGAGTTGAGCTTAATCGAACAAATCTTTGAATATTGTTTTTGAATTGAAAACACATGAGTTTAATTGATTCAAAATATTACGATTTAATTAAATCTTACAATTTATGATTCAATTCAAACTTCAAATTCTTTCGAAATTCATTTTTAAATTACACGAGTTGATCAGCATTTCCTTAGATTTTTAAATTATATTATATAAATATTTGTTAGTATGGGATATTTTTAATATATAATAATAATTATATGAGAATTAATAATTTATTTAATATTATTTATATAAGTTTTATAACCATTATACATTGTATCTTTGTGATATATATCCGTATTGTTAGTGATACGAACCAAATTGTCCTCATGGGGTTTCCTAATCATTTATTGGGCCGTAAATTGAGTTTTCACTTGTATTTGGCCCAAAATCATATCAGGCCCAAGAAGAGGAGTTAGGGCAAGTTTGCTTATTTCTTGCCCATCAAGTATCATCACCTATAAATATGGAGTTATTCTCAACTTATCACCTCTATGCTATGCTATCTCTTACATATCACACTCAATTATCTCTCGATAAAAACTGACTTGATCGTCGGAGCTTTCCCGCCGGGACCTCCCCCCCCCCCCCCCCGGCGTTGCAGGTTCCTTCACCGGAGTTTGGATCACACGCTTTGAAGAAGGAAAGAAGCCCCACGGACTAAATCAGTTAGTTTATTGTCAATTATGTGTTGTGTCTTAATGGTTAGTATTCTTGTATGTTTTTAGATGGTCACAAGTTTGAATTTAGGTTGATGTAATTTTAGATTGGTGGTTTAATGATTTTAATGATAGAGCTGAATATAAATGAGCCCTCTCAGAATTCAGAAACACCTCCACCATCAAACCTTCTTCGATTCCCCTGCAATGGCGAAAAACTTCATTCATTTCCTGAATACCCTCTTCAGCCAAATGTCATGCCGCAAGAACATGGATGCCATCCCATCAACTCAATCCCATTTCCTTCCGCCGCGGGTGCCATCTTCCCGCAACTCTTCCCCTTCACCATCACTGACTTTTTCTCCGCAAACAAGCATTCCCTCCAAAGTGGATAACTTCCGACTAAGCCGGAGCTTATCGCTCAACATCAACCATCGAGGCGGTCAATGCAGTTACAGGGTGCGAGAAATTCCACTGGCGGAGGTCGGGGCAGCAGCCGCGGAGAAGAGAGCTCCGGTGCGCCACCGAAACCACCACCACCTTCGACTCGAAAGAGTGTTCTTCCATACAAGGAGGACCTCTACCGATGTTTCATTTGCGGCCGAACGCACAACTCGGCCTCCGGAAAGTGACTCACAACCAACGGCAAGACCACTTGGTGTTGATCGGCGAGACTCCGGTGCTCCACAAGCAATCCGGCAACTTCTTCCCCGAAAAGGAAGAACTTCGAGACTATGCGGCAAGCTCCGCATGCCCCCATCTTCCGGGAGAATCAAATGCAGCGGCGAAAGCAAGAATGAAGAAATTATATCACAAAAAACGCCAAGAGGAAAGCGATGCCGAAGCTAACCAAGCCTTAGAGGACTTTGCGCACGAAGAGGAGGATTCAGACGATTCAGAGTGATGAAGTGATTTGAATGAGAGTTGATGTTACTGGATTTTAATTTTAGGTTATCTTATTTAATTTAGAATTATGTTATTTTAATTTCATAGGTTATCTTATTTAATTTAGAATTATGTTGCTGAATTATTAAGTACTTATCTAGTTTGAGAATTTGGTTTAAAAAAATGGATGCTTCTGAAGAAAGTCTAATGAAATTGAGCAATTTTTTTTCCCTCTTTTGTTAATCAGGGTTTGTAAAATGTTCAGACATGACATTATCTAACTTGTTTACTTCTAGTTCGGTTCAGAAGAGAATTTTCTCTACTTTGTCCATTTAGTTGTTTTTCTTGTTTGTCTATACTATTTATAAAAGTATGAATGCTAGTTAGGTGGTTTCTCACATTTTATGTATGGACAAAAATGACCCTTAAAATTAAAACTTCAATGTCAATTAAGTAAAATATGAAATATTAAATAGTTCAGTAATGCATATTAAGTACAATAATTAATAATATCTGATTGATTGAGTATTTAGATTTCGTTAAACAAAAATATTGTAACCACAACAACTTCAATCTGCGGGTAATCGTTGGTTGAACCAACACTCGATTTATGAAATTGTATTTTGGAATCATAATCAAACTCCTAACCTTAAAGGTTGGTTAATAGTCTTGTACATTTGAATTGTGAACTCCGATCGATTCTGACCCGTGAACCGTTGGTTCACGACAACGATCATGCCTCCATCCAATTTGTCATTTATGTTTAATTTTTCATTAATATTCATTTGGATTGTTCTAAAAATATAATCAACACTCAATGGTAAATGAGACAACTCGATATCGAAAATAATCACAAGAACGAAAATGTTCTAATTAAAAAGAAAATAAAAAAAAACGACTACACATATGGTATTCAAAATTATAATGAGGATAAATAATCATGGAACTGAAGAAGAAATAGATATGATAAAATAAATATTATAGTTTGTATATATCAATATTCAAATCATATTCTACTATTTTAATATTTTAATATATATATATATATATATATTAATAGAGACGTGCAACACACGTCACACCTTTCTAGTTACCTTTAAAACAGGTTGTTGCCTTTCATTACAACTTGTTGATTTTGCACAAAGGTAATGATTTGCCATCTTTTTATGGACCTCTATAGCTAAATACCAATATTTAAAAAATAAATAAATTAACATGTCCTCTATTCAATAATAAATATACTTAAATTTACGACAATGACGCAAACAACTATCACTTAAATTTCATAACTTAGCGCATGACGGACAAACTGAGAAAGCATATGATTATTGGCCAATCTATGTTTCAATCAGACTGAAACAACTTATATGAATATATGCGCGAACTCATGCTGCAATTAATTTAGACTTGGCATGGAAGTTAAAACATTATTAGGAACTTGCCACAATACCAATTTCATATGAGATGTAGCTGGGAAAGAAAAACTAAAAATACCCTATTTCTTTGAAAGAAAATTCCTTCAGCCTTTTAGCCAATTCAATTTCTATAGCTGCACATTGCCTAAAGGAAAAGAGTATCAAGAATCTATTATCTGTAAATAAGCACATTAGGGAACTACTTGTAGGAAATGAAAAGAGATGATAGTGTCTATATTCAAATTGCAGCATAAATAAAGCAAAGCTCGACAATTCGAGGTAATGAAACATACTCTGTATATTCATGGTATGTGAATATAGGCATTATAGAGAAGAAGCAACACAAAATCATCAAACTTTAAGAACCATGGTATAAATATTAAAGGGAATTTAGTATTCTTAGTAGTTTCGGAAAATATGAAAGAGAGATTATCATTACATGAAAAGAGTAGCGTTCACAAATTAAAAGTGCAATGTCAAATTCATTAAATGGATGAAACAGAAAAGATAGATCCCGATTCACCACAATTAATAGGAATAAATTGCAAAAACCACCCCTGTGTAATACCTAATTGTCAAATACCCCCTGACAAATAAAAATTGACTCAAACCTCCATGTGTAATCAAAGTCAAAGCATTAAGACCCCTGGAGGCAAATCGTGTCTCACACGCGCGAGTTGTGCGATTTTTCTTCACTTTTGCTGTGTGAAATGACTGAGTTGCCCCCAACATCTTTTTTTTTTTTTCTTTGCTCGTCATCGTCGTCACCAATATTCCCCTTTCCGTCAAAAGCTCCCAATCCATGGCTGTCGAAATTCCAGCTGTGGATTTGCAGTCATCTTCGCCGAAAAACCATGGCCGTCGTCTTCAATCGCCAGCAGTGGATTTTGTGTAACAATAACTATTAAAGAAGTCAACAAAATCAACCAATGGGAAGGATAAATAGGTATTCGAATCTCAAGTGAATTCCACCTTCACTGTGAGTTGCTTCGCCTACTATTTGAAGCAATTTTTTTATCGGATTCCAACACTATTGCACCTCTCTGATGTCCAACTTCTCCGGGAATGACGACGTCTTGCTCGCAGTTGTGGGCGGTAGATCTTAAAAACACGGTGGTTGTGGTGGTGTAGGAGGGGTGAATTGATGGTGAGCGGCGGAGCGGACGGAGGACTGGGAGAAATGGTGTGGGGTAGGGTGGTGCGCAGTTTGTGGGGTGTAGCGA
The DNA here is from genome assembly GCF_056151865.1 of Erythranthe guttata. Classification (NCBI taxonomy): domain Eukaryota; kingdom Viridiplantae; phylum Streptophyta; class Magnoliopsida; order Lamiales; family Phrymaceae; genus Erythranthe; species Erythranthe guttata. Next base: position 7,121,036 of record NC_142536.1, read on the forward strand.
AAAAGACGACTATTTTTCTTGTAGGGTTGATAGGAAAAACTTGTATACAAGCATGCAAAAGAGAATACATTTCCACTCAACAACATCATAAGACAGTTCTGAAGTAGTAGAAGATCAAGTACCTACAATATCTCAATCGTTTATCTACAAATAATCAACGAGGCTATAATTAACAATCAATGTAGAAAGACAATCTCAGTAAACCATAATAAACAAGGTTTAAGCACATTTTCAGTAAATCCTAATAAACGATTGAATGAACTCTCGTAACCCATATAAGATCGGAGAATAAGAGAAATAAAACTCTTAAAAAAAATGAAAAAGGAGAGAAAGATAGTAACCGTTGGGACCGAGAAAAATGAGAAAATAAAACATTTTCAAACATATTATATTCTGAAATGTTAAATGTCGTTTTAATTTTAGTAATGTCGTTTTGACTTCGAACCTGATTTTGACATATTTCTATTTTGATTTTGGCAAAATTCGAAACACGAAAATAGTAGTTCTTTGGGTTAATTTTCTAATCCAACTTATATCCGCTAGATTGGATGTTGTGTGACAAAGTTATGTATGAATGAATCACATTTTAAATTTTAGATACCTCAATGCATCAAAGTTGTGGGCAGTATCCATTGATTCATGTATATCTTTCTCGTCCGACATCCAATTTTGGTGATTCAAGTTGGATTAGAAAACTAACTCAGAGTACTACAAATTCTCTTTTTCGAATTTTGCAAAATTTGGAATTAAAAATGATCAAAATCACGTTTGAAGTCGTAACGATATTATTAAAGCTCGAACAACATTTATCACATCCCTATTCTATTCGACTCCTTGTAGCAATTTCAAACATTTTTCCTTCAAGAATAAAATAAATTTGGTTCTATTTTTCTTTGAAGACTTGATTATAACTAATAAAAAAAAATAGAGGGGCAAACGTGTCTTTTCAACAAAAAGCCTCAGGCTACGCCTGCTTTGACTTTGAACATTGGTAGAACCGATGTCCCAACTCCCGAAAACGTCAGCAAAAATACTAATTTAATATATAAACCCCCACCCTTCCAATTTTTCTCACCTCTCAGATTTTCCTTCTTACCGATCACGCTCGTAGAGAGAGAAAGTGATAGAGAGAGAAAGCAAGGCAATGTCGGATCTGGAGGATGTGCCGTCGGTGGATCTCATGTCGGAGCTTCTCCGCCGTATGAAGTGCCAGTCCAAGCCTGACAAACGTCTCATTCTCGTCGGTAATTTTTTGTTTTTTTTCCACCCTTTTTAACTCCGCCAATCAATCCCTGCTATTTCTCACTCATCGGCCCTAATTTTTTGTTTTCTAATCGTGTTACTTTATGGTTTTAGGGATTTTTTAAAGTTTTGGATGGGAATTTACGGGGTTTAGATTATATATATAACAATGCTGGATGTGACAAGATCTAAAAAATTGAGGGAGATGACTTTTGGTTTTGAAATTAAATTGTGATAATTGTTGGGTTAGAACTGCATAAGACCGATTTTATTTTTTTTCTTCTAGCAATGCTTAATCGAGGTTAATTTCTTTTAGATGTGGTCTTCGGTGAGTTCATTGATGCGGATGAGTGTTTAATGTTCTCAATTCTGTTAATTTAAAACATCATTTCGCATATCGTGTTTCGATTTGACTTGTTTCTGATGCTAGGGTGCATTTCTTCAAAATTGAACCTCTTCTTCGGGTTAAAAAGTGGAGCCTTTTTGTCGTTTATAACACAACGTGCATTTAATCGTGATTGATTAAATATTGCCAGAAGTATTTTGCTGGAAAAAAAGGACGAAAGTAGAATTGATGACTTTCAAAGGACAGCTTAAGATTGTTTTAGTTTATGTAAGTTCTAAAGTGCGGGAGACAATTCTTGAGTATTTTCAATCCCGGTTTCAGGATGAAGTGATTTAATATATGTATGGAGGACAATTAAAGTATTTTTCCAGTCAAATTTTGTGCTGATATGAGCGAGTTTTAGTAAATTTTGTTGTACTGTTGTATCTGCAGTTATGGCTCCCGATTACTGTTTTTTGTCAAACTAGTTGCTGTGAAACCCGACTACATCTTTCAAGAAAAAAACATTTTTTTTCTAGCCAAAATATGTGGTATGTTATTTATCACGTTAATCTAATGCGGAGAACATTTTTTATGTTACTGCAGGTCCACCAGGATCGGGAAAAGGTACCCAATCGCCAATAATAAAGGATGAATATTGTTTATGCCATTTGGCTACCGGTGATATGTTGAGGGCTGCTGTTTCCGCAAAGACTGCTCTTGGGATTAAGGCTAAAGAGGCCATGGAGAAGGTACATTTCTGTGTAAAACCTGACCTGCTTTCACATAACCACTACTCACCAAATTTTTTATTTTTTTTTTTATTTTTGTGCTTTCTTAGGGAGAACTTGTTTCGGATGATTTGGTTGTTGGGATAATAGACGATGCGTTGAAAAAACCTTCCTGTCAGAAAGGCTTTATTCTTGATGGGTTTCCAAGAACAGTTGTCCAAGCACAAAAGGTTGAGACTGTTTTATTTACAATTTGACCACCTGTTGGATTAGTTATAACAGTTGTGAATTATGATCTAATCTGAATCGTGTCTATTTTCTTGATACAGCTTGACGAGATGCTTGGCAAACGTGGAGTCAAGGTTGACAAAGTTCTCAACTTTGCAATTGATGATGCTATCTTGGAGGAGAGAATTACTGGCCGTTGGATCCACCCTTCCAGTGGTCGTAGCTATCACACCAAATTTGCACCTCCCAAAGTTTCTGGCGTCGATGATGTAATTATAATTCTTTCTTCGTCTGTCACTGCATATGATAATCCTTTGTCTATTAAGTTTCTGGTTTGATCTTTTGAGTTTTGTGGAAATCGACATAATTATTGAGTATTCTATTGCTAACAGAGTATAGATATCTGCTGTTTTAATTCAACTTTCCTTGCTACTCTGTTTACTGAATTTCTCATCAAGGCTAGAGCTGATTAGTTTCCGTATTTTGAAGGTAACTGGAGAACCTCTAATTCAACGCAAGGACGATACAGCAGCTGTTCTCAAGTCAAGGCTTGAAGCTTTTCACAAGCAGACTGAACCAGTATGCTTTTATCTCAATCTTTTGATTTTATTGTCGAAGTACCATTCCTTATTTGAATTCACTTTCATTTGCCTTCGGACCCCATTAACTTTGATTTTTCTCACATTAATAATTTAACTAGGAAGAGATGATGCCTTGTGATTTTTTGCAAAAATTATGTGATACCGGTCTTTTCTAATTCTGTCTGCATATTTTTTGCTGCAATATATATGCTTTTGATGTGAGACTATTCTTTTCCTTGAATACTATATTATTTGAAGTCTTGAAGTTTTTGTTTGTTTTCCATGGTATATTTACCAAGTGCTGATATGTAGGCTAGAAATAGACGAAAAGCGTGCAGACTTGATATTACACTTAACATTTTCCTTTAATTAATTAAATAGATAAAGTATAGAGTGGCCTGATGATTAGGTTTGATTGTGCATACTTTTGCGAAATAGGTGTCAAAATAATTGGGGTGGATTTTTTTGAGAGCCGAATAATTGCATATAAAGAACTAGTGGGTGAATACCCGTAAACTAGGATTCAACTCGGAATAAATTTGCTCAGTTTTTTTAGCAATTTTCAGTAAATATGAATTATAACATTAAGCGACCAGCCATACCGCATAACTCTAATTTGGACTCTGTTTCATACTTGGGTGGTCTTTGTTCCTTCGCCATTGTTCTCAGTTAATCTGCTTCATTTTTAATTACCGGTGTACATTATTTAGCTCCTGAAAACTCAAATTCGTGTCATTTATCGACAGGTTATTGACTACTATAACAACAAGGGTGTCGTTGCAAATCTTCAAGCAGAGAAACCTCCTCAAGAAGTCACTTTAGAGGTTAAGAAGGTGCTCTCCTGATCGAAAAATATGACATTTTTTTTGCCGACTAATCTGAATTTCCGACATTCTTGGTTATTGTATCCTGATACATTGTTTTGCTGAGATGGCAACACCGACCGGCGTTAGCTTTTGATATGTTTTAAAATTAGTTGCGAAATAATTTATGTCGACTATTTTGGATCTTTGGGCGAGATGAGAGTAGTAAGGAACATACATTTGAAGTTGCTTCTACTGATTCTCTATTCATAATCTTTCACAGATGATTTATAGTTCTCTTCTTATTTCTTCCTTTTAAGATGCCCTGTTGTATGGTCTTTTTAAAGGTTGATTCATAGTTGGAAGTGCAGGGATTAATAAAGTTAGTGATTGAACTATCGGAAATGTTAAATGTCGCTTCAATTTGAACGTAATTTTGACAATTTTGTTGTCTAATTTTTGCAAACTTCAAAAAACAGAAACTGTAATTTTTGAGTTAGCGTTCTAATCTGGCTTGAATCAGTTATATTGGATGTCGCGTGAAGCTTGAAATAGTTATATTGGATAATGCTCGACGAAATTATGCACAAATAAGTTATATTTTGAATTTTAGACATCTCAGAACATCAAAATTTATGGCTAGTGTTTATTGATTTATGCATATCTTTCTCATCCGACATCTAATTTTGGTGATTCCACTTTGATTAGAAAGCTAGCTCAAAAAACAAAAAGTTCTCTTGTCGAGTTTTGCCAAATCGAGACTCGAAAATGGTCAAAATCGTGCTTCAAGACAACGGTATTATTAAATCAGAAACGACATATCACATCCCTTAAAACTATTTGTACATCGCTGGGTCTATTATTTTATCAACAAAATCACTTGTGGTAAAACGCCTTTTTGCTAATGATAGATTATTAAAAAATATAATATTCAACGTTGTTTTCATTTGACAAAAAATGACAAAAGGTAGTTTCAATCAGTGGGAGTTATAATATTTCATAGGGTAAATTACACCCACACCCCTGAGGTATTCTTAAATAACTTTAAGGTCCCTGTGGTATTAATAATTACACTCACCCCCTTGGAATGTAGTTATAAACTCTAATGGGATAATGCATTGGATACGTTATTACGATAGAGTTCTAACGGACTATTGGTTTCAGGAAGTGGTGGAGACAACAAATAATTTTGGGTGATTTAAGAAATATTGGGGGAGCCATATCACCCCATAACTCTATGTTATCTCCACCACCCTATCGGAATAATGTATCCAATGCATTATCCTGTTAGAGTTTCTAACTACGTTTCAGGGGGATGAATATAATTATCGATACTATAGGGACCTTAAAATTATTTAAGCATACCACAGGGGTGTGGGTGTAATTTACCCTATTTTATATTACATTTAATGTTCCAATTTTTCTTAAGAAATTAACAAAACCTGAAACATTGTAATTGTAAATTTAACTTAATTAGTAGATATAATTAACAAACTAAAAGACCAAAAAACATTTGAACTAGAATTAGTTGGGGGTCTTTCTTTTAAAGAAAGACACCCTCCAAAAAGAGGCGTATGCCGCTTGTATTGCGGCGAGCACACGGTATTCTTTAGTAAAAGGCGAAAGAATAGTTCGCTATGTGCTCACCGCGCGGCTGCGTGACTTTTCCACAGTGTTGGCCTTCTCATTTTATATTCAGTTCTCCTCTCTAAATATCAAATTTTTTCGATGTGGGACAAAAACTACCTATATGGTTTAAACTTGCCGCTGGCCTGCTACCAGCAAAGATGATGAATATAATTCTAACACACACAATTTTATCATTATTAACTTTTTACTTAATATGGGAATTAATTGATTCTACATTACACATAATTACATCTAATCAAAATCCACAATTTCTCAATTTGATGTTTAATAATAATAATAATCTATCGATAATTATGTACTCCAAACCTATTATCCAACTTGATTAATCGCCCTTTTTGATTTGTTCAAGCTTAAACCCCTTCATTTTCGTAATTTTCTTCCACAATCGAATATGATAAGTGAGACTACCATTTCTTTTCTTGAATAAACGGAAAAGGTTAACCGTCGTAAAGATAGTAAAGGACTAAAGGGTACTAACATAAATTGAACAACTAGTTCGAAATTTCCACAAGAGTAACTAACCAGCCACATTCAAGGCAGAAATTCAGAAAAATAACTTGATAAAAAAAAAAAAAGTTGAGCATCAAAGATCAAACGGCAAATCCCAGAAATCTTAGATATCAACGGTCAATTTAGCGTCCAAGTTGGAGAACTCTTGGAAGAAGGCCTTGAAGTGCTCATAGGAATGCTTAACATCATCCACCGCACACATTTCTCTAATGCTATGCATCGACAGTTGTGGGGCCCCCACATCCACCGTGCGAATGCCCACACCACTCGCTATAATGGGCCCTATCGTTGATCCACACAGCATGTCACTACGGACCACAAAATCCTGGTTTTTTAAAATCAAAAATGGAAAAAAAAAATAATTAAAAATAGATCAAACATCAAAATAATAAGACCCAATTATTTAATTAATCGTTAATTATAATACAGTCCAGCCAAACGAGGCCTTATGGGATATATTTATCTAGTGTCGAACCTGTACAGGAAGATTGTGCTTGGCTGCTATTTCTCTGAATAAGAAGGAAGTTACTGCATTGGTTGCGTATCTTTGGTTTGCGTTGTGTTTAATGACGAGTCCACCGTGCATCTTTGGCTGATGATTTTCTTCGTGTTTGTCCTGATAAGAGAAAGCACGTCACTAGATACATACAACAATTATACACACACAAACACACACACACACACACATTGAACTAGCAGCCAAAAAAATTACATACATACCATATAGTTCGGATGCAAGGCATGTGCCATGTCAGCTGACACTAGATAACTCCTCTGAATTGCTATTGGTAGCATCTTTGTATGAAACACAAATTTGAGATTAGCAATCAGACGATATATTTGCTTATATATTTCTTTAGTAAAAACTAATTGCATGAATAAATAAAAATAAAAATAAATTAAATAAATAAATAATTTTATACCTTAGTATCCGAGCTGAAGGAATAAGTGATTCGTGACAAAGCATCCAAAGTAACAGGAGAACCGGCTCCTTGTGCTGAATCGGATCCAACTTCCTCGTGATCAAATAAAGCCACCATTCTTATGCCACTCTCTTCCTTTAGACTTTCCTCAGAGGAAGTAGAATCTATCAATGCCTGAAAACGAAAAAATCACCAATACGTCAAAATGTAAAACGAAACATCGATTCGGTTTAATATATTCCGAATTTCCTTTTAATCACCAAAAATAAATATAATAAAAGATTCTTTTAACATGACTGATTTTTCAAATATGCTCCGACATTAAAACCTTTCAAGTAACTTTTTTTGCTTCAATGCGAGGAGTATTATAAATTCGTAAAGTGATAAAGCAAATGCTTTTTGGGAGAATAAGGGTGTAAGGAGATACAAACTTTTAACGAGCAAAACGACATGCAGAGATTATCGAGTCTTCCGGAGAAAATGAATTCCTTCAGTGCACCGCCGATAACACTTTTTTGAGTATCGCATGCTTGTAATTCAAAATCACATATGTCTGCTGGTTCGCACCCAATCTGAGCAGCAATCAGCTGAAATAATAAAAAGTAAATGATTAGAGCACTTTATAGATGAGTTGACTAAATACGAAATTTGAGAAAAAGAAAAGAACAAAAAAGAAACGAGAGGAAAGACGAGGAAAAAGATAAGCTACTCGTAAAAATATATACCTGCAAAAGAAGGGGATGGTGCTTTTGATTTGTGTTCGTCTTTTCATCAACAGAGCCGTTCCCAGCAGCTGTTTTATTCAGTTCGGCCTTCATAAACAAGATAGAATTTTTATTCGAGAAAACGAGACTGAAAAATAAAAATAAAATAAACATAGCGTTCAATTACCTTAACAGATGTAGCCAAAACCGGAGCAAGGTGGGTCTGTTTGTTAACCTTGAACCCTTCGTTCACATCCCTATCCGACAAAAGGCAACAAAATCACAAATTAAACGATAATAATTTAATAACTAAACGAATCAATAAGTGAAGTAAGACTTAAAGATGCACCTATCTAAGTGGATAGCTAGAGTTGGAATACGCATAATAGGTTCCTCGATTCTAATAAGCCGATGCGAGTAAGATTCAGAACCATCTTTCTTCTCTCTTACTATTACTCTGCCAGCAATTGCTAAATCTCGATCAAACCACGTGTGCCATAAACCACCTCCATAAGGTTGCACACCAACTTCTAAATATCCACCTTTCGAAACCTGGAAACGAACATGATTAAATTTTTCCAACGATTTTATTTTTATTTTTATTCAAGGCATCAAATGCAACTACAAGATAAAAGTGATTACCTTTGAAACGGGCTTCAATTTTACGCACGGGCTGTCGGTATGGGCACCGATTATGTAGATCCCGTTTCCAGCAATATATCTATTTCAAGATAAACAATTTTACATTAGCCGCTCGATTTCGTAATCGAAACTCCACATATTATATGTGTAATTGCCCATATAAGATAATACATCAAAAAATTAACATCGTCCGGATTCTCCGGAACCAGATTTCAGTTTATCTTAGTATTTTCTTTTTTCAATCGCTTATTATTAAAACATAACAAAATTGAGGCGAAACACGTACTTTTTACCAATGGCGAAAGCAACAATAGTAGAATGATTCCTGGTGAAGAAATATTTCTTGCCAGCCTCTAATTTCCAATCATCCCTCTCCGAAAGTTGCCCGTACCCTGCGCTTTTCAGCCGATTCTTCGCTTCGTCTAAAAAAACAAAATCAATACCCATCAACTGAATTTCCATAAACAGAAGCAACCACTAAGAAAAGGGAATCCATAAATTAAAAAAAAATATATTTCCAGTTGCATCAATTAATTAGGGATTAACAATTAATTAACCTCGGAGAACAGGAAAATATTATTCCCATTAACATTCAATGAACAAATGTTTAATCATCGGGAGAGAATGAAAATTAAGATTATATACAAATCTAGGAAGACTGTAAACAAGATAGATATATGTACACAGGCGATAGAAGTACGAGGAAGAAAGTAAAGAAATAATTACCGACGGCGTGAAAAGCTGTTGGAGAAGCATTCAGAAACTCGACGAGATCGACGGCGACTGGGTTTTCCATTAGAGGTCGAGTTTGGATTCAACTCAGCAGTCTGAGAGAGATGGTGTCTTATTGGAACGTTTATGTACTACTATAATATTTCCGGTGCACACCCACAAAGAGGCTCAAATTGCAGATCAGGACAAGAAGTCAACAATAATTATGTTTTTTGAACACCAATATTTAAAAAAAAAAAAAAAAAAAAACAATAAAACAATTAACTTATTGCACATAAAAAAACTAATATTGCAGTTGAACCTCTATAAAACCATACAGTCGGGACTAGAGATATTCTATTAATTTAACAAATTATGAAATTATCGAATTAATAATTTAACATATTTTCACCGATTGGGACCGAGAAAAACTATTATTTAAGCGAGATTATGAATTTATCCAGGTTTTGCTGCATATTAAAAAAATAAAAAGTTTGGCCTTAGTTGTGGGCCCCATTGGCCCTACCCCAGTGCCGGCCTAGTTCCTCTGCCAACAGTTTATAGGTTTAGCTCGGACAGTGTACATCTTTTATGTAGTTTACGAGCTCTTGTACAATATCAAAACTGAAATGATTTGTGCAGGCACAAATTAAACATTCAGGCACATTTTTTACCATTTCTCAAAAAACAAAAGGTAAAAAACTCAAAAACTCTCTCTACCCTTTCGATTTTCTTTCGCAAAGCCCGTGCAAATCGTCAACAGATCGGAGGTAATTTTTACGTTTTTACGATCCTCTTGTTATGTAGATTACGAATCCGAAAAAAAAAACGAAAAAAATCGGACTTTGGCCTGCTCGTGTGAATTTACGCGAGCACTTGGCAAGTGCTCGCGTAAGTTCACGCGAGCAGGCCTTGTTAAATTTTTTTTTTTTTTAATTGCTCGTGTGATTTCACACGAACAGAGACGTTCTGCTCGTGTGATTTCACACGAGCATATCTTCTCTGTTCGTGTGAAATCACACGAGTGGGTTAAAAAAAAAAAAAAAATTGTTAATGTGCTCACGTGAATTTACGCGAGCACTTGCCAAGTGCTCGCGTAAATTAACACGAGCACTTGCCAAGTGCTCGCGTAAATTCACACGAGCACATGAATAAAAAAAAGTCCGATTTTGTGCATTTGAATAGTACAAAAGGTAAATAGTTATGGTAAAAAGGTAAAAAATCATTGTAAAAAAGTGCCTGAATGTTTAATTTGGCCTGCATATATCATTACCCATATCAAAATTTATCTAATATACAATGTGTTTCGAATTTATTTATTAAATAGTTATATAAAAAAAAAGGATACTACAATATTTTTTTATTGATGAGGAACCAACAACTATTATTTGAAGTACAATGTGTACACGGACAATTCCACCCTTGGACAAGGGTGGATCCAAGGCCACCCTCAATTTAAAATATGTCCATATATATATATATATATATATATATATATATATATATATATATATATATATATATATATATATATATATATATATATATATATATATTTATTTTTTAAACTTTATAATTAATCTATTTAGTCTAATTTATTTTTATTAATTAGCCAACCTAAAATATAAATTGATGCACAAAAAATCAATTTTATTAATTAGTCCACCTAAAATTTAAATTAATGCAAAAAAAACTTCTTAAATTCTTTTTTTTTTCTTTCCCTATTTTCTAATTTTGTCACAAAAAAATGCTAATTTTTTTTCCGAAGGCGCTGCCCCCGAACTCTGAGAATTTGAGCCACCCTGTAACAACTTTCTGGACTCACCACTAACTGTTTACATCCCACAATCGTGTGAGATATGCAAACACTTGACCAGAAAAAAGAAAAAAAGTTGATCTTTTAACACACACAATCAAAGAATTTCGGATTAACGACCTCTCACCAAACACCGTTAATGAGAGATACTCATGATACCATCATACCACTAGATTAAAACTTAATTGATACTTAAAAAATATTAGTAAATATCTATGTTCGGGCCAATTAAATACTAGAGTATGATGATATAATATTTGCACCCTCATGGTCCTTTTCAAGCCCAACTCCCTCGAACGCCAGGAAATTCATCGATCACCGGATTTTGGGTAAGTGGTGATGAACAAAACGGTGGAAAAACATTAAAAGAGAGACATAACTCGAGAGAAAGTATCAAAAATGTATTATTAACGGTGAGTAGGCGTAACCCAAATAGGGTTTCTTACATTTGCTTATATAGAGAATTATTTATGGTTCTTTCTTTATTTACAATCGTTATTTTCATCTGTAATTATGATTGTTCAATCAACGATTTCAATCTACAATCTTTCCTTGACTATTTATGGAAGTTATCTCTAGATCTCACAATCCAACGGTCATGAAATCAGTTTGCCGTCCGCAGTATCTTCCCTTCTCACTTCTACTTGCATTAGAAACGTGCGATGAGCTCTCATGTGGGTGACCTTTCTTGGGCAAGCTTTTGACCCACTACTGCTATTGTGCTTCATAGAAGCGAGCTCTTGGTATTTCTTAATATTCGAAGTCTGTCGGGCAAACTTTCATAGCCCACTTTACTCTCTTGGTCCCATTGGATCTCTGACCCATTATGCTGAGAAGTTGGGGTGCAACCTAGTTGCCCAACTTAATCTAGACATGACCACGGTTTGGTTCGATTTTGGTTCTGAATTTGGAGGAACCATCGAACCGAATATTTTCCGGTTCCTTGCGGTTCGGTTCCGGTTCAGTTCCCGGTTATAATTGGTAGAACTGGCCGGTCCTGACTTATTATTATTATTATATATAACTTCAAAAATAATTAATTGAAAAAATACAGTGGAAAGAATACTTGAAAGACTTCAAAAAAATTGAAGTTTTTTTTTTTTTTTAATACTTAAAAAAATCTTTTTTTTTTACTTTAAAATAATTGGAAGAATTAGTTTTAGTTTTAAAAATTAAAAAGGAGAAACGAAAGAAATTGAAAGGGTTTGCACTTAATGTTTAAATTTTAAAGTTTAAAGTTAAACTTTAAATAATTTAATTTTTTTTATATATAACTTAAAAAATAGTTAATTTTTTTTAAAAAAAGTGGAAAGAATACTTCAAAGACTTATAAAAAATTAAAGTTTTTTTTAAATAATTACAAAAACATTTTTTAACTTTTAAAAAAATTGAAGGAATTAGTTGTAATTTTAAAAATTAGAAATTGAATAGGAAAGTAATTGAAAGGACTTGAACTTAATTTTAAAATTTTAAAATTTAAAGTTAAACTTTAAATAATTTAATTTAAATTTATTTTTAGAACGGTTAGAACCTTGGTTCTAACCGTCGGTTCTCGGTTCCGAAAATGGAGAACTGGAACTTAATCATCTTACGATTCAATTCATTCATACCTACATCGATTCAAATACATCAAAACCACAAAAGAGTACACAAAAACAGAGATGTTTCAGCAAAGACATACAATTAAAACTCTACCTAGTGATCTTGCCGAGTTGAACAATTGGCGGTGGGCACAAACACCATCATAAAGTAGCAACAATACATGCTAAAGTTTTTGAAGAACTTATTCCCTTTTTGACAGATTCGCAGCCAAAAAACAATAACCGATTACAATTTGAAAGAATAAATTGTAAATAATAAAAGAGCATAACGGAAACAAAAATTATGCAACTCCCTGTACATTTCAAAAAATTATGGTATTGGTTAAAGAAATGTACTAATTCTGCAACTCCCTATACTTTAAAAAAAAAATATTGGATAAAGAAATGTACTTATTTAGAACCATATGCGAACGAGCAAGACTATGCGCTAAACAAACAAAAACAAAATCAAAATTACTCAATGAGCAAGAAAAATTCTTAAATACCCAAATTCACTCGGTTTTTCTGATATCTTGTAATAAACAAAACCTGGTGATATCCTATACCAGTGGCTTTCCAGTATCCCGACTTTGAGGCCTGATTTGGCCTTTAGCAGTTGGGGTACTTCCGCTCTCTCTGGCTGAAGATACACACCTTTTGCTCGCCGAAATTGGCATTGCTTAAACAGTATATGATTGAGACGACCTCACCTTCTCGTAAATGGTGTCGGACGAGGTCGGCTCGGTAACCGAGGACCTGCGTATTAGTTGGCTTTGCTTATACCGAGGCAATGTTCAGGAAATTGGGCCTTTTAGTTAAACAAAAAAGAACAGTTGCCTTTTGCCGCCGCTGGCACCTGTTAATTTAGATCGTTCTATGTCCGCATATTGATTGTAACTGAATTGTGTGTTTGATGTTGCAGGGACTGGTGTACAACTTACAAGTCTATTTGGGTAACGTTTTGTTCGCATCACTTTGTAAATCAGCTGCTGCCTGTAATTCCTTTTCAATTGATCTTGTAGGACGAATCCCATGCTCCGTTTGATTTTATTGTTCGCCGCGCGCTTGCGGTTTTCTTGCCCTCTCACATTACACCGGCTGACTCTGACCGGCGCCTCCCATTGCCGTCTCGACCGCCGCTTGCCACCGTCATACATCGGGTTTCACTCAATTTACTGCGTTTATTTTTTTGGATTTAATTTATTTATTAGTTAAATAATGTGAATCATTTTTGCGTTAGATGATGTTACCGGTTGATGATGACGATGTGCTCAATTTTGATTATGATTATCCTTTTCTACCAGTCTTCTCTGTTTATTTTAATGTTTTCAATTTCATAATCTAAAATAGGCCATCTTCTGATTCTACAGTTCTTTTGATTTTGAGCTGGTCATTTAGGTCCTTTGGTTTGGCTTCTTGGATAATGGCTGATTCTGCAGTTCTCATTTCTAAGGAGAAGGTACACATTAAGATGAGGCGTTTTCACGAAAGGCAAAATAACACGAGAACTTGAAAATGCTTAACCTGCCTAAACTATACAAGCTTAACCAGTGCGGGGCAAATAAGATAGTGAAAAGAAAAAAAAAAAAAAAGGCAAAAAGAGAACGGGACACCAAATCCTGGAGACCAAAGAAGCCATATGTAATAAAATAAGAGAGAAATCATCATCCGGCAATAAAAACGGACTAGAGTCGTCGGCGGCTGTTCTGGAAGAAGAGCATCGAAGAAAAATAAAGAGTGAAATATGAAAAAAGAATTGGAGTAGATAAGTTTAATTAATTTGGTACCTATCAACTTCAACACTGGGTAATGTTATTTCGGAACTTGAACCGAGCAAAGGGAAGATTCTAAGGGAGGCGGTGGGGGGCGAGAACCTGCTGGATGTGGGAGTCAAAGATTGTAGGCCGCGGACCACAATTGAGGCCCAGCATCAATCGAAGCGGCAATGGAGAACGGCGTTGCTGACCGGCGGTGGTGAGCGGGCAATGAGGAGGAAGCAGAAACGACGTCGTATTGAAGGAAACAGATTAAAAAAAAAAAAGTAAAAATCAAGCACCCATCATTTTTCCTTTTCTTTTATTCTGCTCACTGCAGAACGACGTCGTTTCCACCAGCTCTCTAACTTGCTCTTCCTTAGTCGCCCGCTGCTGCCGCCCGCCACTGCAGCCTCGGCCGGCGGCCACCGCCTCTTCGATCGATGTTGAGCCCCTCCTGATGGTCGGCGCCTACAAATTCTGACTGCCACATCCAGCTTCTCGCCTCCCACTGTCTCCCTTGTATTGTCCCTTCACTCGGTTCGAGTTCCGAAAAACATTATTCCAGTTCAAGTTCCCAGGTAGTAATCGATAGGTATTGCAGCAAATTAATTAAACTTATCTTTAATTTTTGCTCCAATTTTATCTTCCTTCACCTTTTCTCCTTTGTATTCGCAGTTGTGTCTCTTTCCTTTGAAGGTTGCGACCAACTTCTCAATGATTTCGCCTCTGCCCTGTGAGTTTTATGTTCGTTCTCTCCGTTGTTCTGCTTTTGCCTTTCCATTGTTGCTAATATTTTTTGGGCCTAATTATGTGGTCAACAACAGCTTGTATAGTTTAGGCAGGTTATGCATTTTCAAGTTCTCGTGTTATTTTGGCCCGTGATGAAAGAAAAGGTCATTCTACAGCTGTCAGTTTGTGCCGCCTGAATCGGCATGCGTTTTCGGTGCTTCACCGTAAACTTTCGCTCGCTCTGTATTGTCTCTTTCGTATATTTTCTCGGTTAATTTCTTCGAGATCCTGTTTTATGAATTCCGATATTCTTTGGCTTGAAGGTATCTTCCAACTTTAATTTGCTGGCCACCAAGGATGTGGCGGCCTTCATGTGATACGGGTGAACGTCTGTTCCAAAATAGATTGCTCTATTGTTAGTAAAGTTTATGTTGTTGCTTCGTTTTGTTCATTATAGCTGTGTGGCGTTAGATGTTATATAATTTAGAAAATAAAAAAAATACTTGAAGTGGTGCTTTAGAAAAATAAATTACATGCCGATAAAAGAAGACAAAACAAAGCTACGAATGAAACAACAAAAAAACAATAGGCACAACCATTAGGAACATGGTCTTTACCAGTAACAACATGACTCTACCCACCAACAAACATCACATAATGTCATAAGAGAGAATGGCTAACCTTGAGATGAGTTGCCCGAAGAGGAACTCGAAACCAACACGTGAATTGATGAGCTATGAAAACAACATCGATCCAGAATTTTATAGAAAGGAAAAAAATTAAACAAAGTTAGACACAAACAACGTCGACCATCACCGAGCTTTATTAGAAGAAAAACAATTAAAACAATAACATATTGAAGAACTGAGGCGCGTACATGCTGCCTCCATTGGAACGAATCTTCTTGTTCGGTTGAGCTCTGGCGGAAGTCCTTCCCTTCCAAAAATCACGGTTGGAATTCGTATTCGTAAAATTTTAATTGAAAAACGAATAGATAAGTGAAGGAAAAGTGAAGATGTGAATGTGTAACAGAAGAAGTCACCCGAGAAAGAACACCAAGAAACTTCATTAACGAGGCAACAAATAAAATAAATAGCTGCCGGAATAAACAGACGCGCGGACGAGAAGTCAACAGCGGCGACAATAATTGAAAGCGACAGCAAACAAAATAATTACAGAACATATAATAAATGTGAGAAAAGGGCGGTGCACCCAAAGATTATGACTCTACAATTCCTAAGTTATCCAATTTCGTATGTGATTGGAAAGGGACAAATCAACAATTGAATGAAAAAGAGGTGGGAAGTGATGTTGGCGGTGGGCATCGAACATAGCGGCGGCGGTGGCGGGCATGGAAGCGGCGGAGGTCAGCAACTGTTGGTGGATGTCAACAATTGTTGGCCATGTGTGAGGCATCTACAGTTCTACATCAATTTACTCTCGAACAAAACATACCAAGAGGAGCAGAGTTTCTGTTTCCACCATGTGCCGGCCGCCCCTTTCGGGCTCTCTTCCCCGAGGCAATCTGCTCAGACGATGGAGTGGCGGCAGAAACAGGGACAGCCCTAACAACTTATTAGCTGCTCCATCGGGTACATATTTCCTAGGCCTACCCCTCATCTTCTTCACTGTTTCTGCACCCGAGCGGGACACACTTGGCATTACAGCCATGCTACACATTCCATGAGAAAAACTCGGTGACGGGTTCTCCACATGGAATGCGGAGCCACTTCCAGCTCATCCACCACTATTCCCTACATGGGGATGAAGTGAGATGTTTGGATTTGTCAGATTCTTGAAAACAGGCAGTGTTGGAATTAATTCAATAATTATGTGGGCTCACATATGTGACGTAAATGTGTATGGCTATCTAAAAGAATGTCCAAATTAATTGTGATCTAATAAAGATTATTGAGTTGGACTTATGGGTATTAAACAATAATTATGGGCCTAATGTGTAGAGGCAATTAGGGGTTAATTGTGATTTATTGATGGGGCTGAATCACAGTTGTAATATAACTGGACTCTACAGTTATATAAAGGGTCATGGTCCCCAAAGAAACACAACGATTCCATCTCTTCTAAAATCCATCGTTAGAGAGAAAAATAAGGAACTGCGGATTCTTTGGAAGACCTGTCCCAAATCCAGTGGAGATTCGAAGATTCGATTCCATGATGTAAGGTACGCATCCGTGATGTTTCTTTATAATTCTCGTTGATTCAAGCATGTTGGTTCTTGGAATTCGTATGTATGTACGATACGATAAAAGTTCTAACAGGCAGCGCGTGCATCACACCACCACCAGCACCACCGGAGCCATGAATATTTGCGCTAGACCCGGAATTAACAGAACCACCAGACCCTCCTCTAATAAACAGTCTTCAAGCCACTTTTACTGCGCAATTTGCAAATCTGAAACTGACCCACCAAAGTAGAATCAGAACTACAAAAACCCTAAACGAAAACAAAAGAAAAAAACACATACAAGATAGATACGTAATTAGAATCAGTACAATTAACAAGGGTTTGACATGGTTTTTTCAGTAATTAATGAAAGAAAGTTGAAAGAATCAGTAAAATAAGTAAATTTAGTGTCCCGACCTGTGACAGTAATTAAAGGGTTATCCAAGAATCGAAAAAATGTTGAATCTTGAAACCGATTGAATGCCAAGAGCAAAGATCAAAGCTTGTTCAGAAAATGCAGAAAACCCATATAGATGCTACCTACCCACCTGAATTTCTGCGCTGTGAAATCCAACAGCAAAATAGCAGCACAACACGCCCATGAGTTTGGACTGCCGGAGAAGAGGACGAGAGCAAGGATCACCACAGAGCTTAGAGCTTTATTAGGAGGAACAAAAACATGTGAAAGAATTGAGTGCGAGGCGGACAGCATTTACGGTATATGACAACCCACAAATTGAAGATAGAGACGAGGGCGGCGACGCATACTATTGGACGAAAAAAACGGTGTTGTGGGATAGGTGCATCTGGTGGAGCGGCGGTGGGCGGCGGACTAATCAATGGCGGAGGTCAACAATTGTTGGCCATGGGTGAGGGCGCCGCGAGAGGCAAAGCGGCGTTGTTCCGCGGCTGGCAGATTAAAAGAAAAGCTAAAATCAAGCATACACGACACCGTCGAGCTGCTTGGAAAGTAAATGGAAAAGAAAATAATTACGGATGCTGATTGGAGGGGAAATACGAAATGGTGACGTTTTGTCATTAAATGGGGTAAAAAAAAGTCAAAAGAAAAGGCACTAAAAAAAGGGGCGGCCGATCCCCATATATATATATATATATATATATATATATATATATATATATATATATATATATATATATATATATATATATATATATATATATATATATACTTAATACATATAACACACACAACCAAAAAAATTGAAATATTGTCATAAATATTCGACAAATACTATTGTGCAATAATAATTTCTCATCATCACCGGTCGGATTCGATTCGTGGGGATGATGATGTCTGTCTGATCTTGCTTACGTCCGTCTTTAGCTTCTGCCGGAATTTTCTGCCACCGTTCCTAAACATTGGGTAAGTTTACCGACGTTAAAGCTCCTACGATCAAGTTGGAAAGAGGATTTAAAATGTATATCATGTATTCTAGTGGAAAATTATTATAGAGTCCAAGTTTTTTTAGTGAACCCCCGTATTTATAAATATTTATGTACCTTGAGATGCCAACTTCATTAATAGTTGTAACATAATTCCCTGTTGATTTAGGTCTGTCGCATGTGAGCTTTTAGGTTAAATACGACTTAGCTCTTTTAAAACACCGAGGTCTCGCTAAGGTCCGAACGACATTCTCTCCTTGGTAGGGTTTCGTATGTTCTTTTGACTTAGATTGAGATTTTTGATTTTTTGGTCGCCCTTCTTAGGCTTTTTATGTGTAATTATGTTTACTTGTGCCGATATAACCCGTATGGGCGATATAGTCCATATCAACTACTCTCCACTATTCCAAAATTTTGAATTCAAAATGCGGAGTGAAGAATCCCACATTTTCTTTATTCTGGCAATGTGTCCGGCTTCCGTAGGCCGGATGGGACGGCCCGCATGGGCTTGTAACCGACAATACATATGTCGAGAATCAGTCATTGCTGAGGTGTATTGGAGACGAATGATGATTACACGAGAACCTAAGCATCCCACGGATCCCATCTGTTCCTTTGATCGGATGAGATCCTCCGCCGTGTTGAATTCTGGCCTATAAATATTTCACCCCCCTTCCCATTCCATTTTTTTACATTTTCCTTCCTTTCATCTTTGTAAGTATTTTTGCTTCGGCGTTTTATCCCCAAGAATTTTTTCAATCGGACTGACTCTTTGTTTCCATCAAACTTCTTTTATTTTTCTCCGAAGACTCTCATCCGTTTCTTCGCCTTTAAGGTACTTTTGTACGAGATCTTCTCTCCTCTTTTTTCTCTCTCTGTTTTAATTTTATCTCTTTCCATATCTTCTCACTCATCGGAATTAGTAGAACAAGCTAAGCCGCTCATCTTCATCGTCTAGATGACGATGATGGAGGTTTTGACACCTCGGTGTTTTCTCCTCGGGTAACTATCGTTAGCTCGTCCTCTAGCGTAGAGCCTTTAGATGATGCGAACGTCCTAGATTCTCAGGATCCTTATGGGGAAGATCCCCAAGGTCCTCCTGAGGAAAAGAACCTAGGGGATCAGTGGGACCCCAGTACTTTAACCGAAATAGATCTTGTTAATTTAACCTAAGATGTTGGTCATTCCCCGGAATTCGAGTTGTTATTTCCTTCTTCGTCTGATCGTCCCCCTACTCCTCATCCTGATTATAGTACATGGACCACTTCATTACAATATACATAATAATTATTAAATCTAAAGAGCACTTGAGCAGTAATTAAACGAGATTAAATGAAATTATAGTTGGACAATAGAGCCCTTTTAGACTTATATAGTAATTTTTTGGCCCTTTGGAATGATCTAACAGGGGATGAATAAACTAATTAAATCTAAGGGTAAATTACAACCACACCCCTAGGTAAGATCTATTAACGAAAAAACCCATCATTGTTTTTCATAATTACATCCACCTCCTTGCAATTTGTAGATTTCTTACATTAACACCCTTTTATAGGGGAGTGGATGTAAGGAATTTACAAACTGCAGGAGGCTGGATGTAATTTATAATGGATGTAATTTCTAAAAAAAATAAAGGGTTTCTGTTATTACATTTTACGTCACTGATGTGATTGTAATTTACCCAAATCTAAAGCTAATTAACAACTCCGAACTTCTAAAAAAAATATATCAATTCAGTAGAAATTACTGTAGAAGCAGACTATTAAGGCCTAAGGGTAACCAATTAGTACAGTGGCAATCAGAGAGATACCTCGGATGAATTTTCATTACATATGAGGACAACTTTAATTAAGATCAATAAATTTATTTATTTATATATTCATTAGATATATGAATTTTTCTAATTTTCCAAAAAATAAATGGCATTAATCAATCAATTTATTTGTGAAACACATCCACCGGAAAGAGCCACTTCCTCCAGCCCCGTCCGCTGCAGTGGAAAGACGTGCTTGTAAGGACGAAAGATTATGGTGACAAGAAGATTTTACGGACTTGGAAGGAGACCGCGTAATATTATCCTTCGCTGGCCCTCCACCAATCGGTACGCCAAGACTTCATTCGGAGACAAGTTTTATTTGCGTCTATCTATATATATCATACACCGCAGGACGTATGATAAATTATTAAAAGCTCTCGTATTAAATTATGTTACGCTAAATTTCATGGATTCGTCTTACAAAAAGCTTGAATTATATCCTACTTGAATTATCATAAAATTGAATTCGATTCGATTGGATTTTCTTTGGATTAATGGGATCAATTTCATGTCGATTGGTCACGTCCGGATCGACATCACCAACCTAATTGAAATATACTGATTTAATCATTGTATAATATGAATACACATAAATAAAACATAAAATATGAGTGTGAAAGCATTTAATTACCAAAATTAGAAAAACCGATATAATGGGACTAGTGGAATCACCAACGAAAGAGATGGGTTGACAATTGTTGGTTAAATCGCAAATCCCTAATCGAAATCGCATTTTTTTTAGGATTCTCTAATCGTAAATCATCACTGATATACCTAATTGTGCCAACCCAATGAACTTACAATTTATTTATCTACTGGACCACGAGCCCAATATTGAAGACTAGGGGTGAGCAAGAAAACCGAAAAACCGAACCGAAAAACCGAGCCGTTTTAAACCGTACCGAATAGCAAACCGCATGTACGGTTTTTTATTTTTGAAATACCGAATTATTCGGTTCGGTATGGTGGAAAGGTAATAACCGAACCGAAAAACCGAACCGAACCGAAACTATAAAATGCCTTCATTTTATATAATATATGTATTATTATTTTCTATCTTTCAATTATTTGTCTCATTCTAAGCATTTGTTCATAAATTGACACATTGTATTTTATTTATTTAGTAATTAAAAATTTACTTGAGTTCATGGTTTTAATAATGTGGTAGATGAAAGTAGGAAAACAAAATGAATCATAATACATCATCTATAAATTACGTTAAGTCCTATGAAATTAAAGATTTTATATTTTCATTGCATTAGTAAGTTGTGAAAGTAATTGTAATTGTATTCTTTTGTTTGTACAACTTGAATATATAGTTACGCTTGAACCGAAAAAAACCGAAACCGAACCGAAAAAAACCGAAACCGAACCGAAACCGAAAAAAACCGGACCGATAAAAAACCGACATACACGGTTTTTAATTTTACAAAAACCGATATATTCGGTGCGGTTCGGTTTTTGGCTAAAACCGAACCGAACCGACCCGTGCACACGCCTATTGAAGACCACTATCACCGAGGCCCAATCATCTTCAAATAAGGTTTGGGCCCAACAATCTCATCTAAGGTATAGATAACGATATAATTCATTTATTAAAGGGGCCCTATTATCTAAAATAATATTACGAGTCATATTCTCCCAACTATTTCTACTATCCGCACGCCTGACTTGAGCGTTGGAGGGGTTTCCACTAGATCAACCCCCGGCCTAGTTCACGTGTTCTATGATCGCAGGTATCTCAAGGTCATCAAGCTCGTGAGCCAGTGATCCACTCTGCTCTTCCAGCTCATCCTACTTCAACACTCTAAGGTGATATACTTTCTAGCATCATCATTTTGGCGCCGTCTGTGGGAAGGCAGACATAATCACGTAGCGCGCATGATGGCCTTGAAACATCTGCTCAGGGAGTGTGACACTGCTAACAACCTCCCACCTCGTGGAGGCTCTGGCTTGCCACTTCCTCCTCCTCGTGCTCGGGATCCACCACGAGACCTTCCTCGGGTGTCCCACTAGATCCTCAACAAGACCATCTTCTACTTGCTCCTCGAACGGTTCAGATAACCGATGAGGATCTTCAGCATATGACCACAGAAAGCTTCAACTCGTGCTGCCACTAAAGCAGTGGCACAACTCGTGAGAATCCACCTCAGACCATAGGTCTCGAATGTAACAACCCACCCCAAGGTTGGGCATCTCATCCCAAGGGTTCGTGATCGCCTCATCCTAAGTTGAGGGGTTATCCCACCCCAAGGTTGGACATCTCATCCCAAGGGTTCGTGATCGCCTCATCCTAAGTTGGGGGGTTATCCCACCCTAAGGTTGGGCATCTCATCCCAAGGGTTCATGATCGCCTCATCCTAAGTTGGGGGTTATCCCACCCCAAGGTTGGACATGTCATCCCAAGGGTTCGTGATCGCCTCATCCTAAGTTGGGGGACTATCCCACCCCAAGGTTCGGCATCTCATCCCAAGGGTTCGTGACCGCCTCATCCTAAGTTGGAGGGTATCCCACCCCAAGGTTGGGCATCTCATTCCAATGGATCGTGATTGCCTCATCCTAAGTTGGGGGGCTATCCCACCCTAAGGTTTGGCATCTCATCACAATGGTTCGACATCACCTTTACTTTTTAACCCCAAGCGGGTTCACATCCCGTCTCAAGAGTCGGATACGGTCTCCCTACTCAAAAAATAGAACATCCCCAAGGGGTGGACATCAACCACCTAAAAAAAAAAAAAAAAAGGAAAAATGCGCGGAAAATCACACGCGCGTGGAGGGCACACGTCTATCGCGCGGCCCCTCGGTTCGCGCGAACGCGGGGAAAAAAAAAAGAAAAAAAGAAAAAAAACCAAAAACTGCGCATAACGCAAGTGGTGTCCACGCGCGCGGCGCCAGACAATAAGCGTCCTAGATCTCCTCCGCGCGTGCGCTGCACACGCCACGCTTCTCTCTCTCCGCGCGTGCAATCACGCGCCAGTTTCTCTCTCCGCGGATTTGATGCCCGTGCGAACCAATGCAGTTAGCTCTAACCCTTTTCTCTCTCCCCCTTCGTGCTCCGTGCACTCTCTCTCACATGGGGCTCCGTGCCAGCTCTTCCCCTCACAATAAAACGCGCGGGTTCTAGCTGCGCTGCTCCAATTCGCGCGGCTCCCCTCACACGGTAGTCGCGCGGCTTCATGGCTCGCCAGCCTTTACCCTTCCGTCAAATCGCGCGCAAATTTCACCTCGCTTCACCAAATCGCTCGATATTTTCAACGCGCTCCACCAAATTGCGCGCACTCTCCAACGCGCCTCACCAAATTGTGCGCGCACTCCGAGGGGTAAATAAAAATTATTTCTCCACACCACGCCAAGGATTAACGGAACACTACAACACCGATCTACTCTCGACACGATTCGGTACCCTTTTCGACTTGTCTCTCACATCGAATCAAGAGTGGGGGCTTGCGAAACAAATCCCACGAGGAGCCAACTCGCTCGGCACTACAAACCCGCAGCGAGACAACTCCCACGAGGAGCCAACTCACTCGGTCCTACAACCCATTGCGAGACAACTCCCACGAGGAGCCAATTCCCTCGGTACTACAACCCGCAGACATCTCCCACGAGGAGCCAACTCGCTCGGCACTACAAATTCGTAACAAGGGGCACGATCCCACGAGGAGACACCTCTCTCGGTAATAAGACTCGCCGCGAGACCACCCAACGAGGAGACAACTCGCTCAAAGCGACCTCAATCCGCACGCTCCTCAGTCTCGCGTCATTCAACACTCCTACAACTTCGCTGCGAGACAACTCTCTTGAGGAGACAACTCGCTCGCAATTCACTACACAATCACAAGCTCAAGTTAGCACGATTACAACCTTAGAAACACTTAGAGATATTATGATAATTTATATAGCCTGGCCAGCTTGATTACTCAAATTTCTCTACTTGTTTTCGACGGGTCCTTCATTAAAACGTGGCCACGGTCCAAACATACTTACGACCCACGAGGTCTAACAAGGGGCACGATCCCCATAAAAAAAAAATCTTGAGAGTCTGATCCACTCATCAAGTACATCACGCACAAGGCTATATGTAAACACATACAAGCAACGCGTCAAACCATTGACAACGTCAATAAATAACAACTCCCACGAGGAGATAACAACACCGACGACCCAAGTAACTTACATCGCGACAACTTGGTCGCGCTACGCGCCAACGCGCCTTTACGCCCCTCCGACACACGCTCCAACACGTTTTCGCACACCATCAGGCCATACGCCAACGATAAATATTTAAAAAAAAATTACAAAATAAAGAATAAATTTTAATTATTAATATTTTTTAATATCTATATTTTATTTTATTTATTTTATATTATTATACATTATTTAATTAAAAAATAATATATAAAAAAAATAATAAATTAATAAATAAATAAGGCTCGCGAGCCCGCTCATGAGCTTACGAACAACTAAAAACTGACTCGAGCTCAGCTCGTCAGAAAACTCGAGCTCGAGCTCGAAAAACTCAAGTTGGAGTTTGAACTTTTTTCGAGTCAGCTCGTCGAGCATACGAATCGGCTCGGCTAGTTTACCACCCCTAGTCACATATTGTCTTTTTACACGAAAGTTATGGTGGACCATTATGTAGAACGACAAATCACAATTTGAAGCTTGATATTATAAATCAATTATTATCCAACAAAAAATTGGAAAAACACAATCATCAACATCACTATACATTAGAAAAAACACATAGCTTATATATAACTATATATTATACATGTTATTACACGTGACTATATATAACTCTATATGTGACTATATTAGTATAATCATATATAATGTAGTTTTTATTTATAGCTTCAAATCTCACTTTTCAAAGCAACAACAATTCTGATCTATAAGTTGAAAACTAAGAGGTTGATGTTAAAATGATTCTACACGGTTTGAATGTTGAAATTTTTGTAATTAAAAAATTAGTAGATAAAATAATAATTCTAAAAAATATAATTACAAAAATATCATAAAGGTTACTTGGGTTGCCTTAGTATTTCTTTCTACATGTAGAAAGATGAGCCAATGAGACTTATTTTACAACATGATGAATATTTGTGAATGAAAAATTTGCGGTGGGTCCTATGCATGAGGTCAGAGGGAAAAGTAAATCATTAAATTAAAATGTCAAAGTCTCTAAAAACCAAAATGTAAAATAAATTGCAACTCTTAAGAACAAAAAATAATAGCGGAATCGATCTCGTTGACGTTGATAAACTATATTTGTTTTTAAAACTAGGAAACAAATTGGAATTGAATTTTGAGAAGGTGAATACAAACGACGTTGTCTTTTGCGGTCAAAAATCAAAATTATAGTGAAGAATGAAAAGTATATTTTTTTTATGGAAAATATAGGATATTATTAAGTAACATTTGCTAAAGAACTCGGAATAATTGTTCCTTCCTTACATGAGTGTTCATATCTAGTGGGAATAGCATGGGCCAATATATTGGCTGAGCGTTTAACAAATTCAAAACGACAATTATTTAAATGAAGAGACAAAATCAAGCCTTCCTCTAAAAAAACCCATATTCAAGAGTGTCCGAGTTCCGAGTTTGAAAAGCCGTAATCACTTGTAAGTTATCCCCTTTAATCACAATATCCTCTCAGCCTTTCTCATTTGCTGTGATAATGGCACTAAGCATTGCATGGGCTTCACCATCTACCACCGTCGGTCGGCCAACAATCTTCCTAGTGCTCCACCAAATACAAGCCTCGTCAGCATTGCGGGCAACAAGGGCCGTTACATGGTAGTCCTTATCGACTGGAAAAGCCACATCTACGTTAATTTTCACCGAAACTTGATCCGAATGTTTCCACATCGTCGGTGATGGCGATTGTGGGAAAGAACCGGCGGAGTTTGTCTCACCGCAAAATTATCAAGATAAATTCTGCACCAATCTCGGATATCGGTCGTGGGGATGCCTTCTTCTCCATGAATTTCCTTGTTCCTCTTCTCCAAAATCTTCCACGTAATCACCAAGGCCAGGTTCAAGGATTCCTTGTCGAGGTGTTTTTGTAGTTTCTCGACCCATTGCCAAGTAGACAATCCTAGAACCCGGTGATTTATTATTATCTTGAAATCCCGCCATATATTATCAACCCCTCCACATTCCATAATAACATGCATCGTGTTTCTTCTGTCCTTCAACATCTCCGGCACCATGGGTCTGCCGCAATTCTCCGTCGGAATAGTAGAGACGACGTAGGACGTAGGTAAAATGTTCGAATTCCAGCGCCAAACAAACAATTTAACCTTTGGTGGGAGAGATAACTTCCAAATCCACTTCCAGTTTGATTTAACTTCCCCACTACTCGATGTACCGTCCCTCGTGTTTTCAGATTGCCGTGAAATAACATGGTGATAGCAAGAACGGACCGTGAAATTGCCGTGATTTGTGAAATGCCAGATCCATTTATCCTCCACGTTGGTGTTACTGATCGGCACCGCCCTTATCCGTTCCCAATCAACGGGCCAAAAATAATTCTCGACAATGTTGTTATCCCAAGAGTGCAGAGAGTGATCGATGAGGTTTGAGACTTTATTCGGGAACGATGTATGACTTGGTCGACGTGTAAAAATATGCCTATCCCCGCTGTCCGTGAGCCATGGCTCGGCCCAAACCGAAGTTTTTTTTCCATTACCAATCCGTTTTCGAAGTCCCGAACGAAGAAAGTCTCGGACCGCCCAAATACTCCTCCATGTCGCCGAAGGGCGTTTTCCAACTTCCGCCGAAAAGAAATCACCATTCGGGAAGTACTTCGCTTTCATGATTTGAGAAAGAAGAAGATTTGGTTTCGTTAATAAGCGCCACGCTTGTTTCGAGAGGATTGCAATATTGAAACACCGGAGATCCCTAAAGCCGAGTCCACCCAATTCTTTGGTCTTACATAAAGCATTCCACGAAATCCACGCCATCTTCCTATTCGTTCCATTACCCCCACCAAAAGTGTCTCACTGCCTTTTCGATATCTTGGAGAAGACCTTGGGGTAGCATAAAACAACTCATAATGTAGGAGGGAATCGCTTGAAGAACGGCCTTAATAAGTACCTCTTTGCCCGCTTGAGACAAATATCCCCCCCCCCCCCCCCCCCCCCCCCCCCGCCCCCCATTCTCGAATTTTTGCCCATACTCGATCCCGGAGAAAACTGAAAATTTGTTTTCTCGTTTTACCCATAGCTGCCGGCATACCCAGGTACTTCTCTTGTTTTTCCACTACCTCAAAATTAAGAATACTATGTATAGATTCTCTGGTTCCAACCTCCGGCGAAGGGCTAAAAGTCATCGTGGATCGCGGACTTGTCAAAATTTATATCCTGGCCCGAGTCCTAGCATACTTGCACAAAATCTCCTTGAGCTTGTTCGCATCTGCCTCCGAAGCTCGGCAAAAGATGAGTGTGTCGTCCGCAAAGCATAGGTTAGAAATCGTCGGGGCCAATGGAGCCACCCTAATGCCGTTTAACTCCCCATTATTGGTTACTTGCTGATTCATGGCAATGAGGGCTTCGGCGCAACAAATGAACAGATACGAAGAAAGGGGGTCCCCTTGTCGGAGCCCTCTAGACGGGCGCAACGAGCCAAACTGCGAACCATTAAAGAGAAAGGAATAAGAAACCGAAGATACACAAAGCATGATGAGTTCAACCAAATTATTCGGTAGGCCAAAGCGAAGAAGAATTTTCCTAAGGAATTTCCATTCGATCCAATAATAAGAATTTTCCTAAGGAATTTCCATTCGAATTTAGATCTCCTTTTATTTTCTAGAACTCCTTTTGTTTTTGTCTACATGTTTTTCAGGTTGTACACTATTTTAGTGTGTTAATTAGATAAAAATATGCAATGATTAATTTAATACTAATGGAGAAAATATATAAAATATATAAAATATAATAAATTTAATACTAATATCATACTAATGAATTTAGTTTGAATTGTTTTATTTTGTAAAAAAAAATTTAAAAATCAGAAACAATTAAAATATTAATATTAAAATATAAATATTAAAATATTAAAATATTAAAATATTTAAAAAATAGACATGAGACGCCATTGGTGGTGGCGCCTCTTGTCGATGTCGCCGTGGAGAGTGGCGCTCAACCCCAAATTGTTTACTCTCTACAAAACAACACCATTTTAAAAGTTCTTTTCCAAAACAACACTAGAAAAAAAATTGCTCATATATATATATATATATATATATATATATATATATATATATATATATATATATATATATATATATATATATATATATATATATATATATATATATATATATAAGTAACACTAGAAATTTTAGAAGTTACTTCTTGTACCCTCACGTAGCAATAAAATAGTGTCACATAATATTAGTACGAATCGAGGAAAAAGGTATGCGATACCTATACCTACGTTATGAATAAAATTACATATACTTAAAATAAAAACTTAATTATAATGATCTATTACAAATAAACTTATCATTGATTATTTATTCATAATGGGTTCATACAAAAAAACCCAAATACATCAATCTCTTCCCATTTTCGCCATGTATAAATTATTGTTTCGCTTGCAATTTCTAATTTGGGGGTAGGTTACACATATAAGCAAACACACACCTTGTCCCATGTATCGCATATCAAAATCAAAATTCTCAATTCTAGCAATAAGGAAAAAAAAAAAAAAAAGAGAAACAAAAGAGGAACAAAAGAGTAGCTGTTGAAATTCTCAATTCTAGCGGCGAGCAAGAAAGAACTAAAATAGAAAATGAAAGAAGGAAAAATTCAGTCACTAATAATATACAAAAAATTAAAGAAGAATGAGCACTCCATCAATCAAAGTACTAACCATCATTTTTATATAAAAAATACTAATCATTCATCAATGGCGTAGCCCAACAACCACCGCATATAGCAATTCTTGAGGTAGGCATCTTTGTCCGAAATACTTACATTGGCAAAGTAAACGTTTAGCCTCTGCGCCCAGCCCCCCACCCCGACGAGAAGCATAACGAGAAGAAGTTGTCCGTTAACAGATCATATGCTTGAACTGAGGAATTTCCACAATTGAAATTGTACATAAAAATGGTACTCATTATACCCATTGGTCTCTTATAAATAATAATGGTAAGATAATTAAATCAAGCATATAATATTACACAATTGAGATCTTATTAACGATTAATTGGAAGATTATTGTTTGTTATACCTTCAAATTATATCATTTAGTTCTCCACAATAATCCTAATTCACCACGAAATCAATATTATTTGTAGTATGTTATAGATAAATAAATGGCTCAAGAGTTTCCACTCACATTATTGAATAATAAATTAAATTGCGAACTTGGATTTTAACATAAACTCTACTTAGACTCAAACGAAACTGAAGAACATCATTTCCTTTCCTAGTATAACAGGAAAAACCACCTATCAGAAGGGATTAGTCCTAAAATATGCACGACCAGAGGCTTTTACAAGCCAGAGAGCATCAAATGCCCCGGATTCATCAGAAATTGAGGACAAAACTAGGTTTGACGAGAATGGTGAACAGAATATCAACGGATGCATTGATGCATATGTCAGAAAGAAGGGCGAGTCTAAACGAGCATTCAAGAAGCGTATCGCTAAGGAGCAAAAAGAAGAAGAGAGAAGAAGAAAAAACTAACCCATTAATTGCAGTCCGCTGGAGACAGTTATCTAACTGGTTGGAAATAAGAAAAGTGAAACATGAGAAACACAAGGAGAGTCGAAGACTATATAATAGCCAGAAAATTTTAAAGCAACAGAAGATGGAGCAAGTGAAGAAGGGTGAACGTGAAAGTGGTGAAGGATTTGCGACATTTAAAGTGGTTAAAGAAGGTGATATTAAAGTGGTGGACGGCCCGGAAGATCAAAATGGAGAAACAGGAGGTTAAATTAAAGACCTTAGTTAATTGGTTAGTTGGGAACATGGATCCTATTTAATGCATCAAATTTATTTAATAGGTTTTATTAATTTGCATTAAAATATTTATTATCTACATATTTTTTGCATGCAGTGCAGCTATGGAAAAAATTTTGATTGTTTAATTCTAGGGTATAGCTGTAGCATTATATGTAGACACGGCCACGGGCCGGTTCCGGGCCGGTTCATACTGGTTCACGGTTCAATTTTTCCGGAACCGGAACCGGCCCATAATATGCACGGTTCGGCGGGCCGGGTCGGCCCGCCGGTTCAATCCGGTTCCGAGCCTATCCAGGCCGGTTCACGGGTGGGCCCAGAAAATTTGATTTATATAAATATATATTTAAAAAAAATACTTAATGGATAAATAAATTAAAATAATTACTTTTAAATTGGAAAAAAACAAAAGGAAATAAAATGACTTTAACTTAATTTTATAGCAAAAAATGGGGTGTAAGGGTATTTATAAGAAAAAAATTGGGGGGGGGGGGGGGGGGGGTTCAAAAATAGCAAATAACAGCCGGTTCACCGGCCGTTTTTTGCTTTTTTTTTTGATTTTTTTTGCTTTTTTGATTTTTTTTTTAAATTTGGGTGAACCGCCGGGATGGCCCGACGGTTCACGGTTCATCAATTCACAGAACCGGGCCCGTCCCGGGAACGACAGGCCGGTTCACGGGTCCCGGACCGGTTCACCGGTCAACGGGTTAGGCCGGTTCGTCAACGGGCCGGTTCCGGGCCCAAAACCGGCCCGTGGCCGTGTCTAATTAGATGTATTGTTTATTATCTTAAGGAAATTTTTGTTGCTTTTGTTCTGTTTATTATTTCATTTTATTTTACTTTTTTTTGTGTCTTAAATACCTAGCTACCTCTTATCCCTATCCCTATAATCAAAATGAGATTTTTATCAAAAAAATAAATGTGATGATGGAGGTCGAAATGCGTGCGAGTTGAATCAGACGGTGATAACCCTCTCCTCGCTACATGTGCAATTTATATTAAAAAAATTTGGGTAAACTTCATTTTACTTATTTGAACTATACCCAACGTATAAGATACTCCCCGAACTTCGAAATGAATCGAATCAGCCCCTCGGTTAAAATTCCGTTCACATTGCTGACATGACACTTTGACCTTTTGAATTATATATGTTGCCATGACAGTTGGCTTTTTCCAAACAATTTTGCCCCTCCAGTGCACTTTTATAAATAATTGCTAATTGGTGGGGTTTTAGCCCAATTTTGTTTTTGTATTTTTTCACAAATTTAATATATTTTTTTACAATTAATTCTCTACTATAATTTAAATTTCAATAATAATTTTATCACGTATGTGTCTAGTTAGAAATTTGTAAATCAGTAATTCAAATTTTATATTTAATTTTTTTCATCAAATGAATAAAATAATAAAAAATAAACTGTTGAATCAAAATATTTTTTTTATTTAAATTGAAATTTAATTTTAAAATTAATGTAATCCACTAAAATGTAAAAAAAAAAAACAATTTAATTAAAAAGAAGGCCCATTCAATTTTCTTGGTTAACCTGTTCCCCAACGTCATCTCCTCCGCCGACTGCACCGTGATTCCAACATCCAATAAATTATAGCAGAAAAACCACTATGAGAAAACCCATAATCACTAATTCGATTTTTTTCAAGGGAAGCCAACTCGGAGGGAAACCAAAGATAACCCAATACAAGGTCCCATAGTCGAAAATTGACACGAGAAAAGGGTTGATGATTTAGCCGGATTTCGCCGAGATCTGGGCCGTGCGGGGCGGAGCGAAGCCGGAGCTATGGTGGTTTCGCAATAATGAGTTCGAATTTCTTACGATGTTTCATCTTTTCCGGCAGCTGCCGCTGACAGAAGCCCAAGTAGGAGTTTGGATAGGAAGTGAATTGACTATTTAATTGAATAATCTATTTTATCAATCGGTGAATATATCAAATTCTTAGTTAAAAAAATCGGAAATGTGCTTATTGGACTGGTTCTACGACGTTTAGCGAGGAAGAAGAAAGAAATGAACGAGGGAGAGATAATATGGATGGGTAAAAATGTAAAAACACTTAAAAACTAACAGAATTAAATATTTAACGGTATTTAACGCTGACTCAAAATTTAGAGGGGTTGATTCGGTTCATTTCAAAGTTCAGGGGGTATTTTATACGTTGGGTATAGTTCAGGTACGTAAATTGAAGTTTACCCTTTATTTTAAAATATTTTGGGTAAACTTCATTTTACACACCTGAACTATATCCAAGTATAAAACACCCCCCTGAACTTCAAAATGTATCAAAATAACCCCTCTAAATTCTAGTCAACGTTAAAAGACCGTAAAAACATTAGCGCCGTTAATTTTTTTGTGCAATTACATTTCTACCCATTTAGTCTTCTTCCCTTCTTCCCACCTTTCTTCTTCTTCGTTCTTGTTCTTCTTTCTTTCTTTTTACAAATATGCATAAAAAATGTGAAACCAATCAATCACAATTCGTCACCAAACCCTTTGATTGCAGATTAGTTAAAATCCATGTCGGTTTATGATAGATTTCGTTAATTGCCGAAACTCTCTTATCATGTTACCTTCACTGTCGAAACGGCCAAGAAGCTCCCGCCAGCAACATTCGTTCTCCTCCTGGCACTAAATTGACTCTTCTAACTGGGACCAACAAATTAATCCTCACTTGCTGCTTGGTTTGGCCAAATTTTATTCATTTAATTCATTTATTTTGTAAACAAATGGGTGGGTAAAGTGGTCCTCGTAGAATGAAGAAAATTCAGAGGCGGCGGCGCCGCGACGGAGTTTCTTCCGGTCTGTTTCATTGGGTTGCAATAAAATAGTGTCACATAGTATTAGTACGAATCGAGGAAAA
Organism: Erythranthe guttata; assembly: GCF_056151865.1. Taxonomy (NCBI): domain Eukaryota; kingdom Viridiplantae; phylum Streptophyta; class Magnoliopsida; order Lamiales; family Phrymaceae; genus Erythranthe; species Erythranthe guttata. Next base: position 7,154,218 of record NC_142536.1, read on the forward strand.
AGGTCTGCGATACCTATACCTACGTTATGAGTAAAATTACATATACTTAAAATAAAAACTTAATTATAAGGATCTATTAAAAATAAACTTATCATTGGTTATTTATTCATAATGGGGTTCATACAAAAAAATCCAAATACAAACAATCTCTTCCCATTTTCGCCATGTATAAATTCTTGTTTCGCTTGCAATTTCTAATTTGGGGGTAGGTTACACATATAAGCAAACACACACCTTGTCCCATGTATCGCACATCAATTTTAAATTCTCAATTCTAGCAATAAGGAAAAAAAAAAGAAAAAAAAAGACGAACAACAGAGTATCTGTTGAAATTCTCAAATATTCTAGCGGCGAGCAAGAAAGAACTAAAATAGAAAATGAAAGAAGGAAAAACTCAATCACTAATAATATACAAAAAATTAAAGAAGAAGGAGCACTCCATCAATCAAAGTACTAATCATCATTTTTATATAAAAAATACTAATCATTCATCAATGGCGTAGCCCAACAACCACCGCATATAGCAATTGTTGAGGCAGGCATCTTTGTCCGAAATACTTACATTGGCAAAGTAAAGGGTTTAGCCTCTACACCCAGCCCCCCACCCGACGAGAAGCAGAATGAGAAAACTAGAGATTCTGAGATTTTGATTTGGGGAAAAACATTCGAGAGGTTTTGAGGAATTATGAGATTTTGATTGTAGTTTATAAGGTTAATTAAGTCTGTTGTACAAAGTACGATGTGTGTACGATGATGTATGATGTGTTTTTACTAGGTTTGTACATTAATTTTGTAAATTATGGATATCGTACTAGGTCATACAAAAAATTAGACGAGATCAAAATTTAACTTTACAGCTCATATTCAATCTTTTAGGTCCGAGAAATACAACCCCTCTCGGACTCTAGACAACCCAAGTTATATAGGATTGTACTTTTCACATTCTCCCAGAACTATATAATTTCACATTTATGTCAATACTAATATTTTAGACAAAAACAATTGTGACAGTTGTTTGCTCCGGCATTTACAACATTAAAATTTGAGATTTTTTTTCCTTAGTTTTATGTTTTGTTTTTCATTTACTCATTAGTATTTTATTTTGATCATATTCAAAATTCAAATTATTATGAATAAACAATTCAAACAATCTACTATAATCGTATACATATGCAATGTAATATGTAATTTATATGTGATATATACTTTCTAAAAAGTTGTCCGTCAACAGATCATATGCTTGAACTGAGGAATTTCCACAATTGAAATTGTACATAAAAATGGTACTCATTGTACCCATTGGTCTCTCATAAATAACAATGGTAAGATAATTAAATCAAGCTTATAATATTACACAATTGAAATCTTATTAACGATTAATTGGAAGATTATTGTTTGTTATACCTTCAAATTATATCATTTAGTTCTCCTTAATAATCATAATTCACCACGAAATCAATACTATTTGTATTATGTTATGGATAAATAAATGGCTCAAGAGTTTCCACTCACATTATTGAATAAAAAATTAAATTGCGGACTTGGATTTTAACTTAAACTCTACTTAGACTCAAACCAAACTGAAGAACAGCTTTTCCTTTCCTAGTATAACAGGAAAAACCACCTATCAGAAGGGATTAGTCCTAAAATATGCACGACCAGAGGCTTTTAAAAGCCTGAGATCATCAAATGCCCCGGATTCATCAGAAATGGAGGACAAAACTAGGTTTGACGAGAATGGTGAACAGAATATCAACGGATGCATTGATGCATATGTCAGAAAGAAGGGCGAGTCTAAACGAGCATTCAAGAAGCGTATCGCTAAGGAGAAAAAGAAGAAGAGAGAAGTAGAAAAAACAAACCCATTAATTGCAGTCCGCTGGAGACAGTTACCTAACTAGTTGGAAATAAGAAAAGTGAAATATGAGAAACACAAGGAGAGTCGAAGACTATATAATAGCCAGAAAATTTTAAAGCAACAGAAGATGGAGCAAGTGAAGAAGGGTGGACGTGAAAGTGGTGAAGGATCTGCGACATTTAAAGTGGTTAAAGAAGGTGATATTAAAGTGGTGGACGGCCCGAAAGATCATAATGGATGAACAGGAGGTGAAATTAAAGAAGGGAGTTAATTGGTTCGTTGGGAACATGGATCCTATTTAATGCATCAAATTTATTTAATAGCTTTTATTAATTTGCATTAAAATAGTTATTATCTACATATTTTTTGCATGCAGTGCAGCTATGGAAAGCTTTCTGATAGTTTAATTTTAGGGTATAGCTGTAGCATTATATGTAGACACGGCCACGGGCCGGTTCGGGCCGGTTCATACATGTTCACGGTTCAATTTTTTCGGAACCGGAACCGGCCCGTAATATGCACAGTTCGGCGGGCCGGGTCGGCCCGCCGTTTCAATCCGGTTCCGGGCCTATCCAGACCAGTTCACGGGTCGGCCCGGAAAATTTGAATTATATATATATATTTTAAAAAAAATACTTAATGGATAAATAAAATAAAATAATTAATTTTAAACAGGAAAAAAACAAAAGGAAATAAATAAAATGACTTTAACTTAACTTTTTTGCTTTTTTTTTTGAATTTTTTCGATTTTTTTGATTTTTTTTTTTTAATTTGGGTTAACTGCCGGGCAGCCCGGCGGTTCACGGTTCACCAATTCATAGGACCGGGCCCGTCCCGGGGACGACGGGCCGGTTCACCGGTCAACGGGTTGGGCCGGTTCGGGCCGGTTCCGGGCCCCAAAACCGGTCCGTGGCCGTTTCTAATTATATGTATTGTTTATTATCTTAAGGAAAATTATTTTTGTTGCTTATGTTCTGTTTATTATTTCATTTTATTTTAATTTTTTTTCGTGTCTTAAATACCTAGCTACCTCTTATCCCTATCCCTATAATCATAATAAGATTTTTATCAAAAAAATAAATGTGATGATGGAGGTCGAAATGCATGCGAGTTGAATCAGTCGGTGATAACCCTCTCCTCGCTACATGTGCAATTTATTTTAAAAATATTTTGGGTAAAGTTCATTTTACTTATTTGAACTATACCCAACGTATAAGATATCCCCTGAACTTCGAAATGAATCGAATCAACCGCTCGGTTAAAATTCCGTCCACATTTGGTGACATGGCACTTTGACCTTTTGAATTATATATGCTGACATGAGAGTTGGCTTTTTCCAGACAATTTTGCCCCTTTAGTGCACTTTTATAAATAATTGCTAATTGGAGGGGTTTTAGCCCAATTTTGTTTTTGCATTTTTTCACAAATTTAATATATTTTCTTGCAATTAATTCTTTACTACAATTTAAATTTCAATAATAATTTTATCACGTATGTGTGTAGTTAGAATTTTGTAAATCAGTAATACAATTTCATATTTCATTTTTTTTCATCAAATGAATAAAATAATAAAATAAACTGTTGAATCAAAATATTTTTTTTTATTTAAATTGAAATTTAATTTTAAAAGTAAAGAAATCCACTTAAATGTAAAAAAAAAAAAAAAACAATTTAATTAAAAAGAAGGCCCATTCAATTTGCTTGGTTAACCACTTCCCCAACGTCATCTCCTCCTCCGGCTGCACCAGATCACCGTGATTCCAACATCCAATAAATTATAGCAGAAAACCCACTATGAGAAAACCCATCATCAATGTTGACGTTAAAATTTTATGATTAAATTACAAATTAATACCCCAAATAAATGGGTTATTGATTTGGATCTTCTCAAATCGGAGCCCGTAACAAATTCGGTCTTTCGAGATTATATTACAAATTAACAGCCCAATATTGGTTGTAAATTTGGATCTTGGAATGAAGTCCATACTAAATTTGGGCTTTATGTAAAAATCAATGATAAATTTGGATTTCATAAATATTCTATGTGGATTAACCAAAAATAAGTGACAAATCATATTCACTTGGGTTAATTATTTGGGCCTAAAGCTAGCCTACATAAAATAAGTTGCAAGTGTCCAACTCCGGCAGCCCAAGTTTCAAGTCAAGAAACCCTAACTCGAGCCTATAAAAAAGAGGTCTACAACACATATCATCATATGAAGGAACATCAAAGCATCAAGCAAGGCGTACATCAAGCACTCAAAAGCTCTCAAGTCTCGAGCTCTTGCCACGACGGTGAACAACAACCGCGGAGGTTCTACATCTTCATCAAGGCACCATATCCACAAGACCTAGAAATCCCCAAATCGATTTGTAGATATTCATATCTACTTCCGCAAATCAACGGTAGAATCAAGCTCTCAATTCAAGAACAAGCTTCGGCCCTTGGATTAAATCTAGGAGAAGAATCAGAGGAATCAACAAAGATTGTAACACATTTCGTTTTGATTAAAATATATTTATTTGTTCCTATTTTTTCTTGTCTTGTAATTTATTTTGCAGACATTTAAATTTGAGGTTAACAAATTGGCATGCCCAGTGGGACAATCTTCGCCCCTCATCTCTTCCTCCGATGTCAAAGTGGGACAATCTTCGCCCCTCATCTCTTCCTCCGATGTCAAAGTGCACACGTCCATTCAACCCTTCTCTGCAGCCCAAATATTGATGCTGTGACGGTCAGTTATCAATGGGGGCAAAGAAAATTAAAGGAGACTTTTCTTGTCACAAAAGAAGACTACCGAAAGTTCCATAAATCGATTGGAGAAAAACAAGATTTCTTTGCTGGAATATGGGGATTATAATCATATCCTTTATATTCCTAACAAGGATTTAAATCGTGGGAGTATCAAATCAAGCCCTCAATTGGAAATTTGTGATTCTAATAGCAAAATTGCTATGAAGAGTCGTAATATTGGCAAGGATATTCTTAAAGAAATATTTTCTTTCTCTATAGTGATGGACGAAGAGAAAAAAAGGGAGGGGGTATGGTCTACTGCCATGGCAGCCGCAGCAGCTACCAACAATTCTCTCCACCACCATCAAACAAGAAGGTTGTTGGAATGTTCTTGGCGACGTCCCGCTAGTGCCGGCCTCCGGCCACTAAAATCTACCTCCCCTTCTTTGTTGCTTAGCTTCGCTCTCTCGCACCGCCGTGTAACAGCCCGAAATTGCCGCCACTGCAAACTTTTGCTCTCTCAAATCCGCCGCCATCGGGAGTGTCGCACCTTCTTTTCCACCGGAGATTCCATTGATAACTCCTGAAAGCTAGTTTTGCACCGAAGAACTCTCGATTGCCGCCTGAACTACTCGCTGGTGTCATCACTTTGTCTCCTTTCCGAGGAGAGGCACGTTTGTTCGAGGATGCTGCGGCAACAAGCTCATCGGATTTCCGCTTCAAATTGTTGTCAGTACGAACTGTTAACCTCAAATTTAAATGTCTGCAAAATAAATTACAAGACAAGAAAAAATAGGAACAAATAAATATATTTTAATCAAAACGAAATGTGTTACAATCTTTGTTGATTCCTCTGATTCTTCTCCTAGATTTAATCCAAGGGCCGAAGCTTGTTCTGGAATTGAGAGCTTGATTCCACCGTTGATTTGCGGAAGTAGATATGAATATCTAGAAATCGATTTGGGGATTTCTAGGTCTTGTGGATATGGTGCCTTGATGAAGATGTAGAACCTCCGCGGTTGTTGTTCTCCGTCGTTGCAAGAGCTCGAAACTTGAGAGCTTTTGAGTGCTTGATGTACGCCTTGCTTGATGCTTTGATGTTCCTTCATATGATGATATGTGTTGTAGACCTCACTTTTATAGGCTCGAGTTAGGGTTTCTTGACTTGAAACTTGGGCTGCCGGAGTTGGACACTTGCAACTTATTTTATGTGGGCTAGCTTTAGGCCCAAATAATTAACCCAAGTGAATATGATTTGTCACTTATTTTTGGGTTAATCCACATAGAATGTTTATGAAATTCAAATTTATCATTGACTTTTACATAAAGCCCAAATTTAGTATGGACTTCATTCCAAGAACCAAATTTACAACCAATATTGGGCTGTTAATTTGTAATATAATCTTGAAAGACCGAATTTGTTACGGGCTCCGATTTGAGACGATCCAAATCAATAACCCATTTATTTGGGCTATTAATTTGTAATTTAATCATAAAATTTTAACGTCAACAAATGCCCCACTTCAAGACTCGGCGAAGAACGTACCAAGTATTTGCGAAAGTCGAGACTTGAAGTATTTGAATTTTCTTCTATTTTTTCGGAAGCAATTAATTTTTAGCCTAATAGTAATAGGCCCATCATCAATCAACCATTAGCAGTCTTGATAAATTGCAATTGGACTGATCCAAAATAGTAACCCACTATGGTTGGCAATACATCGACCGAAGAAGCTTTAGCTTGATTGTTGTGTGCGTACCCAACTCCAATTCCTTTTTTTTTCGTGGACCCCACAACTCATGGTATATGTTGACCAAATAAACCCATCAGCAAATTCCATGATTTTGTGATACTGGAGCCGTAAGATAAAGGAGAAAGAAATCAGTTGCATATCTTTTCTTCTTTGGTAATTATTGTAATATTTCAGCCGATCGATCACCAAGCTGAAAAATTCCTTAAGTATATTCAACTTTCTTCACAAGTAATTAAACGGTGAAGGAATTTTCCAATTATGCAATTAACACCTCCATATATAATGAGCACCTTCACCTTTTTTAATAACATGCAATTTTCAACAAAGTAGTGCATAATTCTTCTCTCTTTTTTTCTTCTTCTCTCGTAAGTTGCACTTTGCTTGTTTCTTCTTGATTGAATTGGTAAAATTTATCTTCGATTAGCACAAACAATCACCTCGTAGGACAACGCATATAACTTGTTCGTAAAATTGACTCAGTGAAACTTTACTTCACTTTTCTTTTCTCTTTCTTTTAACCCAATTTTTTTTTTTTTTTTTTTCAGGGACAATAAGATGAGCATCGAAGATCGAAGTGACCCTTTCCCATGCATCGTCATCCATAGCGACAAGGATAACTTCAAAGTCAAAGGTACAACCTTGCGTGTTCACGAAGTGGCTCCGATCGATCAATCTTCCAAGTCACGAATCGACAAGTCCATGCATATCTCCAATTGGTCCGAGGAAGCTACTAGGGAAGTCATCGATCCTCGCTCCGTCTCTTCTTCCCGCTCACGAGTCTTGCTGCTGAGGTCCTCGCTTCACGACGAAAAAGCTAAACCTGTGGATTTTATACTCCCACATCGTCCTTTCTCATTCAAGGGAGGCTCGTGGAAAATCCCACCGTCCAACTTTGGAGAGGTGTCCTTTCACGTCGGCTATTGGGAGTGGACGGAAGACGTGCTAGGCCATTATGCGGACACCCTTCGCCAAGCCAAGATATATGATGTCGTTCATGCCTCGCTATTCACGTACGTCTGCAACAAAAAGGTTCTTCGAGCTTTCCTTGAATTATGGTGCCCTTCTACGAACACGTTGCACACGACCAATGGAGAATTATCGATCTCCCTATGGGACGTACGCGGACTATGCGGGCTGCCCATTCATGGAGACTTCTACGACAAAGTGGTTCCTTCAGCGAAAGAGCTCCTCAATCACAACTCCCGTGGAACTTCCTTACCTCGTAGTTGTAAGTACTTATTCATGGCGTACCACAGGCTTTCAAAAGATTCCAGTGGCGTGCTACTCTCCGATTGGGTTGACTTTTGGTTCAAAGGACCGACCATATATAGCGAGCCTCCTTTAAGGTTATCTAGAAAGAGGACTTCTAGGACAAAACTTTCTCGCAATCCTTGTGGAAAGGTTGACGCGTCAAAGTTATCTCGCCCCAAGGAATACGACACACCGTTTGCAACGCTCAAAGTCGAGGAAGATATTAAAGAAGAAACTTACTTGGCCGCGTTCATTGCATGTTGGCTTTGTAGTTTTGCTCTCCCTCATGGATCAATTGATAAGATACGCGCCTCTGTTTTCAAGGTTTCAAGTCGAATGGCTAGAGGAGAATATTTTTCGTTGGCAGTTCCTATACTAGCAGGCATCTACCGCGGCTTAAGGGGAATATCTACATCGGAGAATTTAGACGAATCTCCTATTATCTTCCCCATTCACTATCTCTACGCATGGATAAGACACACTTTCGAGACTCACTTTCACTCCAAACTTGAGATAATTGGCGCTCATATGGTGAAATATGCGGGAGAGAACATGGCTAAACATTTTGATCTCGATGAGGCACGCGACTTATTTCATAATATCAATATGTCAAAGCTCCGAGATTTGTGGTATTCCAAGCAAGAAATTTTAGTCACGGACGATGCCAAACTCTCCAGCAAATGCAAAGATATTCTTGTGGCTTTGCGATCCAGCTATTTGACATTCCGTTGTGAAGCAGAACACATCATTGAAGCGTACAGTCCTCATAGATTCAGCCGCCAACATGGTTTTTGCCAAAGCATTCCGGATGACTTAAACAAAGAGATATTGACTTGTGAGTTGCACGAACTCATCCGATTTTGGAAATCTTGCACTTTATTGGGCACATCCTCCAAGCTTATTATGCCAAGTGACACATCTTCCTTTCCTTTGGTGACAAAAGAGTATACGGAATGGTGGGCCAAAAGTTGGAAAACTTCTTTAGGAGCAAACACTAAGTTATCACTCAAACTTGGTCGCACTATTCAAAGAGCTTCAGCGAAAGACCCCAAAGAACCTTATGTTTCTTCATCTATCGGAAAGGAAAACATCGCGCAAGTTGCGGAGACTTCTACTAGGAAACAACGTATTCCTCTTGATAACGTGGCCTCTGATCCCGCATTCGAAGTTGCTTATGGTGAAGGGAATGAGATCATCTCCGCGCTTTTACCTTCGAACGACGAGTCTAGCAACCAATGTCCATCGAAAGAGACATCCAAGGTTTTTGACTTACCCATCGCAAATTCCTCATTTTTTGAGGGCGTGCCTAGTTCTTCTATGCCTTTAGACGAATCAGTAAAATAAATCACCCTATTTTTCTTGATTCATTTTATTATTATTATTATTATTATTATTATTATTATTATTATTATTATTATTATTATTATTATTATTATTATTATTATTATTATTATTATTATTATTATTATTATTATTATTATTATTATTATTATTATTATTATTATTATTATTATTATTATTATTATTATTATTATTATTATTATTATTATTATTATTATTATTATTATTATTATTATTATTATTATTATTATTATTATTATTATTATTATTATTATTATTATTATTATTATTATTATTATTATTATTATTATTATTATTATTATTATTATTATTATTATTATTATTATTATTATTATTATTATTATTATTATTATTATTATTATTATTATTATTATTATTATTATTATTATTATTATTATTATTATTATTATTATTATTATTATTATTATTATTATTATTATTATTATTATTATTATTATTATTATTATTATTATTATTATTATTATTATTATTATTATTATTATTATTATTATTATTATTATTATTATTATTATTATTATTATTATTATTATTATTATTATTATTTAAATTTATTTATTTTTTTTTATTATTTTTTTTTTAAGCTTCCCGATTTCGAAGAGGATGTCCGTCTTACTTCTCAGATCAGTTTGGGGTCGGTAAACGAGGCCAACTTTTTGGGTTTACATGAAACGGGTGCCATCTCGCGTCCTCAAGACAAACGACAAAAAACAACTTCTCTTGTAGTGGAGAGGATTTTTACCGAGCAGCAAAAGACAGTTTCGCCCGTTCCCGCAATCGAGAAGGCATATGTTGAGGTCTCCGAGTTTTCTCCTCAGATCATCAAAAGTGAAGCCGAAAGAGTACTTTTGAATTTCTATTGGCAAAGGATTTCCCAAAAGAACATGAATACTTCATTTCAACAACCTTCTGAGGTAAAGCCAGCGATCGAGAAAGTGCTCAAAGACATGCAAGCTTACATGCAAGACATATCACCGTTGGAGAAGCGCTTGAAGTCATATTTTGAAGATGTTTCGCAATACACACAGGTCAAATCGGATTTCACGCAGAGAGAGACACAAGAGATGCACGAGAAGTCTCTTTTGCTTGCGCAACGTGACCTTTCCGAGGCTGAACTGCAAGAGAGTGAGCTCGTCGAGACGGCGAACAATGTGAAGGCTGAAATTCTTGAAATCACCAAGGAACTAGAAGAGCTGAGGAACAAGAAAGAATCAGCAAGTTCATCCCTTGGTAAAGTCGAAGAAGATTTGGCTAAGATGCAGCAGGTTGTGGCTATGAAAAGAGAGAATATTTCTCGTCTTGGGAATACACCATTCTTATCTAACCATGAGATGGAAGCTTTGGAGAAGATGGAAGCACTACTTGAAGAATCTCGACGGGAGCTAGAAGCTTTTGATTTGTTCGCTTAAGTGCTACCCTTTTTATTTATTTATTTATTATTATTTTTTTTTTTGTTCCTCATGTCGCTTTACTATCTTTCGATGTAAAAGAACATTCCATCTTTTTTATGCAATATAATTTTCTCTTGCTTCTCATAAGGCCTTATTATTGTCTTGGCATCCCTCTTTCATCATTATGCAGCAAATAATAACTCTGGATGATTACATCGTGTACACTTTTGGATCTGCCTGATTTTACAAATTGGTTAACTTAAAAGAAAATTAACCAAACTTGCTTAGAATAAACGCAGTTACAACGAACATTTTTATTTTTTTTTAATTTTTTTTTTGGTTTGGCTGAACTTAGAATATGGGTCTAAGCTGCCTACGTACCATCTTTAAAGGGATCAAGTCATAACGTAGTTCAAGTGGACAACTTAGAACATTTTTTTTTTTTTTTGTTTTGACTGAAATTAGAATATGTGTCTAAGCTGCCTACGTACCCTCCTTAAAGGGATCAAGTCATAACGTAGTTCAAGTGGACAACTTAGAACATTTTTTTTTGTTTTGTTTTGACTGAACTTAGAATATGTGTCTAAGCTGCCTACGTACCCTCCTTAAAGGGATCAAGTCATAACGTAGTTCAAGCGAACATGCAACATCAATTCACCATGTTCTTTTCCTCGAAGGTAGATGTCTCTTCAAGGGTAGTAACGCTTCAAGAATTTGCCATTTATGGAGCCAATTCGTAATCCATCATTGTCCACCAACTTGTAAGTGCCGCTTGTGTAAGCTTCCTTCACTACGTAGGGGCCGTCCCATTTCGACGCGAATTTATTCCCCATTCGCTGGGTGAGGGTAATCGGCCTTCTTACTGCCAGAACCAAATCTCCAACTTGAAATGATCGAGGGCGGACCCTTTTATTGAATGCTTTAGACATGCGGGCTTGATAACATTCAAGTTGTTGCTGAGCTTCTAATCTTTTCTCATCTAGTGCCTCTAGCTCTTCAAGTCTAAGACGAGCATTATCCTCGGCGGTTAACCCTTCTTGCACAGCAATACGAAGCAAAGGTATTTGAATTTCAAGTGGAAGGATAGCTTCTACCCCATAAACCAAGGAGTACGGAGTGGCTTGAGTGGCAGTCCGATATGTCGTCCTATACGCCCATAAAGCTTCCCCGACCCTCTCGTGCCAATCTTTTTTTGACTTTGAGACCACTTTCTTCAAAAGATTGCACAAAGTTTTGTTGAACGCCTCTGCTAGACCATTGGCAGCCGCATTATACATTGAGGAGTTGTGTTGCTTAAACCCAAATTGCACACATAACTTATCCATCAACTTGTTGTAAAATGGTTTTCCATTATCGGTAATGATGTATCGAGGTATTCCATACCTGAAAATAAGATGGGAACGAATAAATTCGACCATTGTTTCCTTCTTCACTTCTTTCAAAGGAACAGCCTCCGCCCATTTGGAGAAGTAGTCAGTAGCTGCCAGTATATAAGCGTGACCTCTGGACGACTTAGGAGAAATAGGTCCCACGACGTCAAGACCCCACGAATCAAATGGCCATGAGGCGACTGTAGGATGTAAGGGCTCCGGAGATTGGTGTATGAAGTTCACGTGTAGTTGACAAGCCTCACATCTCCTTGCATAATCTAAGCAATCTTTGACCATCGTAGTCCAATAATAGCCCATTCTTTTAATTTGAAAGTGTAGCTTCGGACCGGCCTGATGAGCACCACAAACCCCGGAATATGCTTCCATCATTGCTTCAGCCGTCTCTTCACCGTTCAAACAACGCTGGTAATTGCCTTCAAAAGACCGACGATAAAGCGTATCCTTGTAAAGGATGAAACGAGACGCTCTTTTTCTTACTTCCGTCTTATGACGAACTTCCCCGGGTAACTCTCCATTTTTCAAGTAATTGATCAACGGTTTTCTCCAATCATGATCATCATTGATTGAAATTGACGTAGCGTTATCGTCTTCATGACTGAACTCAACGAATGATGGTACAATCCAACGATTACACACGGGAACGCTTGTTGTCTCTCCTTCCGACAAAGCTAAAATGGTTGCTAGATTAGCTAGCGCATCGGCCATCCTATTATCTTTCCTCGGAATGTGATTTAACACGGCCTTTTCAAACTTCGCTATCAAGTCCGAAGCGTGTCGACAAAAAGGAATAAGGTCTTCTTTCCTAACCTCGTATACTTTCAAAAGTTGGTTGATAACCAATTTCGAGTCACCATAAACTTCAACCTCCGTAATATTCATTTCTAGAGCCATTTCAAGACCAATGATCAAAGCTTGATACTCAGCCACATTATTAGAGCAGAGCTCGCCAAGTACCACCGAGTATGTCAAAACTTGTTTCTCGGGTGACACAAAAACAATTCCTGCCCCCGATCCATCGGACCGTGCGGCCCCATCAAAGAACATTTCCCATGCCGGAAGAACTTCGGTAAAGAAAATATCTTCGTCAGGAAGGTCATCGGATAACTCCCACTCTGCCGAAATAGGGTGGTCGGCTAGAAAATTAGCTAGTTCCTGCCCTTTAACAGATTTTTGAGGCACATATGTGATCTCGTATTGATTGAACATGATAGACCACTTTGCTAATCTTCCAGATAGCACTGGCTTTGACATCACAAACTTGACTGGATCGGCACGTGAAATGAGTCGTATGGAGTATGCTTCGAAGTAATGCCTCAATTTCTTAATCGCGTAGAATAGTGCCAAGCAAATTTTCTCCACCGGGGAGTATCTAAATTCATTCTCCGTTAGAGTTCTACTCAAGTAGTACAAGGCACACTCTTTGCCGCTTTCATTTTCTTGCGCCATGAGAGCACCGACGGACCTTTCTTGAGCTGCTATGTATAATATGAGTGGCTTTTCGGGTATAGGAGCCCCTAAGACGGGCGGATTTAATAAGTAATTCTTTATGTTTTCAAAAGCATTTTGACATCCTTCGTCCCATTCGAAATGTGTGTTTTTCTTCATGAGATGATTGAATGGTTGACATCTCCCAGCGAGATTTGATATAAACCTTCTTATGAATGCGAGATTTCCTTGTAAACTTCTCAACCCTTCCAAATTTCTAGGCGCATGCATCTTTTGAATGGCGTCTATCTTAGAGGGGTCAACCTCTATACCACGATGACGGACTATGAAGCCAAGAAACTTGCCGGAAGAGACACCAAAAGCACACTTAAGAGGATTCATCTTTAAGTTGTATTTTCTCAAGCGCTCGAATACAATCCGAAGGTCCCTCAAATGGTCATCTCTCTTCTTTGTTTTGACAACTAGGTCATCGACATAACACTCCACTCTTTTGTGCAGCATGTCGTCAAAGATGTTTTGCATGGCACGCTGGTAGGTAGCGCCTGCATTCTTTAGTCCAAACGGCATTACTTTGTAGCAGTAAATTCCCTTTGGCGTGCGAAATGCCGTGTATTCCTCATCTTCCGGAGCCATTCTAATTTGATTGTAGCCGGAAGAGCCATCCATAAAAGATAATGCTTCATGTCCGGTTGTCGCATCAACCATGAGCTCGATGATAGGTAAGGGGAAATCATCCTTAGGACAAGCCTTGTTCAAGTCTCAAAAATCAACGCAAATGCGTATTTGACCATTCTTCTTCTTGACTGGCACAATGCTAGAGATCCAAGTTGGATACTTGACCTCCCTGATGAATCCAGCATCTATGAGCTTGTTGACCTCGGTTTCAATTCGAGGAATTAATTCGGAACGAAGTACACGTTGCGATTGTTTTACAGGGCGCGCTCCATTTCTTATACCAAGGTGATGGATTGCAATTTTGGGATCCAACCCGGGCATTTCTTTGTATGTCCACGCAAACACATCTTTGTATTTGCCTAATATCTCAAGATATTGTTCCTCCTCTTCAGGACTCAAAATTGCCCTCACGAATATTGGGCGGGGGTCATCTAATGTGCCTAGGTTCAGTTCCTTTAACTCATCAACAGTAGCTTGCCCTCCATCCTCCAGCTGCACAGGGGCCTCTTGTATTTCATCTTCCGAAGCTTCCTCTTGATCATCAACAATACTTGCATAATGACTGCTGACGACAATTTCGACTTCGTCTTCGCTTCGATTTCCGTTCTCTTTAGAGGCATGATGGCTGGTAAAACGTTGTTTCACCTTCACTGATCCGTTCATGGAAATAACTAAGAGTGGTTGGTCCTTTTGGCGTGATTGAAGCATTTGATGAGCTTGAGCTTCACCCGTTGATTCAAACACATATATCTCATCCTCTCGCACTCTTTTCCCGTGTTGGATCCTATTGTGATTTCCCAGTCGTGAGAACACTGAACGAGTATCTGTAGAAATTCTATCGTGAACACTCGAGACATTATTAGAAGGACCAAGCGTTTCAAAGACCGAGGGTCGCGCAACATGAGTGTCAAGTTTTTCAAAGACAGAAGATTGGGTGGTAGGAGCCCCAATTCGATCAAAAACAGAAATGCGACGGCTAGTTTTCTTTTGATTTCCAATACCCTTTTATGGTGATATGATGGACGTTGGCGCACTCTCCTTTCCTTGAAACGCGTATTCTAACTGGCTCGATGGGTGTGAATCCCAAGCCGACTCTGGGTTGATTAACGCGAAAACCTTGTCTTCTTAATGTCCTTTGTGTTTCATTTAACCCATGAATCTTTTCGCCCGTCAACTCAGGTTTCAGTTCGCCTAGCCGAGATGGATTAGAGAAGTTGTAACCAGACTTAGATAATAAATTATATGATTTTGGATCATATGCCTCTCTAGGCCATTGAGACTGGGGTACAACATCATGCGTCTGCTCATGCGCCAATGGACTTAAGCCGATAATATGAATGATTAAATCTTCCCTAGGTGGCAGTGGCTTGGCTCTTGCTCCTTCGGTCGTTCTTGTCCATCCTCTAATAATGTGGTGCACTCACTGAACAAAATTTGGCTTCATCGGCGTGACTGGGGAGCGCAACGAAACACTGGCAAACTCAATATCCTCACAGCTCCGTCATTTTCGCTCATCGGAGCTTCAACTGAAGTGGCCACCTTCTCGTCCTCTGTGCAACCGATCTTCATCGGTACGAGTTCCAAATGACATACATTAATAGGCTGGCATATCGGCGCCTTTGAAATCACCGTTTCGCACTTCAGGTTTGACTCTAGATACAATTTGGCATCCGCAAAGTGTGATTCTGCCTCGGTAAAGGGCTTCGCATTAGCATCGACCTTCATCATTTCTCCATTCCTCAGGTATTTGAAGCATTGATGAAGGGTAGATGGGACAATTCCATTTTCGTGCAGCCATGGCCTTCCTAATAACAAGTGATAAGAGGTTCTTGCATCAATCACATGGAATAGTGTACTTGCCGCTAGCTCTTCAATTGTGAGGTCTAAATGAACCATCCCAATAGCTCTTTGGCCTTCTTGGTTAAATCCTTGAATAGTAAGGCGGCTGCGAGACAAATCTTCGGTAGCAATCCCCAACTGTCTCATGGTGGATTTTGGTAAGATATTGACAGCTGACCCCCCATCTACGAGTATACGGTTAATTTTTTGCTCGTGTATGAATCCCGAAACAAAGAGCGGACGATTGTGAGGTTTAGATCCCAACAACTAATCATCGTCCGTGAAAGTCATAGCAGCACAACAAGGAATATAATGTTGATGGTCGCTCTCATCCGAATTAACGTATGCTCTTTCAACTTTTTGCAAGAAAAACTCTTTCGGAAAGAACTCTTTCAAAGTCATGTGCTTGTGAACCGAACTTCTGTAAGATTTTCTTGAAGCATCATCACTCACCTTTGAGTCTTTGTTCGATTTGGCACGGTGAATGTATTTTATTGGCTGTGGGTTTCGTGATGGCATTACATGAAGTTTGTCAACACGTCCCCTCTGTCTCTGCCGACGTGTCACTAGAATCCATTCTCCCTCATCCTCAATAGCAGAAATATGGTTTTCATCGTGTATGACTTCCTTCTCGTGAAACAAAGCTCTTATCAATTGTGGTTCCAAACTCCCAAATTGAAATGCAGACACTTTCTTCGTAGGTGCAGACGGGCATTTTTGGGTGTTCCATGCTGGACATGTGTCGCTTGAGAGTGGAGTGACACTTGTAACATTCGAGTTGGCAACATCTTCAGTATCTAGCATTATCTTGCCATCTCTCGCGAGTCTCATGATCTTCTCTTTGACCACGAAGCATTTTTCTATGGGATGGCCAACAACTCGATGGTATTTGCAATACTTTGGGTCATCCATCATTCCTACTTC
Organism: Erythranthe guttata; assembly: GCF_056151865.1. NCBI lineage: Eukaryota > Viridiplantae > Streptophyta > Magnoliopsida > Lamiales > Phrymaceae > Erythranthe > Erythranthe guttata. Next base: position 7,170,858 of record NC_142536.1, read on the forward strand.
TTCGGGCCGTTTTGGTTCCGGCAAGTCAATCAATTTCCTTGCCAGCAGCTCATCAAAGATATGGGAGACGTCCGATTCCGGAAAAAGGTACTCTTTCTCTTGCATTTCCTTCAACGTGGGTCGACATCTATCGTTTGATATTTGATGTTCACCGGTTTTGTCATCCTCGTTCTTCGAAGGAATTTTCAAACCCACTGCTTTTATGGCCATTGACTCCTTGGTAGAAGTTTTAGAGAATTTTTCGTTTCTCTTAAAATCCTTTCTTTCCCCTTTTTGACCATCTAGCGGGAATGCACTCTTATGGTTCGCGATACTCAACTCCATATCATGGGCACGCGTAGCCAATTCTTCAAAATTTCGAGGCTTAATCCCCTGTAAGATGTAGAGAAGCCCCCAATGCATCCCTTGGATACACATCTCAATTGCCGACACTTCCGATAGCTTATCCTTGCAATTTTGACTTAGTGCACGCCAACGGTTGATGTAATCCACAACCGGTTCATCTTTCCACTACTTTGCATTGGTAAGCTCGATCATACTCACAGTATGACGTGTGCTGTAGAAGCGATTCAAGAATTCGTGTTCCATCTCTTCCCAACTGTTGATGAACTCGGGTTCTAAATCGACATACAAACATTTCCCTTGAGTGATCTTACAAATTGTTTCACCAAGAGATCGCCGTTAGTCCCCGCATTGTTGCAAGTTTCGATGAAATGAGTAATATGTTGCTTGGGGTTCCCCTTTCCGTCGAATTTTGAAGTTTTGGGGGTTGGTATCCCGCTGGCATCCTCAATGCATCGATCCGCTTAGTGTACGGCTTTGAGTACATGGGTGAGACTTGAGATGGTCCGCCATATTGCGCTTTCATAGTATTGGCAATCATCTCTTGCAATTGTTGAACAGATAGCGTGGCAACAGACATCGAAGAATGAGTGGCGCCTTGCACGAAGTCCGGCTTGGGATGTGCTTCTTCCACTTGCTTTGCTTTCTCGTCACGAAGCGGGTAAGATTCGTGCTTCGGGCTAAACTCCCCAACCTCTGACTGTTCCAACTTATCCATTAATTGAGCGATTTTCATGTCTTTGTCTTCGACTATTTTTTTAAGATTGGCCATTGTTTGGGTCAAGTGCGCCAATTACTCATCCACAGAAGTCGCATCAACCACCATAACCGGCAATGTGGTGAAGGCTTGAGATTTGGAGTCGATCTCTTCCGAGCCTGAGGAGCTTGAGCCATTTGTCGTAGTTGTATTATCGATCTTGCCCCCGGTGGATGATAAACCAACAGCGGTGGCAATCTCGGCAGCCTTTTGGATCAAAGAGTTTTGGTTCTTCTTTGGAGCCATTGGATCGTTTAACAAAAGAATATGCACTTCAACGAAGGAGAGGAGATGAGAGGCAAAGTTGTCCCACCGGGCGTGCCAATTTGTTAACCTCAAATTTAAATGTCTGCAAAATAAATTACAAGACAAGAAAAATAGGAACAAATAAATATATTTTAATCAAAACGAAATGGGTTACAATCTTTGTCGATTCCTCTGATTCTTCTCCTAGATTTAATCCAAGGGCCGAAGCTTGTTCTTGAATTGAGAGCTTGATTCCACCGTTGATTTGCGGAAGTAGATATGAATATCTAGAAATCGATTTGGGGATTTCTAGGTCTTGTGGATATGGTGCCTTGGTGAAGATGTAATACCTCCGCGGTTGTTGTTCTCCGTCGTGGCAAGAGCTCGAGACTTGAGAGCTTTTGAGTGCTTGATGTACGCCTTGCTTGATGCTTTGATGTTCCTTCATATGATGATATGTGTTGTAGACCTCCTTTTTATAGGCTCGAGTTAGGGTTTCTTGACTTGAAACTTGGGCTGCCGGAGTTGGACACTTGCAACTTATTTTATGTGGGCTAGCTTTAGGCCCAAATAATTAACCCAAGTGAATATGATTTGTCACTTATTTTTGGGTTAATCCACATAGAATGTTTATGAAATCCAAATTTATCATTGACTTTTACATAAAGCCCAAATTTAGTATGGACTTCATTCCAAGATCCAAATTTACAACCAATATTGGGCTGTTAATTTGTAATATAATCTCGAAAGACCGAATTTGTTACGGGCTCCGATTTGAGACGATCCAAATCAATAACCCATTTATTTGGGCTATTAATTTGTAATTTAATCATAAAATTTTAACGTCAACACGAACATTCCACCATCGCACTCTGATTCACCGCCTAAATCAGTTGCCGGAGTTATCACATATTAGCGCCGTTGCACACGTATTCAAATCCCAGTGAAACCTCGAGCTCCCGCAGGCTTAAGAGTGGTGCCGCTTCGTTTCCCAGCAACCTCGAATACGTTGCCTCGAAGCTGCTCCTAGCCCTGTTCCATCTCCTCTATGCCGCTTGACGCCTCTACGGAGTCCTAGTGGCAAGAATGGCGAAGACCCAATTGTTAACAAGTCTTTTAAATTGCAATTGGGTCCTTCATGTGGAAAAGAAATTGTAATTGAGCCTCAAACTCAGAAAGGCGAAACTACATTTCCACCCCAAATATCATAAAATGGACTTCCCATTTAAGTCCTCAAAAGTGATGGCAATTCCATATACACCCCAAAATGGAAGAAACGGGTTTTGGAGCCAACAAAGAAAGAAAAAAAAAATCGAAGTCTTGCCTTTTACAAGTACTTGGTATGTTTTTCACCGAATACTTCAAGTCTCGGCTCTCAAGTATTACACATGTTCTTCGCCGAGACTAGAAGTGGGGGCATTGTAGACATCAAAATTTTGAGATAAATTACTAATTAATAACCAAAATAAATTGGTTATTAATTAGGTCTCAAATTAAAGTCCATAACATATTTAGGCTTTAAAATGTCTGGCCCATGCTGCAAATCCAAAAAACCCTAGCTTGTGCCTATAAAATGTAGACTCACAAAGACACAAATCGAGCTCTCAAGCTCACGTCTCGAGCCTCCGCCTCGGATTCATAACATATTTGAATTCGAGGTGTTCGTGATAGGAAATCATATGTTCGATTCAAGAACAAACTTTTAAGCCCTTGAATCAAAATTAGAATAGGAGAAAAGAATCAGGGGAATTAAGGAGATTGTAATCCACATCGTTTTGATTAATAAATTTGTTTGTTTCCTATATTTTTCTTGTCTTGTATTTATGTTTTGCAGACTCGAAAATTTGTGGTTAACAATCACTAATTCCGTCGAAGTAGCAAGATTTCAAATTGTTGTTTTTCTATATTCTCGAGTTTAAAAAAAAAATTGAATAGTTTCCACTCTTTTAGGTTCAGCACCGCCGCCATCAGCAGCCCATGTAATAATAGTTCTCCTCCGTCTTAATTGTTATTTTGTATCAGCACTTGAGCTCATTTTGTTCACCATGTTTCGGTTGTTTTTGGTTATACTTTTATTTTGGATTATGCAAATTTCCATATATTCTTTTGGTGAATCTGTTAAAAGTCGATAGGGTATTTGCTATTAATGATTTTGGTGGATTTTCTTTTGATGGATGTATTCGTTTTTCGGGATAAGGTAATTTTTTCATTGTAGTTGTTTCTTGGCTATTAAATTGAATTTTACATTACCCAAAAAAAACACGAAAAAATAATTATGTTAACAATTGTTTAGTAAATAATTTCCGAGTTATAAAATATAATTGCATTAAAAAGAATGACGTAATAAGGGAAATTCGGTGTGTTGAACAACATGCCCACAATACACGATTCAGACTTCAAAGGACAAGGAAAGATACGATGCGTAAAAATCAAATATTCATATATTTCCTTTTGATGAATATACACGCGCGACAACTACTATTAATAAAAGGGTCTTTCTAGGATGAGATCACCTGTGTTCTAAACTTATATGAGATATGTATTAATCACCATTAATTTTCTAAGATTAAATCTGGAACCTAAGAAAATACATGGCTTATGTTCTAAAAAATGAAGTATTTTACTAAATTATCCTTCGATTTTTTTTATTAAATTAATATAAAATTGATTAACATTGAATTGTCTAATTTACCCCCTACTATATTTTAATTAAATAATAAATTTTAATTCATTGTGACCAAGTTTTATTTGATAAATAATCGAAAAAAATGCATTCATTAGGAATAGAACTTCTAACATGTTTAATACATTCAACACTCACCATCCAAGCACATTAACTTATTATGATATAGTTAACCATAATTGTATAAATACTGTTAATTAAAATATAAATTGCATCATTCATTATTATTAAATGATATTAAATAAATTATTAACAAATTTAATATAATAAAATTTGAAAAATATACAGAATTGCAGTTCAATACGCCAAACATCTATCATTAATTATATAATATTAGAACTATTAATAAACTCTACCATTTAAAAATGTAAAGAATGCTCAATTGAATATAAAAAATGCATAACTTAATTCAAACTCACTTATCTTATTAAATCGATAGTGTGACAAATCCAAATAAAAAATAAAATAGTATGTTTATTTAGAAGAAGAAAAAATTATAACTCATTCCAATTAGTAGTTTTCTTACTTTAAAATAAAATTATATACTACAAATACGATATTGTGAATTTTCTTTTAATATTTAATTTAATCAAATAGTAAAATTTGAATCGATTAAGTTCAAATCCTTTCAATTAGTAAACATTATTCAAATATTTGAATCGGTTTCGTAACTATTGACATAACGTGTTACATAATTGATTTAACTATTTATATGTAATGTCTGATATCTTTTTAATTCAATTTTGTCATAAAAAATAATAAATTTAATTCCTAACACATGTAAGAACCTAATCGTAAATCGTAATATTTTATCAAAGCGTAATATTTGAACCAATTAAGCTCAAGTCCTTTCAATTCGTAAACATTATTCAAATATTTGAATCGATTAATTAGCGCGTTCAACTATTGACAAGAACGTCTTAATCAAATTAACTATTATTAATTAAACTGTAATAAATTTTTAATTCAATTTTATCATAAAAAAATAATTCCTAAATTACGTAAGAATCAAATCATAAGATTAATTAAAGCGTATGGGGAATCAATTAAGTGCAAATCCTTTTAATTTGTAAATATTATTCAAAAAATTGAATCGATTAAGTTCAACCACTGACAAGAACGTATTAATCGAGTTAACTATTTATAATTAAAGTCTACTATCCTTTTAATTCAATTTTAACAAAAAAATAATAATTTAATTCGTAAAATCGTAAGAATCAAATCGTAAATCGCAAGATTTAATCTAACCATGAACTGATTAAATCTTACGATTTTTAAGAATTAAATTTTATTATTTTTTATGATAAAATTTAATAAAAAAATATACTAAAATTTAACTATACATAGTTTGATTAATACGCTATTGTAAATTATTGAGTTTAACCGATTCAAATATTTGAATATTGTCTACGAATTGAAATGAGTTGAGCTTAATCGACCAAATCTTTGAATATTGTTTTTGAATTGAAAACACATGAGTTTAATTGATTCACATATTACGATTTAATTTGTTTGACATCTCAGATGATCAGTTCGCCGCGCAAAGGGAATAATTTGTTCTTCGTATGTTCGACATCAAGTTTGCCGCCATGGCTGACGGTACCGTTGACTTTAGAAGAAACCACCAAAAAACGTAACTACAATAACTTGTACAGCCTTGCAGATGATAACCAAGTTCGAAGTATGAATATTAATGCGAGAAAAAAGGAAAAGGAAGAAGGGTATAAATTGAATTGGAGGAAGAGTACAAACTGGAAGGCCATAAGAGAAGTAAAGAGAGCGGAACATAAGGCGCAAAGAAAATACAGAAAGAGCAACAAGAGGAGAATGATCAGAAGCATGGGGATAATGAGGTGGAGAAGATAGTAGAGAGGGATGAAGATGATCAGAAGGATTAATATTTCTATGTCATACATTTATATTGTTTAGTTGGAGTTCAATCGATGATTGTGGATTCATCAATTGATTACTTGACATTTTTATTTATGTATATTTTTAAGTTCTTTATATTTCATATTCGCACAATCATCTAATAATTGCCACATATATATAATATTTCATGCATTCAATAATGTCCTACAAATTCAAAAAATATGGTTTTTTATAATTTTAATTTTTTTAAATATATTTTTCGAATTTAGTATGAATATTCAATTTTTATATAACACATATATATATTTACGGATTTAGTATTTTTTTTATAATAATCTTCAAAATATTTTAACAATTTATAGTCATGTTGTTTTATAAGAGCAACTCCAACTCATTGTTATCAAATGGAGTTATCAAATACTCATTTGATAACCATGATTATAGTTTGATATCTCTATACAACTACTGAACTCCAACCACAAGTATCAAAAACAATTATCAAACAAATTTATGATTATTTATATATTAATTATTTTTTAATCCATTTTAAATTACAATACTAACCGATTTTTCTGGTAAACTATCCTCAAAATCAATATTCATCAAGTTTTTACCTTTTCTTTTTTTTTTTGATAATTAAGTTTTTACCTTTTCAAAACCGAAAAAAAAATTATATATATATAGTAATTTTTTTCCGTGGAACTTTGTTGAAGCTCTAGAGAAAAAAAAAATTTGTTGAGATATTTTTGAGATTTCTTTTCCAATGAAAATTTGTTGAAGACGTAGAGAATTTAATTTTATTCTGTTGAGATTTTTATGTAAAGAAAAGAAAACTCAATTATGTTGAAGTTTTTCTTTTTTGAGATTATTACGTAAAAAGAAAACTCAATTTGATTGAGGTTTTTCCTTTTTCATGTGTTCCTATTTTTTAGGAGAATATTTGATAATTATTATTTGAGATGTATTTTTACTTCCCGATGGATGAATTATCAAAATAGAACTCTATTTTAATAACCTCATTGGAGAAGAGATTTTTTAAAATTGGGGAGTCAAATGGAGGTTAAGGGATTTAATAACCCATTTAATAATCCCGTTGGAGTTGCTCTAAATATACATTAATGTATTTTATTAATGCATATTAATATACTGCAGCTATGATCCGAAGTAATAATATATTTCATTTTATCACCCTATTATTGATCCATAACAATTTATTGCAAAACAACGAATCAGGAAAGGAATCAATTCTAAATCAATTTCAATGATGCCGAATCCATTTAAATACAACATGTCATTGTGTTGTCATTTATTTTAATTTACTTTAATTACGGAAAATGCGTCATTACTTTATTGTAAGAATCATTATTATTAATTGAGAATATATAGACCATAAATATGGAGTGTAAGTTTACCCAATGCACCTATATGGTTGGTTGCGGGTTCCTTCACTACACACAAAAAAAAAATAAAAAAAATGCATACCTTATTTCGTTTAGATTTACATTTTGTTAAAAAAAATCGTCCATTGATATATAGTATTTGTTGAAAAATAGAGTATTTTAATTGGCCGATTTAATTCCATATTTAGTTTAAGTTACTTACATGGCTATTTCGTTCATTCTAATTGATTGATTTTTTTCCATGTTGTCTAATTGGTTGATTTGTTATTTTATGTATTTTTTAAATTCAAATTCCTTCCTTTACAACATTCTTGCATTAATTATAATATTTTTTTTTCTATGTAATTTCCACTCGAACTATAAAATGGGCATCCGACGCCTTCACTTTCATCATTGTTAGTATCAGAATGACTATTAATATTAGCATCAATATAAGTAACATTAGTAGTGTAAGTATTAGTATAAAAATTAGTATCAGTATTAGTATTAGTATTGGTGTTAGTATCAATATTAATATGAGTATTAGCATCAATATATATTAGTATAAATATGTATCATTATTAAGATCAATATTAGTATAGGTATGAGTATCAGTACTGGTATCACAATCATAATCAAAATCAGTATCAATATCGGTATAGTATGAATATCAATATTAGTATTATTATATCAATATTAGTATATATCAAATTAGTATCAATATAAGTATGTGTATTAGTATTAATATCAAAAATTAGTATTAATATTACTAATGTTATGAAAATGAGTATGAGTATTCGTATGAGTATGAATGTGAGTATTAGTGTGGGTATGAGTAGAGTATAAGTATAAGTATGAGTATGAGTATGAGTGTGAGTATGATTATGAATATGAGTATGAGAATTAATACTAGTAGGGTAACATTAGTATTAACATTAACATTATTACTTGCATCTCCATTAGTATAATTATTAGGATTAGCATTAATATTAATATTTATTTGTATTAGTATTAGAGTATTAGAGGTAACATGTACAATTATTGTCGTAATTTCGAGAGATGAGATTAGAGGTGCCATGGACATTTTGTTTTTGTATAATTTATATGTTATAATTAAATTGCAATTTTATGTGCATCTGAACTTTATGCTAATCTTACTGTCGACTTCAGTGAAGTTTTATTATCAAGGTAATTTAACATAACTTATATTTATTTCTTACACTTTTAAGTGATTTACATCTTAGTAACATGTGTCGTGATCATATGAACAATTTAACAATATGCAAATTACTTGCTAGGTATTAATTAGATAAGTTACTTCAATGCATGTGTTTTGAAACTCCACTTTGATAACTAAGTTTTACATTAAGGACTTGAGTGTGTCGGTTGTGATAGTTGTAATATTTCTAATATTTGTATCTAATGATGTATCATAATTTTAATATCGCATGTAATATTTTTTATCAATTATTTTATTTTATTCAGTACTTAAATCAAATGGAATGAGATTTTTTTCTGTAAGAGAAATTTTTTTTTTTTTTTTTTTTTTTTTGTATTATGACATATTATATATATCGAATATTGAAGTTTATAGTAAATTATGTTGTCTACAATATATTTTTATTTTCTAAATTATCACCGTGCATCGCACGGGTGAAATACTAGTTTGATTAAATGCCAAACTTTATAGGGCACATTCCAAATTAGCTCATCATGGGATATTTATTTATAAGGGATAATTTGACAGAACCCCCTCATTGCACAAGGATTATTACATTAGCCCCAAATTTATTTTTCATTTTTAAGATAAATCCAAAGTAGCTTTTATTAATTAAAAACCCTTAATTATTACTATTATGCCCATAACTAATTAATACACTTGTTTTTAATATCTGTTATTAGAGAAGATACATAATATCTTCTACATAAATATTTTAATGTGCACTTTCTCAATTAATTCCACCATTAACGCTTATTGATTGCACATTTTCGTTCATGTGGAATCGAAATTGTAACTCGCATAAATAATAATCTGTTTGTGTCATTGGATAAGCGGTGGTTGTGCAGATTCACATGGAGGTTTTCATCTCACATGAGAATTTAAAATGAGTTACATGTGAGGTTTTGTATTGATTTACGTTGAACAGTAATTTGTATGTGTATGTACACGTTTTGTTGATATATATAAGATTTGTATGTGTCTAGTGCATTGTACATGTTGCGTTGATGCTTAAGCAAATGTAAGAGTGGTTTTTGCACGCATAGTGGTTTTTGTACACATAGTGGTTTTCGCGCACATAGTGGTTTTCGCACAGAGTGGTTTTCACGCGCAGAGTGGTTTCTACTATTCCCTTATTAAATCGATGGATTTTGACATTTCCATATTATTGAATCCACTATTGTGCATAGTGAATTTTGCTATTTCCACCGTAATATACGTCAATTTTTTTTATCGAAAAAGCTTGTGTGATGTTGAACCAATATATGTATATTGTTTGCCTAAAGAAAAGAAGTTTTTGTCCGAAAATAAAAGTAGATTTTCATACAGTAAACGTGAAGCCATTGATGCAGTATTTGGAGATCAAGAGAAAAATGATATAATGAATTTTCGAGATAGTGGGAAAGTTGGGGGCGAGATTTGTGGAGAGATGGAGAAATATTGGGAGGATTTTGGGGAGAGAAATATTAGGAGGATTTTTAGATAATGTAATTTTGGAAGGGATTTTGCATTTAATTCACAGTATTTTTTATTTAAAATAATTATAAAAATTAGTGGGGGCATATAAGGTTTTTTAGGCCCAACGAATGTTAATTATCAATTATAAATTAAAGATTTATTAAGAAGTAAAATCTCAATGGAGGGTGTTTAACAAATAACCCCTATTTATAAAGGGGTTCGGACAAAAAAATCTTTACGAAAAAATCTACACATTATCTAGAGTTTTGTAAAAGATTAAAATACTCCTTTACATATTAATGTGCTCCAATTTCATCATTAAATTCAATTTAACCTCAATTTGACCCCATATTTCACAAATTGTTCAATTTTGACCCAAAACTCAATTTTCAGTACAATTTCGCCACTCGCCGCCGTTGACTTTTTCTTTGTTTCTCTTGCTTTTTCTGCCGGTTTCCGACGTCGACTATTTCAATTTTTTATTTAATTTTTATTTTTTTTTCTTCAACATCTTTTTGCCCGTTTAAACAATAATATTGTTGTGGTTGACCGTCATATTAACTATATTAGTGTTTAACACAGTAATATTAACTATATTACTGTTTAACACAATAATAATGATATATTACTGTCTATCACAGTAAATATACTTATTATCATAACACAAAAAAAAAACATTAGAAATTATAAATAACGATGTTAATGTCTTACAAAAATCTACTTTATTTCAAGCATTGACCAATGGTACTTTTGTACCAGCTAATTATTCAATCAGAGGTAGGAATTACAATGTCCGTTATAATCTAATTGATGTTATTTATCCTAAATGGTCAAATTTAGTACAATCCGTTAATGTACCCAAATGCGGCCAAGAAAAATATTTCATGCAAAAACATAAATCATATCGCAAAGATGTAGAACGGGGATCGGAGTTTTTCAAGCTCGGTTTGCAATTATTAGAGGAAAAACTCGATTTTGGAAGAAAAAAGACTTGCATGAAGTCATGTTTGCATCCATAATTTTGCACAATATGATAGTTGAGGAAGAACGCAATGGATATAGAAACGACTTATATTTTTTTATGATGATCAATCTCCCACAAACTTTGGCTAAGAAAGTTCGTCCTCTATCCCGCCTGTTGAGCTTTTGAGAGATTATATTAATGTGGCAATGAATTAAGGAGACTGGTTGCACGCTTGTGGGATACACGTGTTCAAATCGATGATGTTGACGATTATGATGGTGATGATGATGATAATAATGGTGAATGAGATATTTTTTTATGATTTTAAATTTGTTTATATTGAAATATTTTTTTTTATGAGATTATTGTTTATGTATGATGTAATTATATGTAAAATAATTTGAGTTCGGGTTATTTCATGTTTAGATAGTTTTTGAAAATTGGTAACATAATTGTTAAATTATATAGTTAAAAAAATTTATTACTTAAAATTGAATCTATAATTAATATATGAAATAAAATATACTAAAATTCTGATAAATATTAGATTTACAGTTTTGGGGAATATATGGTGGAACATAATGGGAGACCAAACCAAATCCCATTTCATATAAGTGGTAACAAAGTGAAATATTATTATTCTAATATTTTGTCAAAATTGAAATCCATGGAATACCAAAAAACACCATTTTCCACAAAAAACGGTGGAAGGTAAAATAGTACACTACAGGTGTGGGATGAACCCATTTTCACCACAAAAAATGGGATTTAGTGAAAAAATAGTGAAACCGGATGGAGCATCTCTCACCCCTAACACCATTTTTCACCAAATCCTATTTTTTTGTTGTGAAAAACGATGCTATCTCCCAACCGTAGCACACCATTGTATAATTGTTCTGTGATAAAATAGTGTATTTGGTCTCCCACCAATTCTATCAAATTTTCCAAATAATAAAATATTAATAATTTCACCATTTTACCAGTTATAGAGAATATAATTTGGTTTGATCACCCATGGATGGCATTTCACCAAATATATCACAAAATTATAAATTTAAAATTAATTTTCATTTTAGTCAAAAAAAAATTCCAAAATATTAATTATGGATTTGACCTTAAGCAATAATTTATTAACTATATAATTTAAAAATTATGATAAATATCAAAAATTAATTGAAACATGAATGAAAATCAAATAATACAGATAATAAAATCACACATAAACAATATTTTCATAAATTATTGCCTAAATATATGATTAGGTGATGGGTGAGAGTTGGGAGATGCTGTGATATTAGCTTTATCGCTTTATCTTCTCTATTATTATTGTTCGGATTTATTTATCGCGTAAATTACAATTTCGCCCTCTCCCAAACAAAGACTTTTTAGGAGCTAAAACATCTCTCCTCTAATTTCAGAAGAACACACTCAGAAAGATCTCCCTCTGAAAGGTACGATCTGTACGCATATGAGTATATATTTTATTAATTATATGATTTTTATTATTGCGTGGATCTATATCGTTTTTATGCTTCATTGTGTTTAGGAATTAGGAATCATTTTGTTGCCTGAATAAATGAATGTAAGGGTTAAAATATTGCTTATGGATGTAATCGTTCTTTCATGGTCTGTCTGAATTTGTGAAATTTAAGGTTTGAAAGATTCTTTCCTATGTTGTTTTTGGGTAAATAAAATTCAATGTTGAAAGAAGCCAGATATTGAAATAAATTGTAATTTTTATCCTTTTGTTAATGTTTGATTGTGCAGTAATTTGATTCATGATTTTTGATTTGCTTTTATATAACATGTTGAATGCTTATTCCTCTGGATTTCTTGATTTCTTGGATTACGATTTATATATTTAGGCCTCGTTTGGTTGGGGAGATTAGCCATAATTAACTAAATAATAGGACTTTGTTTGAAGTTTGGTATCCCTAATAACTTGTCGGATCGACGCGCAAATATTATGTTATCATGGCTTATCTTGCCTTCTAGACATGTTTTTCTATTGGATCATTGAAGGTCCAATAATATAATCGGGTTGCATTAGATTATTTAATTTTATCTTGGCAACCAAACGAGACCTTAGGCCCCGTTTGGTTGCCAAGATAAGCTAAGACTAAGTAAATAGTTGGAGTTAATATGATGTTTGGTATCCCCAATAAATTGTCGGGTTGACCCGCCAAAATTATATAATCATGGCTTATCTTGCCTTCTAGTGAGTTTTTTTGTTGGACGTGGTGAGCTTCAATAAAATAATTGGGTTTCATTAGATTGTTTAATCTTATCTTGGCTAATCTTATCTTGCCAACCAAACGGGGCCTTAGATTCCTTAGCATTGGAATTTGGAAATGAATCGGTTCTATTCATATTCCTATTCCTATTTTCTTGCAACAGTTTTTGCGTTAAGATGTTAATGGCATCCCTGTAATTTGTCTCAACTATTGATTATTGTGATTAGTTACATGTAGTTAGCGTTTTCTCATATCCATTGTGATGCGATTGTCTTGATAGTAAATAGAAGTTAAATAAAAAAAATTGTAACAGTGTCCAAGGCATTTTGCATTGATGTTGTCTGTTAAAAAGTTAACCTTTCATTTACACACACCTACGTGTGTGTGTGTTACTCTTTATATGTATCACCTTTGGGGGTGCTTTGAAACAACTTAGAAGCCAAAGTATGTGTACCTACTCATGTTGTTTCTTCAATTACAAGATTTCTGATAATATTTCTGTCCGTGGGATATATATATATATATATATATATATATATATATATATATATATATATATATATCTGCCGTATTTGTATTGACCGATTAATTGATCGGTTATTTTATCGCGTTCGTGTCTCGATTTTTAATTTAGCTATATAGATATCTGAGGCTGTCTGATAAATTATGCAGGTTATTTTGACGCAGCCATGGCTTCCTTCAGAACATTTTTGAACAGTCCCGTTGGTCCCAAAACAACTCACTTTTGGGGTCCGGTAGCTAACTGGGGATTCGTTATTGCTGTATGCTTCTCCACAAATACATACATACACACATATATATATATATATATATATACATACATACGCATATATATATATATACATATATATATATATATATATATATATATATATATATATATATATATGTATGTATATATATATATATATATATATATATATATATATATATATATATATATATATATATATATATATATATATATATAAAGTATTTTAATGGTGAAAATTTTGTGTACTAAAATATAAGTTAAAATGGTGTTACAGGGATTGGTTGACATGCAGAAACCTCCAGAATTGATCTCCGGAAATATGACTGCAGGTTTAAATTTTAACATTTGGAGCTGATTTTTTAATTTTTAATTATTTACTTATTTATTTTTTCTCATTAACTATTTTTGTCTATGTTTTAACTAATGCAGCAATGTGCGTGTATTCGGCGTTGTTCATGAGGTTTGCGTGGATGGTTCAGCCTCGAAACTATTTGCTGCTTGCGTGCCATGCTTCAAATGAGACTGTGCAACTCTATCAATTCTCTCGTTGGGCCAAAGGTCAAGGGTGAGTTTCGACGCGATATGATTTAAGACCTATTAATTATTCACTTCTTAATCTTGATCACGTTATAATCATATCAATCTCTCCCTCTCTCACACACACGCAAACACGTGCGAACGCACGCACTCAAATTACCAAGTGTGGAAAAGATCATTTATATAATATTACTTTCTTCGTCTAACTGATTTTAGTTTTTGTGCGTAACTTCACAATAATTCTTTTTCAAGTCAATGTAGACTACATCCAGTGGCTGAGCCAACATAGGGCCACCTGGGGCCATGACCCCCCACCGCTACTAAAACAACTAGTAGTTCTAAGCACGATCCCGACACGGACTTCCATTTATATATCCACATGTTTATTTCAAATTCTTTTGTAGGAACTAAATTGATGTGTTCCTTTTGTTTTCATCCTCCTAAAATTTGGTTATGCAAGATTCAATCATCTTTGCAGTTGTGCAACTAATATTCTTTGTATCTCGTCTTAGGTACTTGACGGAGAAGAAAGACGAGGCCTCGTCTCAGTGAACTTCTTTTTTTCTTATTTAAAAGAACAAGGTCTCCAGAGGCCTAGACCTCAACAGGACCCACCAGCCGAAGAAGTAGATAACTGTCGAGGCTTGCAAAAACTTTATTTGTGGGTACATGTGATTATTTTCTTAGGTCGTTATACTTTGTATTTGAGGTACTATCAAAGTCTAAAGACAAGTTTAATTTGGTTAGATCATGGTTCATTGTTGTACCTCTATTCTGCAGTGAACTGATTTATTTTGTTAGTATTGGAATAGGGATGGCCACGGGGCGGGTTTTGCATTCCCCGCCCCCGCCCCGTTAAGAAACCCGTTGCACCTGCCCCCGCCCCGCCCCGTAACGGGTCTAAAATTTACCAACCTGCAACCGCCCTGCCAAAAAACCCATAAAAGTTGAAGAAAAAGGTTAAAAAAAAAAAAGAACAAACTATCAGTACATAATTCATTAATTAAAAAAACCAGTCTTCTACCAAATATCAAATTCAAATTAGCTAAGAAATAATACTAAATCAACTATCCGATAGGCGATAATATTACATCCAACAATTCAACATACTATAAATAAAAAATATTACCAACAATGCATCCAACAATTCAACATACTATAAATAAAAATATTACCAACAATGCATTAAATTTAAGTACGCATGTTTGTTAAACACTTTATAAGTAGACTAAAAAAAATTAGATTATTCCGTTAATAGTCATCAATCAGATCCACTTCATCTCCACCATCATCACCGTCGTCGTCGGCTTCACCATCAAAAGCATTTTGCATTACTTCATTAAGTACCGTTTGTAAAGATGTACCTAGAACAATAAAATTATGAATAAATTAGAATATGAAATAAATTATATAAGAACACAAAAGCAAAAAAATAATATGAATAACTTGCCTTAATTTGAGCCCACAACCAATTTTGGCAACACATTAATGCCTCAACGGTCTTCGAATGAAGCTTACTACGACGTGGACTCAATAATCTATCACTTGTGCTAAAGGCGGACTCCGAAGCAACCGTAGATACGGAAATGGATAGGACATCCCTTGCAATCAATCTCAAAGTTGGGTACTTCGCTCTATTATTCTCCCACCATGATAAAATATCGAAATCATTACTCCGTGGTAGAACATCATCCTCTAAGTAATGATCCAACTCCACTTTCCCATTTCCAACCCTTCTTTGGCTACTAACAAGCATATCATAATCAGAAAGAAAGTCACCTCCCACGGATTGATTATCATCCGAAGAAGACAAGGACACAAGTGCATCACCATCCATTCTCTTGGAGCTATACTCATCAAGCAAATCATAGCAAATGGTTTTAATCTTACTTATCGCTATAGAAGCACGATCCCCGTAAATTTTCTTAAACAAATAATCCACTAGCTTCATCTTGAATTGTGGATCCAATATTGCCGCAACCCCCATGATACCGTGGATCACATCCCAATAAGAATCAAATTTTTCTAACATGCTTAATGCCATGTTCTTAATCACATTATTTGTAGATGTCGACCACTCATTTAAATGAATTTTGATTTGACAAACTTGAGGAAAATAAAGGTTTGTGGTAGGATAAGTAGTGCCAGAAAATAACCGAGTTACTCTATGAAACAACTCTAATTTTTGACAAATGAGACTTGCTAAATTCCACTCCTTCTCACTTGGCATGCAATTATATGACGACTCGTGTTGGTTCAACCGAAAAAAGACATCCTTATACACTAATGCAGTAGAAAGCATCAAATAAGTTGAATTCCAACGTGTTTTTATGTCAAGAACTAACTCTTTGGTGCATGCAACACGAACCTGCCGAGCAACTTCCTCAAATTTTTGTCTTCTTTTTGTTGAACTAGTCCAAACACCAAACCATCTTGAACGATCAAATTTAAAACATGAGCAGCACAGCGCATATGCAACAGTGGAACATGCGAGAATAATGAGTTAGATGGAAGATTTTCAGAGATAGCTCTTACCATGGTATCATTAGTGGTGCAATTATCAACAGTTAAAGTAGAGAGTTTGCCATCAACATTCCACTCTAGCAAACAATCGAAAAGAACCTTTGAGAGAATTTCACAGGTGTGTGGAGACGGAACGTAAATAAACCTGCACACGTATTAAAAACCAGTACAAGTTATTAGAATCATTTATCATCTAGAAAATACAATAAAAAAAAAACGAAAAAAAATTAAAACTGTAAAAGGTAATACCTTAACACACGGTTGTGTAAGGTCCAACATTCATCAATATAATGACCAATGAAAACCATGAAACCTCGTTTCCTGTTGATTGAAGTCCACATATCAGTGGTGATTGCAATTCTACTTGCATTTTTTTTCAACAAAACGCATAATCTTCGGTTTTTCGGCCTCGTAAATCTTAAGTATATCTCTCTTGATTGTGTTCCTAGAAATCATCTTGAACAATGGTTGGAGAGCAACATAATAGTTTCTAAAGCCAATATAATCTACAATGCTTAGGGGCAACTCATGTAAGATAATCATACAAGCAAGTTCCCTTCGAGCTACTTCTTGATCAAACTGACCAGATTTCAAGATCATCTTACCATCAACCTTATTTTGCTCATTAACAAATACTTGTTGCCTCATGTCTCTAATGTCTTTAAACTTTCTTTTAATACACCGTAATGTAGCATGATAACGTAAACGAGTTGTTCCATCTGTACTTTTTGCAACAAGACATTTCTTACAATAGTTGCATTGTGCTTTTGGATCTCCCCCAACTGTTACTCTGTCAAAGTGCAACCAAACATCCGATGTTTTTCTTCTCTTCACGATAACCACATTCTCATATGTGGTGTTGGGAGTAGTTGTGCTTGGAGTAGATGTGCTAGGAGTAGTTGTGCTAGGAGTTGTAGGAGTATTTATTCCTTGTGGAGATTCCTCTGTACTTGCATCTAGCAAGGGATTAGCATGAGACGAACTCGTTTCTTGCGACATCATAATTCAAAATATAAACCTAGAAAATTGGAAACAAATAATAAATCAGAGACAAAGAACATAAATAAATAGAAAAAAAATTTAAAGAAATTAAATTTACAAGAAATTAAAATTAGGGGTTTTGAATATTTTTATAAGAACGAGAGAAATTAAAGTGAGAGAAGAGAACGAGAGAAATTACCGGACCACCGGTAGTCAACGCCGGTGATGGAGAGAACGGCGGCAAGGCTCGGCAGTTGTCAGTTGACGGGCTGGTGAGTGGTGATACTTGAAGAACAGAAGAACAAATTTTGAGAAGTGAAAGAAAATTGAAAAAAACGGGCTGTGAGGGTGACTCTTGAAGAGCAGAAGAAGAAGTTCTGAGAAATAAAAGAAAACTGGAAAAAATGTAAGAAGCGGCGTGCAGAAGAAAACTGAAAAAAAAACGGATAGCAAATAATATCTAGGGTTTTACTTTAACATATAATATATATATATATATATATATATATATATATATATATATATATATATATATATATATATATATATATATATATATATATATATATCCGGGGCGGGTATACACAAACCCGCACCCGCCCAGAACACGTTTTAGGGGGAAAAGTTAGGATCCGTACCCGCCCAATTTATTTACGGGGCGGGCATTACCCAGAAATTCTGGGGCGAGTCGGGGCGGGTACCCGCGGGTCGGGTAAAAATTGCCATCCCTATGTTCGAACATTATTAAAACAGTGATTTGAAAAGGATTTGGTACCAATTACCAGAAATGGTAAAAGAATTGTTTTATGTTTTATTCATAGGCTTGATGATGAGTTTCTAGTTTAGAGTTCATCAATTATGCAGTCTGAATACATTGTTCTGAAATTATACCTTGGGTCAATTACATAAATGGCGCGAAAGCCTATTCCGTTTATTAAATGGTGTTTTTTTTTCTCCCTTCTTTCACAAATGGTGTAAGTCGTCTTCACTAGTGGCGATTTCTGAAGAACTTTCTGATATCGAATAGTGTAATAGTAGAACTGATTAACATAAATGGTGTGGTTTTTTTGTAATTTACAAAAGTGGTGTAAAACTCCATTTGAAGAACAGAAGAAGAAATTTTGAGAGGTGAAAGAAATTTGAAAAAAAAAGGCT
Source organism: Erythranthe guttata (assembly GCF_056151865.1). Taxonomy (NCBI): domain Eukaryota; kingdom Viridiplantae; phylum Streptophyta; class Magnoliopsida; order Lamiales; family Phrymaceae; genus Erythranthe; species Erythranthe guttata. Next base: position 7,189,983 of record NC_142536.1, read on the forward strand.
CGTGAGGGTGACTCTTGAAGAATAGAAGAAGAAGTTCTGAAAAATAAAAGAAAACTGAAAAAAACGTAAGAAGCGGCGTGCAGAAGAAAACTGAAAAAGAAGGGGATAACAAATAATATCTAGGGTTTTACTTTAAAATATAATATATATATATATATATATATATATATATATATATATATATATATATATATATATATATATATATACATATATATATATATATACATATATATATATATATATACATATATATATATATATACATATATATATATATATATACATATATATATATATACATATATATATATATATACATATATATATATATATATATACATATATATATATATATACATATATATATATATATATATATATATATATATATATATATATATATATATATATATATCCGGGGCGGATCAACGGGGTGGGTACGGGGCGGGTATACACAAACCCGCACCCGCCCCAAACCCGTTTTAGGGGGAAAAATTAGGATCCGTACCCGCCCCATTTATTTACGGGGCGGGCATTACCCGAAAATTTGGGTCGGGGCGGGTACCCGCGGGTCGGGTAAAAATTGCTATCCCTATGTTGGAACATTACTAAAACAATGATTTGAAAAGAATTTGGTACCAATTACCAGAAATGGTAGAAGAATTGCTTTATGTTTTATTCATATGCTTGATGATGAGTTTCTATTTTAGAGAGTTCATCAACTATGCAGTCTGATTACATTGTCCTGAAATCATACCTTGGGTCAATTACATAAATGGCGCGAAAGCCTATTCCGTTTATTAAATGATGTTTTTTTTTCTCCCTTCTTTCACAAATGGTGTAAGTCGCCTTCACTAGTGGCGATTTCTGAAGAATTTTCTGACATCGAATAGTGTAATAGTAGAACTGATTAACAGAAATGGTATGGTTTTTTTGTAATTTACAAAAATGGTGTAAAACTCAACTTGTAGACGCGATTTCTGGCCAAAAGTCTGACAAGGCAGATATCGCCTCTAGTAGATGTGATTTTTTTTTAATCAATATATATATATATATATATATATATATATATATATATATATATATATATATATATATATATATATATATATATATATATATATATATATATATATTATAATATAATATAATATATTATAATTTTTTTCTTTTCTAAATTGAGAATTTAAAATTTAACTCATACATAATTAAATAAAAATTACATAAATGTAAGAATACATAGATATCAAATACACAATGTCAACTACTAAAAAAAGGAGCATCAATGACGTCCGAGATGTCCACCGGTCCTACATCTAGGCGGACGCCTGTTTCTACGCACTCTACCCACTGGTTCTCGCCTAATATCCTTTTCAATAGCGTCGGCAACATAGTTCTCGGTAGAATGACTTTGAGGTGATTGGAGGTGATAGGGAACGGGAGAAACATTGAAATGTCTATGTGTAGGCTGGTCACCTTGGTAATATCCTAAATTGAGATCCAAAAATTCACACCCTGAATACATGTTCATAGCAGGCTGGTATAGAGTTACTGGTGTCGGAATATAAACATCATTAGTAGAATTTGGATAAGTACCGGGCTCATTTCGAAGTGTGGATGGGCCGGCCTCATCTCGATATGAGGAAGGACCGGCATAATCTCGGTACGTGGAAGGACCGGCCACATCTTCATCTTGGGAGGTGAAATCATTCCTTTCACTTGTAGACATTTGAGTGCGGTTGTGAGTTCTCATTCTTCCTCCATCCGAGGCACCCGTAGAAGGAATCTCGGTCCTGTTGAGCATATTGATCATAGGCTGCATTTCTGGCATATTGGTGTTCATTGAGGCTAGTCAAGTAGCCTGAAATACATTATAAAATAAGTTATAGAAATCGAGTAGTTGTATGTAATTGCATTATTGACATAAAATTACATACCACCAAATTCATAATTGTTCGATCTCCAGTCTGAAAACCAATGCTCGTCAAATCGTCAATCGGTGATATAAACGACGAGTGTGCTCATCATACCATGCTTCATAACCATCATCTGTATCTTGTCCATTGATTGGTTGAAATGGGACGACAGTCTGAAATCTTTGTTACCATTTAACAACATATGTACTCAAATACTCGCTCCAATCTAGACCCGATCGACCTTGACGAGTCAAATCATGTAATTTGTTGAAAATAACAACATCTGTAGGATGTGACGGAATTGGTTGGACCATCCCGAACTGTCGTAATACTCTCTCCGGACGATGCATCTCCACTCGTGAATAACAAATAAGTGGACAACTAGACATCCAAAGTAATGGTGAAATAATCGTCGAATCCGAAGCCGATTCTTGGTACTCAATATCAGTGGTGTTACCAAATGAACTATAAAAAAATATTAGGACATTTGCGAATATTATCAACATCATTATCAACAACATTATCAACAATATGGAAAAAAAATATTATCAACATTATTAGCAAGTTCACGAACCTGGTTTGGCAACATTTGATCAAGCATTGTTCTATATATGTGAACTGAATAACTAGCGGTGTGAACATAACTCAAATAATGCAACCAACTGCAATGTGTTATGCAAAATACGTATATTAAAACAATGCGTATATACAGTTCCAAAACCTAAAAAATTAGTATATGATTAGATGTTAAACAATCCTTTTGTTCTTCGGACACAACTCGATCCTCTCGTTCAATTGCAATCTAAGAAAAAAAATAGTACAAGTTGAAAAAAAATTCACACAACAAAATTTGAAAACACACACTACTCAATTATATGTTATTTTAGCAATCATGCTCCAACTAAAAAACAAGTTGAAAACTAACTAATTTTATAAAAATGGAACTAGAATGTAAAATTACCTAAAATTATCTACAAATATTTCTATTTATTTATATATAAATCAACTCACGAATTAAATTTCTATTTATATTTAATAAAATTTTAAGTGTAACATAAAATTAAGCAAACAACATCATTAAATTGGTCCGTTTCTTCAACCCACACACTATGAAACAACTCAACAAATAAAGCACGAAAAAAAGTACATACAATTTTTTTACAAATTAAAATGGAAAAAATGAATATACTAAACATATTAGAACATACATTTGTATTTTTACGTTCACCTTCTGCAAAAGAAATTAAAACTAGTACAATATTTCAAATAACAAATTAAAAAATAAAAACTTATAAAACTAAATAAACATACCTATATTTTATAATTTTCTGTTACAAAACTGAAAATATATAAATAAACATATTAAGTTAATATAACAATATAATAAAAACCACATGTTTTAAAAAAATTAAACAACGTTATTTTAAAAAAAAATTAAAAAAATTGCTGAAGAAAAAAAAAAGAGTTCACAGAATACATGTGTTGAAAAATTGTGAAGAATGAAGAAGAAGAGGAGGGAGTAAAAGCAAACTCCCCTCCACTTCACCTGCCAATTTAAATGCAAGGGTTGGCCCCACCCCACAACCCTTCCTACATTATTGTTGGCCGAATTAATGCGGTAGCCTGCTTTGCAGAAAATTAAACTGGCAGCCTTTGCATAAATCGCCTCTTGCAGAGGTGGTTTATGCTTTTGCAGAAATCGCCTCTGCAGAGTGTGACAACAGTCCGTATCTTTTACTACGCAGCCATCTCAGTCGTTCATTTTTTTCCTTTCAATCTCACCCGTTAATCACTACCAAACAAAAAAAAAATACCTAACTTCATTTGGCGCAATTCCCTATGCTGCCAGAAATCGCCTCTACAAGTGGAGTTTTACACCACTTTTGTAAATTACCAAAAAACTACATTATTTATGTTAATCAGTTCTACTATTACACCATTTACAAGTGGAGTTTTACACCACTTTTTTAAATTACAAAAAAACCACACCATTTCTATTAATCAGTTCTACTATTACACCATTTATATAAATGACCCGAACAATTAGGATTATTTACAGATATGGTGTAGTAGGAGTTTTCTTTACAAGAATGGTGTGGCTTGTTTTTTCATTTATATAAATGGTTGCAGAGATTTAAAATTTAAACTCATGAATAATTAATAAAAAAATCACACAAATGTAAGAATACATAGAAGTCAAATACTACAAAATATGTGAAATACATAAATGTAAAATACTTAAAATAAAACACATCAAGGATGTCTAAGGTGTCCAATGGTCTCACATACACCCAGACACCTGTAGCTAAGCACTATACTCACTGATTCTTGCGAAATGTCATCTTCAATAGTGTCGGCAGCATATTTCTCTGTAGAATGATCTTGAGGTGATAAGGAATGAGAGAAACATTAAAATGCATTGCGCAGACTTGTCACTATATAAGTATCCGAAATTAAGATCCAACAATTCACTCCCTAGATAAATGTTGATAGCAGGCTGGTATGGTGTTAGTCGTGTACCTATAGAAAATATGGCTGGGATATAAGTATCATCAGCAAGTTCGAGATAAGTGAATGAAGAAGGAAATGTGGAAGGACCGACATCATCTCGTAATGTGGAAGACATCTTCATGTGAAAGAAGAGGTGCAGAAGCGAAATGGGTCATTTCTCTTTGACTTCTTGTAGAACTTTGAGTGCTACTGTGAGTCTCATGGACACTTGCATGAGGCATCTCGATTCTGTTGAATATATTAATCATAGACTGCATATCTGCCAGATTGAGGCCAATCTTAGCCCGAAAGAATTATAATATAAGTTATAGAAGCAGAATAATTGTATGAATAAATAAAAGATTACGTACCACTAAATTCACCAGTCTGAAAATCAATACTCGTCAAATCGTCAATCGATGATATAAAAGCACGAGTGTGCTCATCATACCACGCTTCATATTTATCCTCTCTATCTAGTCCATTGATAGTTTGAAATGTTACGACAGTCTAAAATCTTTGGTAGAGGTGCTTTGATAGGAATCGAGAACAATCCAAGAGAATAGTAAATAACAATGGCATATTATGTGCAAGAATCTTAAACACAATAATATACCATAAATATTTGTCCGTATGGAGAGGACAAGGCTCCAGAAATTCATACAAGTTACTAATTCCAATCCCCTAAAAACTGAACAAATACTAATTATTTATACTAAACTAAGAAAAAACCAATCTCCTAAACATAAGGAATAACTGAAATCTAATAACTGACTTAATAAAAGTCAGTTTATGGCTCCTAAACAAAGGGAATAACCGAAATATAATATCTGACTTAATAAAAGTCAGTTTATTGACCTATTATCCTAAATTAACTTCCATTTCTTCTTGGAAATGAGTTGGTAGAGGTGGAATTGTATCAGTACACCCCCTCTAAAAATTCGGCTTGTCCTCAAGGCGGTGGAAATGTGTTAAAATATTGATAATCGGCATCAAAAGTTGGTGTGTGAGGAACTCCTTGGAGCTTATACTTTTTCCCATTCAACTGAAAAATTAGAAACATCTCGTTCCAATTTGCTTGCACAGTATTCAAAGAAGCAAGACATTTAATTCCCAAGACCAAATCAGCGCCACCGAGTGCAAATGGATAAAAATCTTGGATGATAGTTAATCTAGGGAGCTGAACCGAAATGTCTCGGCAAATTTGGTTGCATTTGATCACATCCACATTGCCATTTTTTACGCCAAAAGAAGGAATCCCTTGGATAGGTAATGCAATGTCTTTGACTATCTGTTTCGCCACAAAATTGTGTGTTGATCCACTGTCAACGAGGATTAAAACTTGTCGGTGCTTAATTTTGCCCAAAAATTACATGGTTGATGTTGCTGAAGTCCCCATCATAGCATGGAAAGATATTTCAGCCAATCCGGCAACAGTAGCATCCTCGGTATGTGCATTGATTCCGTCTTGCGCCTTTGTAGCTGGAAGTTCGTTCTCCATAAGTTCCATGAGTGAAAAGTTAGACGATTTGCAGCGGTGGCTTGGTCCAAATTTTTCATTGCATCGAAAAACATAGACCTTTCGTCATCCGTGACTGTCGCTCCTCCCATGACAGAGCTTGTCCAGATGGCATGGACGAAGATTTAACTGAATGGGGCTGAGGGTATGGTCTATGTGGTGCAGGAAAACGGGGATCGTGATGAAGACGATTTAAGTCAACATTGGATGTAAGTTTGGTAAAATTCAAGGGTCAAACTCATAGCTTTATACACAGTTCTGGGCTTGTGAATTCGAACATCAACCTTTAGTTCATCCCTCAAGCCATTTAAAAATACACCTAATAAGCAATGATCACGCCAATTTGTGACACGTGATGATCTCTTTGTAAATTCTTGGCGGTATTGAGTGACTGAACCAATTTGTTGAATGCTACAGAGATACTCACGAGGATTTTGAAACTCTGGTTGGTCCGTAATTTTCTGTCGAAGTTAGAAATTGCCTTTGGCAAATATGCTTTCAATTTCCGTAACAAATTATTTTTTGACTGAATCTTGGCCGTCAGCTTCTTCCTCCCAATCCTAGCCATCAACTGTATAAGAATAAGAAGCATTCAGCTAAATTATTGTGCACAATTCATGAGGTATCGAAAAATGGGCTATCTCGTCTTAGGTACTTGACGGAGAAGAAAGACGAGGCCTCGTCTCAGTGAACTTCTTTTTTTTTTTTTATTTAAACGAACAAGGTCTCCGGGGGCCTAGACCTCAACGGGACCTACCAGTCGAAGAAGTAGACGACAGTCAAGGCTTGCAAAAACTTTATTTGTGGGTACATGTGATTATTTTCTTAGGTTGTTGTACTTTGTATTTGAGGTACTATCAAAGTCCAAAGACAAGTTTAATTTGGTTAGATCATGGTTTATTGTTAGTGTTGGAACATTAATAAAACATTTGGATTTGAAAATGATTTGGTACCAATAACCAGAAATGGTAGAAAAATTGCTATATGTTTTCTTCATAGGTTTGATGATGAGTTTCTACTTTAGAGAGTTAATCAATTGTGCAGTATGGATGCATTGTTCTGAAATCATACTTTGGGTTTAGGTCAATTACATAAATGGTGCGAAAGCCAATTCCATTTACATAAATGGTGCTATATTTTTTTTTCTTTTTTCATAAATGGTGCAAGTCGCCTTTGTAATGGCAATTTCTGAAGAATTTTCTGACAACGAATGGTCTATGTGAACAACTGGGGTTATTTATATATATATATATATATATATATATATATATATATATATATATATATATATATATATATATATATATATATATATATATATATATATACATATGGTGCAACAGTGGAATTCTTTTATAAGAATGGTGTTTTTTTTATTTTTTCGTTTATATAAATTTGTAATTTCTTTAGTTTTTTATATATTTTTAAATTGGAGGTTTAAAATTTAAACTCACGAATAATCATCAAAAGAATCACATAAATGTAAAAATACATAGAAGTCAAATACGCAAATGTCAAATACTATAAAACATGTGAAATACAAAAATGCAAAATACTTAAAATAAAACGCATCAAGGTTGTCTAAGATGTCCAGTGGTCTCACATCCACGCAGACGCATGTTACTACGCACTCGATTCTTGCGGAATGTCATCCTCAATAGTGTCGGCAACATAGTTTTTTTTAGAATGATCTTGAGGTGATAAAGAATGAGGGAAAAATTAAAATGCCTATGCGGAGACTCGTCACCATGTACGTATCATAAATTGAGATCCAACAATTCACTCCTTGAATACATGTTGATAGTAGCTGGCATGGGAGTTAGTCGTTTATCCATAAAAAATGTGGTCGGGATAAGCATCAACAGTAGAATCGGGATAAGTTAATGAAGAAGAAAATGTGGGAGGACCGGCTTCACCTCGTAATGTGGAAGGGCCAGCTTCATCTCAATATGTGGAAGGATCGGCATAATCTCGGTACGTAGAAGGACCGGTCACATCTTCATGTGAAACATGATGTGTAGAAGCGAAATCGGTCGTTTCTCTTTGACTTTGTGTAGGCCTCTGAGTGCTACTGTGATTCCTCCTTCCCTTTATCATGGATAGAGATGGCAACGGGTTGCTGGGTCGGATTTGTCTAAACCCGAGACCCGACCCGTGAAAAATATATAAGACCCATACTCGTCCCAATCCATACCCGAATTAAACGGTTCTAACCCGCTAGACCCGTTAACATAAAAAAATTATTATTTTCTACTTTCATAATATTTTGCTTCTATATTTTAACGAAGTCATCTAAAAATTAAAATACAATATTTTAAAATACTTCTACAAGTGTTATAAAGTGAATAATAAAATTATATAATTAATTATATTTAACTTCTATGATAAGTAAGTTAAAAAGGAAAGACGGCTAGCGGTGGTCGATAAGTGATAGATTTTACTTACGAGAAATGAGATTCAAAAAAGTAAAATGGTGAAAATGGATAAATGAGAATAGACACGATGAAAATTGAAAGTTTGGAATGAAATCATAAATTAATTTTTATATATAGATTAATTATAAAATATAATGTATTTATACGGGTCGATTCTGGGTCGGTTTCAATAATACTCGTAACCCGACCCGACCCAGAACCATACGGCTCTAGAAACTTAAACCCATTACGAGCCCCAGAACCATTTAACTTACCCACACCCGTCCCAAACAGGTCGATTCCGGGTCTAAGACCTGGCAAACCCGTACTCATTGCCACCCCTAATCACGGACACTTGTAGGAGGCATCTCGATCCTGTTTAGCATTAATTATAGGCTGCATTACTGCCACATTGGGGCTCACTGAGGCCAATCGATTAGCCTGAAAGAATTATAATATAAGTTATATAAGTTAAGTATTTTGTAAATGCGAAAACCTTTAACTTTCCTCCACTAAGGTCATTAGGTTCAAGACGAAAATCGAACAATACCCCACAATAGTGGATCCATGCGCTTGTAGAATATAAATAATCAGTACCGATGCCTAGGGGTGGTAAACGAGCCGAGCCGGCTCGCGAACTCGACCAGCCGGCTCGACAAAGGCTCGAACTCGAGCTCGAGTTTTTCGAGCTCTAGCTCGAGCCCAAATGTAGTTGTTCGACAGCTCGCGAGCCGGCTCGCGAGCTACCTTCTATTTTTTTTTTTTTTTTTAATTTTATATTATATATATATATATATATATATATATATATATATATATATATATATATATATATATATATATATATATATATATATATTATTCTTATTCTTATTATTATTATTATTATTATTATTAACTAAATAGTAAATAGTCTATAATAATAAATATTTCTAGTATTTAAATAGAAACAAATCTATATTACTTAAATAATTCATAATAATATAAAATATTATAATAATAATAGAAAAATTTTAAAAAATATATAACTAGAGTTCATTATTTATTTTATAATTTTTTTTTTATTTTCCTATAAATAATTTTTAATAAAAAAATTAAATGATTTTAATAATAATAAAAAAAATTAATGAGCTCGAGCCAAAAAAAATTGGCTCGATGAGCTCGAGCTCGAGCTGGCCAAAAGAGCCGAGCTCGGCTCGTTCCCACCCCTACCGATGCCTGAATCGTTATCTATATGTATGCCCCACAATAAAGCAATATCTTCTAGTGTAATTGTCGCCTCACCGACGTGAAAATGAAATGTGTGCCTCTCTTCTCGCCATTTCTCTATGAAAGGAGTTATGAAGTGAAAATCAATCTTCATGCGTCTACACTGATGTACGCCATAAATATCCATTTTATATATCAATTGGCGTTGAAAATTTTAATTATTGACAATTCTCTCCTCGACAATTACCAACTTCGTCCCATTCATTCTTTTACAGTCAAAAGCAAATAAGTCGATAGCTATATCTGCCTTATCCCTCATATCAATTTTCTTTGCTAATATAGTTAATTAGAACTTAAAATTAAGCAAGTAAGGAAGCCAAGTTTCATAATATTTTGCTTCTATATTTTAACGAAGTAATCTAAAAATTAAAATACAATATTTTTTAAAATACTTCTACAAGTGATATATAGTGAATAATAAAATTATATAATTAATTATATTTAATTTCTATGATAAGTAAGCTCAAAAGGCAAGACGGCTAGCGGTGGTCGACAAGCGATAGATTTTACTTACGAGAAATGAGATTCAAAAAAGTGAAATGGTGAAAATATATATTTGAGAATAGACACGATAGAAATTGAAAGTTTGATAAATGAAATTATAATTAATTTTTATATATAGATTAATTATAAAATATAATGTATTTATACCGTTAGGTTCTAGGTCGATTCCAGTAAGACCTGTAACCCGCTCAGAACCATACGGTTCTAGAAACTTAAACCTATTATCCGCTTCAGAACCATTTAACTTACCCACATCCGCCCCAAACAGGTCCGTTTCGGGTCTAAGACCTGACAAACCCATACTCATTGAGGCCAATCGATTAGCTCGAAAGAATTATAATATAAGCTATAGAAGTATAGTAAGTGTATGAATTAATAAAATATTTGGTCAAACATCGTCTTATATATATGCGCACAAAGTGACTACTGATGTGAACATAAGACTACTGATGTGAACATAAATCAATAGATGCTATGCAAAGTACGTATATTAAAACCATGCATATATTGAGTATGAGATTAGTTGCAAACTTTGAAATTATATGAAATTATTTATAGTTAGAGTATTGCCGTGCACCATATGAAGGTACTGGAAAAACACCATCCGCCTAGTTCAAGCAGTGTAATTGGATCGCAATCTTGAAGTAGTTTTGGTATAGGTGTTATATGGCGAACTCTTGTCCATACCGAGAGACGACAACTGTAGTAGATGCATCGGACCTCCAACGACATCTCTATGTTCTCGTATTGTTGCCTTGCATAACTCATGATACAATACAGTGAATGTGGCACTAACCCAACTATTAGAACAAATTGCATCGAGGTCCTCAAAATGCTTTAGGTAAATCAAAGTTATAGCATTGTTAGTATTATCCGGAATCTCGTCAGTTATGAAATGCTTCAGGTAACTCGTTACAAAATTGTCAATTAAGTATTTTATAAATGCGAAAACCTTTAACTCTCCTCCACTAAGGTCATTAGGTTCAAGACGAAAACCGAACAATACCCCACAATAGTGGATTCATGCGCTTGTAGAATATTAATAATCAGTACCAATGCCTGGATCGTTATCTATAGGTAGGCTCCACAATAAAACAATACCTTCTAAGTGTAATTGTCGCCTCACCGATGTGAAAATGAAATGTGTGCCTCTCTTCTCGCCATTTCTCTATGAAAGGAGTTATGAAGTGAAAATCAATCTTCATGCGTCTACATTGATATACGCCATAAATATCCATTTTATATATCAATTGGCGTTGAAAATTTTAATTATTGACAATTCTCTCCTCGACAATTACCAACTTCGTCCCATTCATTCTTTTACAGTCAAAAGCAAATAAGTCGCTAGCTATATCTGCCTTATCCCTCATATCAATTTTGTTTGCTAATATAGTTAATTAGAACTTAAAATTAAGCAAGTAAGGAAGCCAAGTTGACCAGTCTCTATCCACGAACTATGAAACAACCTAACTATGAAAAAAAAAAAGGAAAAATACCATAACTATATAATTAATTTGGGCTTTTCAAATCTGAAAACATGTATATATTAACAAAGGTAAATTAATATAATATAACATAAAATATAAAAATTAAAATTAACGAATTTACTATTAAGAGAATACCTTGAAGTGAATTCTTTTGCGTTTAAAACTGAAAAAAATATATAGTAACAAACTAAAGTTCACATAATATTACAAACAAATTAAAAATTAAAAATAACATATTAAATATACCTTTAAAATTTTACTTTTGCTTTCCAAATCTAAAAAAGTCATACCAAAATTAGTATAATATTACAGAAAAAGAAAAGAAAAATTACAATTAAAAATACTTGCAATTTTGACTTTTCATTCCAACAAATTAAAATATATGTAAATAAAAAAATTAAAATTAAAATAACGAAACATGGCAAATGCATGTGTTTAAAAAAATTAAGCATAATTATTAAAATAAAGATATGCTATCAATATAAACAAAAGTTTAGAGAGAAAACAACTTGACGTTGTTCCAATGGAACCGAAAACAAATGAAGTAGACCAACCAATGCTCTTATATTTAGTACAATTACAATTCCCAATCGTCCGATTAAAATGGAAACACATCCGGCCATCCAAAATATGTATAGAAATCGCCTTTGGCAAAGGTACTTTTAATCAAGGTTGTAAAAATCGGTAATCGGGTCCGAGTCGGTCAGGCACCGACTCACGATTAATCGGTGCGGCGGTGATTAATCGGTGATAAATCGGAAATAAATCGGTTTTTAAAATTTAATATAATATATTTCTAAATATTATTTATAAATACTCCAAACATATGTAAAAAGATATTTAAACATAGTTATATCTCCATCATGTATATATCCTAATAACATAATAAAAGTTTAATAATCATAAGATCATAATACATAAATATCCTTATAAAATATAAATAAAAAAACAATTTTTTTGAATTTACATTTATTCTTGAACATTCGTGGCATACATCATTAGTTCTTTCACAATAACAATTAACATAAACAAAATAAGGCATAAACTCATATTTTCTTTTATTAAAATCCAACTTTTATATTGAATTATAAAATAAAATTAAAAAAAAAAAAAAAAAAAAAAAAAACCGATTTTTGACCGATTTTTTGCCACCGAGTTTGACCCGCCTTAAAGGTTTGACCGCCTCAGACCGCCTCGGACCGACTTAGACTGCCTCGGACCGACTCAGACCGCCTAAAACCGCCTCACAGGCAAAAAAAACCGATTTTTCAAACCTTTACACGAAAATCGTAAAGGTTTTGGACCGCCTCGGCCGAGGCGGCCGATTAATCGGCCGCCTCGACCGATTTTTAGAACACTGCTTTTAATTCTCGTGACAAAATTGTTTTTTTGACCGAATCTTGGCCGTTGGCTTCTCCCTCCCAATCATAGCTGTCGATTGTGTAAAAACAAGAAAGCTGAAATTCAGCTGAACTATTGTTGTATTATTGTGCACAATCTATGAAGTGTTAAAAATGGGCAGCAATCGCCATTCCAAAAGCACGAATTACACCAATTTTATAACTCGAAAAGAAAACACACAATTTATGTAAATAATTCTCACTGTTACACCGTAGTCCGTACATGTAAATAAATCCCTGAACAACTACTTTCCTCTATGCGGAAATCGCCTATCCTAGAGATTACTTCACTATTTTTTTGGTTTTTTAATTGGTATTTTTAACTCTCTTTTTTTTTTTAATTATTTTATTTTCTCTAATCAGAGTGACATTTAATTTAACAAAAAATAGCTAAAATAAAACAAATTTTCGTATTAAAAAAAATGTCAAATTCATAGAACAACACAATTAAATTAAATTTTTAAAATACTTGCAGTTTAATGATTCAAATTTTCATTTTCCAAATCTGAAAATATAGAAAATAACAAATTAAATTTAGGATAATATCAAACATGGATTCCAATTTCCATTTCGGAAAAATCAAATTTTGGAATGCCTCAAAATTTTTGAAAATTTGGAAATTTCAGAAATTGCATTAAGTTATTGTTGAGTGTAAATTTTACGCTCAATACGTTTACTTTACGTGGATCTTTTGTTTAGATTTAATTATATTTGTGCTTTTAATTGATTGATTTTGTGTTTTATAGGTGAAAAAGAGAATTAGGTGTCCATGAAGGAAAAAAGATCAAAAAGAAAGGAAAAAGTTGCAAATAAGGAAATAAATCGAATTGGAAGAAAGAATCCCGCCACAGCTTTGGCAGTGTCCACCATTTCGAGCATATCTCTCTCATACGAACTCCAAATCAGCTGATTTTGGCGGCATTGGAAAGCTAATTTCAAGGGCTACAACTCTTATTTACGCAACATTCCGAAATTCGGACTCCAACATGGCGAAAATCGAAGAACAAATCCTGGTGGAGGAAAGTGGCGAAATAGATTCCTATTAGGTAGCCATTATTGAGATTTGTGCTTAATGTTGGGGCCATTTTTTTTTCTACAACATGTGGCCCATTTTTTTGTAAAATTAGGATACATTTACAACCTATTTCACAAATACAATAATGCGTCAGTTATAATGACGCGTTTTAAAAAGCTGACACGTGTCGTGGTTGAGATGTGGGCCAGATTGTATTTTTCAAATAAAAAATTGAAGTAAAAATTTTTAAATTTGTGGGCCCCGCTGAATAAAACCCTTCGGATGGGTTGTGGGTTTGTGGTGGGTGGGGTTTTGTGGGAAGGGTTTGGTGGGTCCCAGACACTTTTTTAGATTTTATTATTATTATTATTATTATTATTATTATTATTATTATTATTATTATTATAAGTAGAAAAAAATATCATTAAAATTTTGAAAACTTCTTGAATTTTGTAAAAAATCGAAAATAAAATACTGTTTCGGATTTTTTAAATTATTTTGTAATTTCAGAAATTCGAATATGGGTTTAAATTTTAAAGAATATATTATTATTATTATTATTTTTTTCAAAATTGAAAAGTTTTCAAGATGTTTTGGAATTTTAGAATCGATGATCAAATTCTAAATTAGGGCTTAAAATAAATAAATAAACAAATTGTAATTACGTATTCAAAAATTACTAAACACAAAAAATAAATATTTGTTTATTTAATTATTTTTTTCTTAGTTATTCAAATCAAATTAAAAATGAAAAAAAAAAAGAGAAAAGTAACATACAGAAATAAGTATAAATTAATATACAAATGTGGCCGGGGCCCACCAACCCCTTCCATAAAACACACCCACCCATAAACCATCCGAAGTGCTTTTAACCCGGGCCCACAAATTTAAAACTTTTTATATAAAAAATACAATCTGGACCACATTTTACCTTGACACATGTCACTTTTTTAAAACGCGTCATTACAAATGACGTGTTATTGTATTTGTGAAATAGCTTGGAAATGTGTCATAATTTTGAAAAAAGTTGGGCCACATGGTGTAGAAAAATAAATGGCCCCTTAATGTTGTGTTCTAGAATTAATTGCATAGGAATATAGTAATTGAATCTAGAGTATTAGAATCGTAATACACGCGGAAGCGGGTTATGATTATTTTAGCATCTCAGGTTAATAATCCGGGTTAATTGCTTGCATAATTGAAGGAATTGGGGGAATAATAATCACATAGGGGGAAGAGTAAAATCCTAGGCTCGTTTACTCTGATAAATCTTCGTGTTTAATTTGCTTTCTTGCTTTGTCGTTTTAATTTGCTTTTTAATTTATTTTAGTTAATTCCCTCTAAAGTCGACTGTGTAAGGTGGATTTGATAATAATTGGTAGAATTAAGCATCTAAGATTAGATAATTAAATATTCCCTGTGGGTTCGATATCCGGACTTAATTGTCCACTATATTACTTCACTATTTTTTTGGTTTTTTAATTGGTATTTTTAACTCTCTCTTTTTTTTTTTTAATTATTTTATTTTCTCTAATCAGAGTGACATTTAATTTAACAAAAAATAGCTAAAATAAAACAAATTTTCGTATTAAAAAAAATGTCAAATTCATAGAACAACACAATTAAATTAAATTTTTAAATACTTGCAGTTTAATGATTCAAATTTTCATTTTCCAAATCTGAAAATATAGAAAATAACAAATTAAATTTAGTATAATATCAAACATGGATTCCAATTTCCATTTCGGAAAAATCGAATTTTGGAATGCCTCAAAATTTTTGAAAACTAGTACTTCACCCGTGCTATGCACGGGGCATTGAGCGTTCTAACTGATATTCGGTAATAAAAACGTTCTCGGACTGGTAAGATGAATTATTGACATGCAATACAAAGTAGTAGAAAAATATTATAATTATGTTTTATTAGTATTAATCCTAATTATAATTCTTATACTAATCATACTAATTAATACTAATTCTAATACTATTATCATTACTAATATGCTACTGTTAATATTAATATACTAATACCAATACTAATATTAAAATTAATTTACTAATACTAACACCAACACCAATACCAATACCAATACAAAATCAATATCAGTACCAATACCAATACCAATATCAATACCAATACTATTATCATTACCATTACCAATACCATTATTATTACCAATACCATTACCATTACCATTACCATAGCCATAACCATTACCGTTACCGTTAGCAATACCAATATCAATATCAATATCAATATAAATACCAATATCAATACCAATACCAATATCAATACCAATACCAATATACATATACCAATACCAATACCAATACCAATACCAATACCAATACCAATACCAATACCAATATCAATACCGTTACCATTACCATTACCATTACCATTACCATTACCATTACCATTACCATTACCATTACCATTATCATTACCCTTACAACTACCACTACTAATTCCAATACCACTACCACTACCATGACCATTACCATGACCATTATCATTAGCTTACCATTACTAATGCAAACCCTAATCATAATCATAATTCTAATCCTAATTCTAATTGTAATCGTAATGCTAATATTAATTATAATACTAAACTAAATGCCTATCATAATATTAATATTAATCCAAATTTCAATCCTAATATATTACTAATGCTAATACGAAAATCTAATATTAATAGTACTACTAATACTAATACTAATACTAATACTAATACTAATACTAATACTAATACTAATATTAATACTAATACTAATACTAATACTAATATTAATACTAATACTAATACTAATACTAATACTAATACTAATACTAATAATACGGATATGAATACAAATACGAATACAATTACGATTACGAATATCAATACCAATATGAAAACCAATATCAATATCAATATCAATATCAATATCAATATCAATATCAATATCAATATCAATACACAATACATTACCAGTCCCAGTTCCCTTGCCATAACCATTACCACGATCATTACTAATACCGGTACCAATATCAATACTAATACTAATATCAATACCAATGCCAATACCGATAATAATAACAATCTCAATAACAATATTGTTGTCATTGCCAATATCATGAACAATACCAATACCAATACCAATACATTACCACTGCCATTGCCATTACCATTATCATTACTAATTATAATCGCAATCCTAATCCTATTACTAATACTAATATTAAACCTAATTATAATCCTTTTAGAAGTCTTAATATGCTAATGCTAGCTAATCTTTAATGCTAATACTAATACTAATCATAATACTAATACTCATATTAATATTGATTATAATATATTAATTATAATGCTAATACTTATACCAAAACAAATAGTAATACTAATACAAATACTTAGATGCTAATGCTAATTATTTTCATTTATTCATTGCCATCAATATTTTCATTTATTCATTGCCATATTATTTTCATTTTTTCCGAAAATACATACCAACCAATGTAAAAATGACAAATAATGAGTAATATAATGAGTTACGAATTTGAAATCCCTCTACCCCACATTATTATTTAAGATCTTATAATGAGTAAAAATGATAAATAAGCTCATTATCCAAACACTCTAAAAATTAATCTTAAAAATGAGATGTAACAACTTATCAGCTCTTAAAACATCTTATCAGACGTTAAAGCTTATCAGCTGTTTAAAATAAACTTAGCCAAAGAAGGGATCAGATATAATTTTGGTAACAATCCCCGTGGTTTATGACACCGAATCTTCCAGTAAAATTTAACAAAGAAAATTATTTGATGTAATCATATATTAAGATGGAGTTATATGTTAACATACATAAAAGATATAAGAGATCGAATTAATTAAAATAAATCAAAATCAATATTCAATGATAACATATAAACATCTGTATTAAAGACAATAATTGTTATAATCATGTACAACCAAAGTTTATATTGTACGATTAGAAAAGTAAAAAAATATACATAATAAATTAATGAAAATCTAAATAAAATGATGAAATCATAGAATGGCGTGTACCATTTGGTTTATCATCCGATCCGTAATCTCTTTTACACTTATTGTCACTCATACTGTAAAACATAAACAAAACCAAATTAGAATGATATGTATGCAAAAATTGAATTATTATGTGTGCATAAAACAACTAAATAAAATTTCAAACCGTAAATTGATTTGTATAGTAATCGATATGAAAATAAAAAAGAAAAAATGAAAAAAAACTAAAACTTAATTTAAACATACATTGAAAAAATGCTACAGAGAATTACTATTCAGCAGTTTTAACGAAAAAGTTACTCAAAGGCTACAAAGACAATTGAAAAAATAAATTAAATTATTTTTTTTAAAAACATATATTAAGGATAATGGCAAAGGTGAATCAACCACCATAGTAATGTGATGATAATGCAAAAAAATTTCAAATCTCATCTCCGTATCTGCAAACTTGTAAAAAGAAATAATGAAACAATAATTAAGAAGTAATGAAGGCAAATGAGTACGAAAAAATAAGTCAAGGCGAAATAAAAAATAAATTTTCATTTTTCATATCATACATTGAATTAAAATTCTCCAAATGTGAGACAATCCTATTAGTTTCTCGACCTTGATCAATTATCTGCAAGGGTGAAACATGATCAAATCTTGATCAAAATAACAAATTTTTGAAGTAAATGGTCATATAAATACATAATACGGGAAATAACAAAGTAACGAATGTAGAATAAAGAAAAAAGCACATTACACGAATAAACAAATATAAAAACGAAACGGATACGAACAATGATGAAAGTGAAGGCGACGGATGCCCATTTTATAGCTCGAGTGGAAATTATATATAAGGAAAATATTATTATAATTAATGCAAGATTGTTGTAAGGAAGGAAGGAATTTGAATTTTAAAAATACATAAATTTATTTGTTATGTTATCCCTCGTATTATGCGATTAATGGTAAATAAAAGTCAAAGATTTTTCTTAACTATACCAATATAAATGGACATAGTTGTTTGAAATCTTGGCTGGTAATTTAAAATAAATGAAAATGAGAAATGACTATGTTTACTTGAAGAAAAAAAAGCGAAATGGACATATGGCTTCCTTTTTGGTAAGATTTGTATGATCATTTGTATAATTAAGCAGAGGTCGATTAATGGTAATACTACCTAATTTGTAAACATGATGTGGAATGTAAATGAAATGAATTGATGACATGTTTTTTGCTATTTTTTTCACCAATCAATTGACAAATGAGATGAAATTAGGGATATATCACATAATAAAAATTAAATTGATGGTGGAATTCATTTTTTATATATTATATAGATATATATTAGAAAAATGTGGGGCAAAATGGAAATAAAAAATGAAAATAAAATCAAATACAAAAGATTGGCAAATCTAGTTTTATTTACAAAATAGTGAAAACAAATAAATTAATATAATACAAATTTATTGAAATAAAATTATAAAAAATAACATAAAATCAGAATTTTGTTAAAAATGAAAAGTTAATCAAATTTGGTGGAAGTATCTATATAAATTGGGGTCATTTGATATACACCCCTAGAATGGAAAATATATAGGGATAAGTCCACCCCTAAAATTCTTTCTTTGAGATACACCCCTGGAGAGGCAAAAGTACTATTGTGCCCTTAATTGCAATTTTCAGCAAACTGCATATTCAGTATTTCACCCCTGCATTCAGCATTATAGCTAACTGCACTCCACACTTTTAGACCTGCATTTATCATTTTTTCAGATTTTTTAATAAAAAATTATAATTTTTTATTTTATTATTATTTTTTTATACGTACCTTTTTTTGTAATTTTTTTATTTTTTAATTATTTTTAATTTTTAATTTTTAATTTTTTTAATTTTGTTTTTTAACTTTTTTTTAATTTTTTAATTTTTTAATTTTTTAATTTTTTTAATTTTTTAATTTTTTTTTAATTTTTAATTATTTAAATTTTTTTTTTAATTTTTAATTTACTGTGTTGAAATTGACTACACATGACTATAGTATACCACAGTCATGTATAGTTATATGTACCAATTTACTGTTTTTTTACCCCAAAGTTATGGTCGATCGATTATAAAAACCGTTGATTATATATATAAAAATTCATCTATAACAATAAAAAAATTCAAAATTTGATTCTTGATATTATAAATAATTTAATGCCTAACAAAAAAGTCAAAAAAAAAAAAAAACACAATCATCAAGATCCCTATTCATCAGGAAAACCACATAGCTTTTATATAAATATATATAACTACATGGAACTATACATAACTACAGTTATCTATACGACTAAATTTGACTCAAATCGCACTTGTCAACACGGGAACCGCTTGTTTTGAACAACGAACACAATCCACTCCGCAAAAACTTACTACATAGTAGTTCAAACACCAAAACCTGTGAAAAGGAAAAAGAGTTAAACAAACAACGAATTTTGCTTCAAATTTAAATGTGCACACACGCACTATCACCTACTGGTATACATAGATACTCCTCACATAACTCATACATGACTACATATGACTACATGACTACATAGTTTATATATAACTATATATTACTACATGTTACTACACCGTATATTACTGTACGTTACTACACGTGACTATATATTACTATATGTGACTACACCATATATTACTGTATGTTACTACACATGACTATATATTACTATATGTGACTACACCATATATTACTGTATGTTACTACACATGACTATATATGACTACTGTATATGACCACATGTGACTATATACATGTATGTGACTTTATTTGTCCCTTCAAGTACCGGACTTTGTTCTCCAGGCGATACGAGACAGCTTATATTATCAAAATCAAATTACAAACAGAGTATGCTAGTCATTATTCTTCGTATAACCAAAGGTCAAAGATCAAAGCAAGTTGAAGTGGAACACCATAGATAAAACACACGTAAAAGTAGTCACCTATTTCATTCTCGATAAATAAAATATCAATATCATATTACCAACAAAATATTCTCATCACGAATCTACATATACTCCTAGGTATAAAAAAAAAGTAAACAAATCATTTGAGGACCAATAAACAGTGATTCAATATATTAAGAAGCACATTAAAATTCATTACCTTTTCTATGCCTTCAATGGATGAACAATCAGTTTTGTCGCACCACCACCAGGAACAAGTTTCGAGTTTTTTTTTATTATAATTCTTGCCATAACAATCGCGTTTTATGTACAAGTCGACTCCTAAAATTAAACTCACAGCTTCACACACAAAAAAAAAAAAATTAAAATCAAAACTCAAAAAATAACTGCATAATTCGATGATGGTTGTACAAAAAATACTTTGGTGAACTTAAAAAATACCTGCAAAATTCGAATTACACTACATGAAAAATACAAGAAAACAATGAAAATACTTTATTGATAAATTTACTTTGGTGAACTATAGTCACATGTAGTTATGTCTCCTTGTTACTACATATGACTATATATGACTATATGTAGTCAACTATAGTCACATAGTTGTGTTCATTCTTGTTACTATATGTGACTATATATAACTACGTGTACATGACCACATGTGACTATATATGTATATAAATAAAATTCATTTACATCACCAAAAAAGTCATGACTATAGTTATCTATAGAAATTAAACTTGTTCGTAATAATCACAAAACAAACATCACAAGAACCAAGTATCACATTTTTCTCAAGATGCCGAGCGAACAAAAAAGTATACGATCATAATTTTTTGGGGCAAAGTAAAATTTGCGAGAGATATATTCTGAAAGTATCCCTAAATGAAATCTATCAGCTACACGGTCACAGAAAATTAATTATCAATACAACAAAGGCAATATTTACGATGATAAACCATAAGAACTGTGACAAGGAACCATTGAATTTCTTTAAACTCTCAGTTTCAAGCCTTATATAATCAATTTTACCAGAAAATTAACTTACAATCCAGTGTTTACATATCCAGCAATTTTCGGCGGTTCCGATTCATATGTGTCTAGGTTTTGTATGTACCAAATTAATGAAAAAAATCAGTATCACATTAATCGATTCGTAACTATATTAGACATCGCTTACTGTGCAATCCATAAAGAATTACAAATAATAACAAAATTCTTGTTAATATATATTCCATTAAATATACACAAAAAAGACAAATCATCTTCCTACAGTATGAATGTCAAATGTTTAATGAGCTCCCATCCCACCGACCAAAAGTCCATGAAATCAAATACAGGCATCGAACATGAATCTATTCCGTCCGCAATAATATGAAGAGAAAACTGTAATAAACTATAGATATAGTTCTAGAAAAAAAAAAAAGTAAAAGGCCGAACGCTTACTTTCTGAACAGATTATTCAGGGGCGCTGTTTTTGAAAAAGTAAATAGTGGCAGGCCTTCTCGTGCTTGCAACACGAAGCTTCGAAGAAGCAGGAATTAGCGGCGAAAAATGGAGGTCCTGTGAAATTCTCGTGTTCGTAGCAGGACCCATGTACTCTTGCAAGACCTGCAATCGCAATTGATAATAAATTATGAGGGTTAACGACTACTGGTTTAAAAAAACAAACACAAACACACACACATTCGTGGCTGAGATTTGTAAACAAATTAAAATTAACAAGCTAGTCGACCTACTGTGTGCGGATCTGCTGTAAAAACACAGCGATTTTCCAGATCCGTTGTACTCTTCATTCTTCGCATCTAGGGACAGCAGTTTGAAAGCAAATGGCGGTGGAAATAGTTGGCGGCTGAGCTCGGCAAGGAGGTGCGGCGAAAGAGAGGCGGCGCTAGATGGAAGGCGATCGACCGCTAGAACGGTGGAGGTGGAGCGGGGATGCGCGTCGGAAGAATGGTTAGAGAGAGAAAAGAACCGAGCAGCGCGATGGCGGAGCAGCGGTGCAAGGCTCGGGCAGAGCAGCAACGATTTTGCGTCCATGGCGGAGCAGCGATGATTTTACGCCGGTGGCGGAGCAGCGGCGATTTTGCGCCGATGGCGGAGCAGCGGAGCTGATGGGAAGTGAGAGAGAGAAGAGGCGGTGGGAGAATAGAACGAGAATTGTGAGAGAAAGAGTTAGGGTTTTAATTGTAATTAGAAGGGCAAAATAGGTATTTCAGTTTGTCTAGGGGGGTCTGTCAAATTAAGATTAGAATTTGGGTTTTTGACTAGGAAAGAAAAATCAATAGGGTCTATCCCTATATATTTTCAAAACTAGGGGGTTATCCCAAATTTTCCCATATAAATTATGTAATAAAATGTGTAATATATTGGGAATTAAAATATATGGAAAGAACAAATAAGAATCGGATTTTATGGAGATGATAATTAAATTCAATGGAATGTGTAATATAAAAGGCAAGTAAACCAAAATGAAAGAAAATAAATAAAAGTAGGATCAAAATTGAAGATGTGAAAACTTCAATTGTGTATTCTCCCTTTATATATTATATAGATTTGGAAATTTCAGAAATTGCATTAAGTTAATTATATTGATAATTCATAAGATCATAAACTATCCGAAGAAATTATATATTTTCATTTTTGTTAGCAATGAAGTAACTCGCAACCAACGATATAAATACACTGAATAAACCTACACTCTTGTATACTAGCTTGCAAACCATACAAGATATGTAAATCACATTAGAATTCGAATTTCAGTCAATTAACACAAAATCACTTCTTCCAAGATTATTATATATGCACGTGTCATGATGTGTGGTCAAAGATTTAACCACCCATTAAGAAAAAAATATTCATAATCTAGACAGAATGAGATTTTCAAACAATTATTATACTTACCAAGGAACATTATGTTTAATTACAATTTAAATTTAATTAGGACCCGTAATTTAAACATAATTTCATAATCCTAATTAAATAGTATTCAAACCCTCAATTCTGAAACAAGCTCTCATTCATTCCAATGGCGGAAACTGAATCCTCAGTACCACAGATCACCGTCGTCAACCCCAACAATGGCTTCTGCCCACAAACCAGCATCTACCACAGCCTCCGCCCCGCCGTCCCTCTCCCCTCTCTCTCCGAACCCCTCTCCATCGTTCAGCACGCATTCTCCCTCCTCCACTCCCCAACCACCGCCACCTCCGCCGCCCTCTCCACCACCCCCTTCCTCATCGACGCCGCCACCGGCCACCGCGTGACCTACTCCACCTTCCTCCGACAAGTCGCCTCCCTCACATCCTCCCTCAAATCCCTCCGCCCTTCCCTCTCCAAAAACGACGTCGTATTCGTCCTCTCGCCGCCGTCTCTCCACATCCCCGTACTCTACTTCTCTCTCCTCTCCCTCGGCGCCGTCGTCTCGCCCTCCAACCCGCTGTCATCCCCCTCCGAGTTGGCTCACCAGGTCCGACTCAGCAAACCCGCACTCGCGTTCGCCACCTCGGAAACTTCTAGAAAGCTCCCGCCGAATACCCCCATTATCCTCCTCGATTCGCCGGAGTTTCTGTCCATGCTCGAATCGGGGGTTTCCGCCCCCTCACAAAACGACGCCGTCGTGGACCAATCGGACCCCGCCGCGATCCTTTACTCCTCCGGCACCACCGGGAAAGTGAAAGGGGTGGTGCTTACCCACCGGAATCTGATAGCGGTGATCGCCGGATTGTACCAAAATAAGTTTGGGGATGGCGAAAACGACGCTCAAATTCAATCGGTGTCGCTGTTCACGCTGCCGTTGTTCCACGTGTTCGGATTTTTCATGCTGATTAGGGCGGCGGCGCTGGGGGAGACGGTGGTTCTGATGGAGAGATTCGATTTTGTGGAAATGCTGAAGGCGGTGGAAAGATACAGGGTTACTGCTGTGCCGGTGACGCCGCCGCTGGTGGTGGCGATGGCGAAGTCGGATCTGGTGGATAAGTACGACTTGAGGTCGTTGCAGACGATGGGCTGCGGCGGAGCGCCGCTGGGGAAGGAGGTTTCCGAGCGGTTCAAGGAGAGGTTTCCCCACGTGGAGATTTTCCAGGTACAGTAAAATTGCTGCCTTTCCCTTGGGGGGTGAAAACCCCACTTGCGTGTGTCATTTTTTCTTGCCTTTTCGAGTAAAAATTCATTTTTAACTGTTTTAATTGTCAAATTCCTTCATCGGTAAAAAAATATCCTTATGCTTTCTATTTATTTTGATTATAAACGCTGTTATTTAATACACTAAATATTAGGGATGGTTAAATAAGTTTAAGGATAAATTACGGTCACCCTGAGGTCATGTATGAGTAATTACAACCACCCTTAATTATAAATTTTCTCACACGTCCGCTCCTGCGGTGTCAAATTTAGTGGAATCTTGTAGATTATATGGAATATTCTTCAGTTTGTACCGGTTTTATCCCGTTCGAGCTCGACATTTTAAAACACTATGATCATAAGATGTGTTTTTTGGCGGCTTAATTCCACTTTGCACCCTTGAAATATACCATTTTGGCACTTTGTACCCTCAAAAAATAATAATAGCACTTTGCACCCTCAAAACACAATAAATCATTCACAATGCACCCTCAATTGAATAATAAAGGCAATTTTATTTTTCATTGGTGTTTTTCTTTTTGGGGTACAAAATAAAAAAAAAATGTTGTTTTCTTGAACCTCAAACCTAATTTCGAGCGGACAAAGTGCGAAAAAATAAAAATTACACCGGATTATTTAAAAA
This sequence comes from Erythranthe guttata, assembly GCF_056151865.1. Taxonomy (NCBI): domain Eukaryota; kingdom Viridiplantae; phylum Streptophyta; class Magnoliopsida; order Lamiales; family Phrymaceae; genus Erythranthe; species Erythranthe guttata. The sequence goes on from NC_142536.1 coordinate 7,215,727, forward strand.
AAAACTACATTATCTTACAAAAGAAAAATAAAAAAAATAATCTTTTATCACTAAATTATTCGATTGTGGATCTTTTATGTCACTGTTTGTAAAATATTAGGTGAAAATATTTGGAAGAAAAAATAATTTTCAGATAACTTGATAACGTAATAGCTGAATGAATTTTTTTCGTAAAATATTTAATTTTGATAAAACAATATAATTTTTAAATATGTTGATGGAATGTATTTTTATTTTTGAACTTTATAGTTTCAAAATAATTGATGAATAAAAAAAATATTTGACATTTGGCATCCTAAAAAAATATCACTACAAATATTAAATTTATATTTTTTAGCTTTAAAAAATCATTTGGGGTGCATTATGCATGATTTATTGTATTTCGAGGGTGCAAAGTGCTATTAATTTATTTCGAGGGTGCAAAGTGCCAAAATGGTATATTTCAAGGGTGCAAAGTGAAATTAAGCCGTTTTTTGGCTTGTAAATATCAAATTGTGGTGCATCAAAAACTGCATTTTTGCACAAAACTAGTACAAACTAGAGAAAATTCCACGGAATCTAGAATATTTTGTTGAATTTAACACCTTAAAGGTGGACGTATAAGAAGATTCACACTTGAGAGGTGGTTGTAGTTATCCAAATATGAAGGTCGTTTTCGAGATTGGACATTCTCTGAAAGGGTCCTTTGACGGTATTTTACCCATAAATTTAATACCTTGTTTTTCAAAGGTTAGCTGTAAAATGGTGGAGTTTTCTTGTTGTCTTTTTGTGTGTTTTAATGTTCCAATGGTCATCATTTGTTTAATTTTGATTATATATTTATAACACGTGAATGCCAATTTGAACTAGTTGTTAGTGTACTTTGTTGTCAATATTTGTCAAAGTAGTTTGGCTTTTTAGCTAAAGATTAATGTGTCCGGACATTTCTTTTCCTTTATTATTTTTTAACTAAAAAAGGTTTGAAGCATATAAATAAACAAATAAACAAATCTAATTAATAGTTAGAATAATCAATTATTGACTAGTTAGTGTGCTTCTTAAAGGTGATGAGTAGATCAGAATCATTACTATAGGCCCTGCGTGGATTCCCACTGCATTGTTTATTCTAGGGTAAATTACAAACCCCCTAGGTATGGTCAAATTACAAAAACCCCCTCTTGTTTGGATAATTACATCTACCCCCTTAACTATGATTTTTTCTTACACCTCCACTTTTATGGTGCCAAATTCCACATAATCATCTAGATTCCGTGAAATGTGCTCTAGTTTGTACTCATTTTGTGTAAAAGTACAGTTTCAGATGCACCACAAACTGATATATACAAGCTAAAAGTCACATATTATGATCATCTTGCTTCATAATGTAGAATTTGAATGGGATAAAACGGGTACAAAAGTGATAATATTCCATATAATCTCGAAGATTCCACTAAAGTTAAGGAGTTGAGGGAGTGGTTGTAATTATCCAAACAAGAGGGGTGTTTTTGTAAATTGACCATACCTCAGGGGGTGTTTGTAATTTACCCTTTATTCTATATACTATCTGAATTTCACAAATAATATTTTACTACACACTTGTATGTATTTATTACACATATTCTATATATTTATATATTTATATACTGTGTAATATCCATGATAATATAAATTCACTATTGTTAACCTCAGAAGTAGTTTATGGTGCCATGTATTTAAAAGCATTAATCAAAGTTAAGTTATTTATGTCAGGGGTATGGTTTGACCGAGAGTACAGGAGGGGCAACGCGGGCCATGGGGCCCGATGAGGCAAAACGGTACGGCTCCGCGGGCCGATTGTCGGAGAATATGGAAGCCAAGATAGTTGACCCTCTGACTGGGAACCCCTTACCTCCGGGACAACGTGGAGAACTATGGTTACGAGGGCCCGCCATTATGAAAGGTACGTGACAGATACATTAAAGGACTTTTTATATAATATTAGGTCGATCGTCATTAGTTTGCAATTTTGTATTGTAATGCATGCCTAATAAGACATTCTTGATACATCGATCCACCTTTTCCGAAAATTACTTAGAACAACGCTTGTGCATGTGGTAATAATTAGCTTGTGTTATTTGTTGTCTATGTCGAACAAATTAGTTTGTTTTGTTTTTCTTGTGGTTAAAATGGGGGTTAAAAAGAAACGGAGAGAGTTGAGAACAAGAAAAAACCGTACTATATTTACCTTAAAATCTATGCGACACCAGACAAAGTGCACACCTAGTAAAGATCTATTATTCATTTATACACACCAACATGGATGTGTGTGTTTGTGTATGCTAAGAATGGTCATGGTATACCCTGCGTATTTTATCGGGTGTACCATGAAATAAATCCCGTATTTACTATTAGTTGCCACTGGTTAGAAGTAGATTTTAAATTCATCAAAATGACTAAAAATATAGTTAAAATATAAATTTATCAGAACGACAAAAGTTCAGTAGGTTTAATTTTTATTTTTGTGGATTTGAAATCCTTAGCTTCTTCAAATGTTTGAATACAATATACAGTAGAACCTCCATAAATTAATTACCTCGCTGAAACAATAATTTCTTCTAGTCCCGGCTCGGTGAAAACATATTAAATTATTAGCCCGATAATTTAATATATTGCTAAATTAATAGAATTATGCTAGTCCCAACTCTATTAATTTATAGAGGTTTAACTGTATGTGACAGGTTATGCTGGAGACGATGCAGCAACATCCGCAACCTTGGATTCAGAGGGGTGGCTAAAAACCGGAGATCTCTGTTATTTCGACCAAGATGGATTTCTCTTTATTGTCGATAGGCTCAAAGAATTGATTAAATACAAGGCATATCAGGTTATATATCGTCTTTTGAATATTTTTTCGAGGAATTAGCAATAATATATGGTCTTTTACTGTAATTTTTGCCCGACAAAAAAATAAAAAAAAAAATTGCAGGTTCCTCCCGCTGAGCTGGAACATTTACTTCAATCAATCCCTGAAATCGCTGATGCAGCAGTTATTCCGTAAGCATTTTTATATAAACTATTTCCTATATATATTTTTATTTTCTATACACCTTCGAATATCTCTTATGTCACCGCAAATTCTGCTCGGTGATAAAATTCTAACATATATGTACTTTTACGAGCAGATATCCTGATGAAGATGCAGGTCAGATTCCAATGGCATATATCGTGAGAAAACCTGGTAGCACTATCACCGCAACTGAAATAATGGACTTCATCGAGAAACAGGCACGTGAACTTAGTGTATATTATAGCAAAAAAAATAAAAATTCATTACAAAAATCGCGGTGCATTGCGTGTTTGTCTTTCTTCTTTCTTTTTTTTCGGACAAAAACCGATGATTGTTTCTTTTTACTCATACAGGTTGCTCCATATAAAAAGATACGTCGTCTTGCATTTATCAACTCGATTCCAAAATCTCCGGCAGGGAAGATTCTACGGAGGGAGCTGGTTATTCATGCCTGCTCATCTAAACTGTGAAAATCGACTTATCTTGTTCATAGCAAAAGGTATATAGTTGGAAAAAAATATGTTGGATTTTAGCAAGTATTTCCTTTTTTTTTCTTTTTTCTTTAAGGATCAAAGGATGAGATGGTTTTTGTCAGTTTTAATACCAGAGGTATGTTGGATAAATCTGCATCAGTTAATTGATGAATGTGAAGTTAAGGATTCCAAAATTTGTAATAATAACTTTGTGGAGTTGTTTGGATAGGGAACCATTTGCATCGTCTATTGAATTTCAAAAGGTCTCGGACATACATTTGTGACCAAATGATTACACATTTTTGACGATTGATAAGATCACCAATGCCATTCGCATCTTAAGTTTAACTCAATTTAATACCATATACTGTATTCGCTTAAGATTATTGAGTTTATCTTTAAGTAGCAATTCCCTTTTTATCATTATTTATAGCAATAAAAATGAGAAAAATAAATCCTCGTTACACATCCCCCCCCCCCCCCCCCCCCCTAAATTCAATATCCTTAAGAGCTTTTATACATCATGTTTTAAACTATACATTGCAGTCTATAGTGCTTCTCTTAAAAGAAATATGATAATCAAGAATGATAAATTATACTTTTTACCATGTCTTTAAATGTTCTATTCTTGAGTTTTGTACTATGTAGACGTTTTTATGCAAGTTTTATAATACGAGCCCATTATTAGCTAAATAAGGTTAAACTTTGAATATTAAAAGAGATCATATTTAATATTTTCAAATGAACAAAATTATAAAATTTGTTAGAAAAGAAATTCCATTTGATCTCACAATGATACCACCATCTCCTTTAACATTCAAAAATTAATAAACCAAAAACCCTTACAACCTCAATTACAACTATCTTGTATAGCCAAAAAAAAATGCATCTTTCAGCATCATTTGACTATTGGCTACCAAGTAATCGTGCATATGCATACTCATGTGAATAGTATAGCTTTGGAATCTATTCACAAACGTAACCGAAAGCGTAAATCGAAAACATACCTTACTCCATAGTTTGATTCGTGGAATTGATGTAGAATGATCATGGATTTCCAGATCATCATGTACATTCAAAACTGAGAACCCTTTAGACTTCTCTTCGTTTTCTTTCAATCGATGGAATACATAGATAATGAAATTGAAACGTGTGATATGGGGACCGTGACAATTTAAGATAAATAACCTAATGAGCTATCTTATATAATTTTATTTTAGCTCATCACTATAATAAAATTCATAATGTCTTTATAAATTAAATGCACAAGCTCTATTAGACACATTAAAATTCAATTCAAATAAACATTAATAGATCACGGTTTAACATTTCATGACAGTCTTGCAAATTGCAATACATAGTATTTCACATATAAGTCCAACGTTGAATTAATGATCGAACGTATAAGAACCAAAATAAATAGTTTATATTTATAGGTTTTGTATAAATATAAAATTCATAATTAATTTCACATATTTGAAAAACAAATAGCTAACTACACCTTCTATATTATCCCAACTCGATCTCCTTCACTACTCCAATAATTAATTAGTGGTACACATAAGTTTACTATTTTCATTATAATATAATGCTAATAAATTTCATTATTTTCTAGATGCATCTTTTTCACCCACCATCAAATGGATATCCAACTTCTATTGAATGTTGATTCTTGTAGGCCTAATCGAACCTAATTATCATAAAACAATATATGGACAACTTATTGTATATTTTATGGGAAGCTATATGGTTCACTGGGTTATTTACATCACATATTTGTTAATTGTAGATAGGGTTAAATAACCACCCACTAAACAAACATATATATAGGTGTGTGTGCAATTATGTGTAGATTTACGTTTAACAATCCCACGATGTTAATAATAGGGTGTAGTATAGAATTTCCTTATTTTTATCGCTATTTATTAGACCTATTATAGGTTTTGTAGATGCTAGATCGATCCAGTGAAATACACCAAACCATTAATCTTATACATATAATAACACACTCATGTGTATATGTAAATAATTGATGGTTATTTTGTATTAGACATGAGGGGGGGATGTTATAATATGATACAACGGAGGGTTCGGAGGCCAAAATCTATATTTTAAAAATATTACTTAAAATCACAATTTTTTTTTTATTTTAAATCTTGGGGGATCCACAACCCCCGTTACCCCTCTTGTATTCCGCCACTAGCCCACTGTGTATAGATCTATGAAGCAAAATCAATGTTTTTAGAACCAGACCGAACCAGTTAGTCGGACCGGTTCGACCGTGACCCTGCCTCGAAGTGGTTCGGTTTGATCTCTAAAATCGGGAAAATTAAAAACCAGGGTTAAATGACCCAAAACCTGTTCGATCGGGTAAAACCCAAGAACCGCCGAGTCAGTCAAGGAACTTGATTTTTGGCCAAAATGTCTCGAACCACCGCTGAGTTGGTTATGTGTGGCTAGATTTGAGCGAAACTTCACGTCCGAATCTTGTAATGAGTGGTCGAAGGATTGCCGAATAAGGTCATTGGTGATCGAATAACGGAGCCAATTGCCGCATTTGAAGAATAAAGAATGAAAAAATATAGAGTAGAAGCAAAATATATATATTAAAAAGTGGGGTGAGATAAATAAATGTTAAAATAATAGGTGGAAGATTAAAAATATAAAGAAAATAATATATTTAAAATATTAAAATTAATAAAATAATGACATATTAAAAAAAATCAAAAACAGTTGAACCGATTCAACCCTATAAAACTAGGACCCAAATGGTCCGGTTCTATAGTCAGTCCGATTCTAACAACATTGAGCAAAATACTCTAATATATTTCACTAAATGTAAGATCTCATGCACCCATATTAACCTTGACCCATATTAAAGTTACATAGCAAACATATTATAGGTATATGTAATAATAATACCCAATTAAATAATACAAAGTTGGTAAATCTAACTCTCCTTTGCTGCCCTAAAAGCAGCAATAATTCTGGCTGTTCTTCTGGACATGGTATATATATCATTGTCAACACTTGGTCAAAATAGTCCAACATTTTCACTGCCCAAATCAACACGTGGCACAAACTCACATGCCTGCTTAAAACATCACATTGTTAAGAGGATTGGCAATAAAATATTAAATAATAGGTGTTGGCATTTTTTATTTTAATAATGGATGACATGATGACGAGGTTAGATTTTGTCTATCTATATTAGGAAAGCAAAATTTATAAAGTAATTAATCACTTTAGAAGGATACTTTTTTGTGATAATTTATTTAATTAATGCTGCTTTTGTTAACTAATTAATCATTGTTTATGTCTGGGAACAGATTCGTATGATGCAATTAAATATTTTGATTATAATATAATTTTTGGATTTGATTAGTTGAATATGAACGGCGAGGGTAAAAAAACCTGAGACTTTTGAGACAATAAACACTCGTAACCCTTCTAGAAGAAATTACATACATATAATTATTTACGTTAAGATATTATATTTATAACTTCTAGAAGAAATTATATTTATTTATGGAGACGTTGATTATATCTAGTTTGTAGTGTCTGTGACACAATAATAGTCCGATGTGAATACTTTTTAAAATTCTGGAAAATCAGCTAACAATTCTCCGAACTTAAATAAATAAATAAAAAATGACAACGTAGTATTTATCTTTGCTACTAATAGTCCATTACTCAAATTTTCATTTGCTAAAAGTTATTTTTTTTTAGCCTGAATTTTGCAGCAATTACCCACGTGGAGACGCTCGGAATATTGACTGCCTACAATCGAATGATTTCGTCAGTGTTGAATGTAATATAAAGCTAGAGTTTTGTGTCTTTCTTAATTTAATTGGTTTTATGACAACTGATAGCGCATGAGGTCCTACACAGCTGTATTTTGCAAATCGGCACTATTTAAGCCTTGAAGATCGTATTTTTTTTTATATATATTTGTAGTAATGTTAGAAATTGTAATAATTTTCAATAGAAAGTTAATTTTTAAATTGATCCTTTATTATAAGTAGGTACGATGTAGGTTGGGAAACTAAGATACTATTTTTTTGTTTAATAATAATAATAATAATAATAATAATAGTTAATAATAATAAGTAATAATCATAAAGGCATGACTAAAGATCTCGTGATCTCATCATGAGAAGGACATGTGGACGGCCGATGTTTGGTGACGATTGAGTTTCATCCACAAGTAATCATTTTTTAATTAATTTCACAAATTAATCCTACTTTAGCTTTATAATATTTTTTCTAGATTTTTTAAATTATAAGAGACTGATACCAATAAAATAGATACTCACTTTTTTCTTTTTTAAGTCAATATTTTATTTTCATATTTCATATTACAAATATTAATTAATATGCGCCATCCTATGTTTGAATTATTGTAATATATTGATGCGGATGCGGGATCAATCAAGTTGGGTAGTTCAGGAGTAGAGGGTTGATCGAGAATGTGTGATTCAATTCACACGAGCTCGAATTTCCAATTATGCTCCAACGATCAAGTCAAATAATGTGGTTTGTGGATAGCAGATTTAATACTAGAAGATAACTAAGTAGACAAAAAAATTGTATATTTTTAAATGATGAATATGTCGATAAATAAATTGATGATGGTTCAAGAGAACCTTTTCCTATATAATCGATGTGGGCACATTACTTTCACTTGATTTTGATTTGGATTTGGACATATCAAATATAGATAAAATAGTGTGGCCATAATGGTTTATTTGTCTTCTATCTTCTTATCCCAAGACCTCTTAATTGTATGAAAGAAAATATGGTCACACCTATTTAATTTACAATATATATATATATATATATATATATATATATATATATATATATATATATATATATATATATATATATATATATATATATATATATATATATATATATATATATATATTATAAAACAAGGAAATCACAAGCAGAGAACAAGTGTGTGTATATATTGTATTCTTATTCAAGTGTGTCTCAACCCTATACAATGGTGTCCCTTTTATAGTACTAGAAGACCATTCAAAAGGTCATTAGTTACAAGGGAATGAATGGCCTAAACATCCACCATTATCACCTCTAATTACACACACTAATGATTCTGTAACTCCTATAGACATCCACCATAGGTTATATAATACTCCCCCTTGGATGTCTATGACTATTGAGAGTGCGACACACTGCCTCGTTAAAACCTTGCCAAGAAAAACCCATTGGGATAAAAACTTGGTCGAAGGAAAAAGAGTACAGTGTTGGGTTATTAATCACACTCCCCCTGATGCTGGCAATAGACCGTTAAGCCGACACATTCCAATGATGTAGATCATGCTCCCCTTAATTTCAGAATAAGACATTGAAGTAAGATCGCCGACGTATGGATTTGCAAACTCGTTATTTGATTGTCATCAATAACTGTCACTGTCATCTTTCTTCTTTAACTCTTGATTACTTTAGAAATCTTCAATAATTCTTCGGCCACCTTCTTGATATAGCCAAAATCTCGTTGGTGCAATCAGACAATATTATCCTCATATATTAAGACCACGATCTTCATTATCTTCTCGAGAACGGGAATATATTTCTTATGTCCAAAGATCGAACAATCATGTGTTTACTCAATGAATGAGCTTTATCATATATAAACAAATAATGGACAAATATTTTATTAGACTAATGCTTGATCTGCAGATCAAAGGCAAATATATCCTCCCAAGATATTTTCACTTCGAATTCTTTCATCAAATAATTGATGATCTTTGTGAGCCCTTCATGAGTCTCCACAAGATTTCATTCGCCCCAAATGATAATGGAAATCAATTAATTTGATTATTCCTTTTGTAAACAAGGTATCCACTAAGGTGACAATACCATATTCTTGAGTGGATCATTCATAGAGTCTAACTCATGAGACCGCTTATTATATGCTTCAAGCATTTTCAATTCTTTGAAATAAAAAGTTATGATCCATATAAATATGCGGTAATTGCATCCATATGGTGCATGTCAAATAATTTTGAATACCATCATAAAGTGATTGCATCATAAAAATATATTTCCAAAAGGCATTCAAATTTATCGCAATGATTTTACCCACATTTATACTAAAGGCTCCACAACGTATGTGTGTTGACTTCAAGTCAATGTACAATTCCTTTCATCAATAATTTCAAATAATCACGGTCAATTGCATTTGTAAATGCATATACTAATGACCAATTAGATGTCGACATCAATTAAAATGTACGAGCTTCAAGCTCTTGCTCTATTACAATATGCAATCAAATTTCTTGATTTTGCTATTATGAGTGCAACTTAGAGAATTTCAAGTCACAAACTTAGAGAATATTTTCTCTTACAATTCTCCATTATATGTATCTTCAAGACACATTCAATTTGTGTCATCAAGACACCTATTACCAATACTTTATTTGTATCCTCAAAATACAATAATACTTTGTTGTGTCATTAAGACACATTCTCATATAAAATATTTGTCTATGTCTACATGACACATTAATGGATCTTCAACTTCAGTGATCCAACACTCATAGTTACATTTCTTCTTGAGCTATCAAAAATAATTTCGAATTGTGTGATATGTCTCATGTCATTGAATTAAAAAGGAATAGTCCTTTCGAGTACATTTATATATAATCTCAAAATTTGAGTTTTATTGCTTAAAGTTATATACTCGATTTGAGCCTGAAGGCTTCATATAAATCATTATAGTACTTGACATGAAATAATAGTACTATAATTAACTCGAATTTTCATATATATCATTGAACCACAAACTGGATAGTTTTTTCGAGTACAATATACTATTCAAATATCAATGATTAAGTTTTATACCTTGAATTTATGTACTCGATTTAGGCATCAAGCATTTATATTTGATATGTCTCCACATAAGCTTTCAAGCTTTCATATTTAAACTAGGCTTTGATCCTAAAATTTATGAACTTCGAGTTCTTTTTCGATTGATGGAGCTTTTCAAGTCCCATAAATTAGAGAACAAGTGGTTATTTAATATACTACTCAAATCTTCGAGTCACTTCATTGCACGTGCTCGATTTGGACCTCAAGCCTCCATAAAAATTATTATAGTACTTACTCGTGAAATAATAATACTATAAATGGGGGATACCCACTGCCTCAAATTTTCAAATTTGTGTATTATCACGTAGACTTTGAGTCTAACACATTCAATCGAGACTGCTGGTCTCCTTATCTAGGCTCCAACCAAGCCATTTACGAGAACTTTATACGTTCTTGTAGTAAAGAAATATAGTCGGAATCGAAAAATTGAATTGTAATAATAATGTTAAAAATGTGTACAGTGAGATTCTATAACTTTCAATCCGAAATATATACTTAATTATATGTAATATGATGGGAATGTAATCTACCTTTCTATAATCAACTTTCTTTCTATTAATTAGAAAAGAAAGTAGAGCAAACTCGTGCTGATAACGTGTTATGTTATAAAACAAGGAAAACACAAGCAGAGAACAAGTGTGTGTATATATTGTATTCTTATTCAAGTGTGTCTCAACCCTATACAATGGTGTTCCTTTTATAGTACAAGAAGACCATTCAAAAGGTCATGAGTAACAAGGGAATGAATGGCCTTAACATCCACCATTATCACCTCTAATTACACACACTAATGATTTTGTAACTCCTATAGACATCCACCATAGGTTACATATATAATATATATATATATATATATTTTCATGAGATAAAATAAAATTTTGGAGATCTCATAATGTTGTTTAAAATATCCTCCTAAAATTGGTCAAAGAAAATACTGTATTAACTATATCATTTTTAAAATACCCATACAGTTGTTATTTGTGCAGGATAACATTTTTCTAGGACTTTTCCTTTTTCTTTCTTTCAAAAGTATTTATAATGAATTTATAAATAATAATAATTAAAATATAATGAATTGAAAAAGGTATTTCTGAGATTGATCAGCCGCAACAACAGCAGCAGCAGCAATAATAATAATAATAATAATAATAATAACAAATCAGCGAAAGTGCTAAATGCAGGACCAGAAATGGTAAATACAGTTTGGACGAAAATCACATACAAGGACAATATAGAACTTTCGCCTCTCCATGTGATATGCACAAGGATAATTTCGACTTGTAATTATCGCTAGTTTATTAGGCAACGAGGGGATATTCAAATTGACCCATTATTAAATTCAATATAGTTTTTTGGTACCATGAACTCGATGTAAACTGGTAACCACCATCACCAATCGATACGTGCAATCATAAACTCAGGGGCCAATTTGGCAATATCTAAACCTATTTCCTAATTATATTGACAATGAAACCTAAGTTGAAAATGATAGCGATAATGAATATTGTCCACATTCCTTGAATCGGGAGCTTATCAATTATCATACACTTGTCCGTAACACTATCTAACACATGAAAATCATTTTATTAAAGGTAAATTACGAGATAACCCCTTTTTTTTTGTCCAAATTACATTTACCTCTATAAACATACTAACATGGCATTCCTTCAAAATTTGTAACACATTAAGTAAAATGTCTTGATTGTCCTTGATAAAAAGAAAAGGTTTTTTTAAATTAACATATAACCCCCTATATAAAGTCTATTTAAATTATAAAAATCCCTCTTTTATTTGTAAATTACATTTACCCCTCGAACTAATGATAGTTTATTTTTTTTAAACATAATTGTGAAATATCTAAATTGTCCTTGAGAAATATTAATATTTTGCCAAAATATCTTAGTATTAAAATATTTTGTTATACATCTATGTCATATAAATAGAACAAAGTGATTATATACCACGTTAAAAGAGTTCTTGATATTTTATTTTCTCGAAAAAAAAAATTGAAAGATCTAAAAATTTGACTCATACGTATAAATCGTGTTATTGAAGGTTGTATAAAATGACTGCTATAATGGAAACAAAGTTGAACGTCCAGGTTAAGTAAAATATGAGATAAATTGATCAGTGGACTGAATAATTAGTCAAATATAATGTACAAAATATTGACAAATTATAATGGCTTTAAGAGTTTAAGTCATAATTATTTAATTTTCTTCTTTATTAAATACAATTTTCTTAAATCCAATACATCAAAGTTGTGAGTAGTATCCATTGGTTCATGTATATCATTTCTTCCGACATCCAATTTTGGTGATTCAAGTTGGATTAAAAAACTAACTCAGAATACTGCAAATCTTATTTTTCGGGTTTTGCAAAATTTGGAATAAAAATGATCAAAATCACATTTGAAGTCGAAACAGTATTATTAAAGCTCGAACGACGTTTATCACATCCCTTACGTTGACATGTCAACAAATCAAACAAAATAAAAAAATAAAAAATAAAAAAAAAAACTAAAAATAAATAAATAATAATAATAATACTGTTGTTGACTCTAATTGTATTGTCAACGACAGTACAATTACGTTAATGTATTGTCAACGACAGTATAATTACGTTAATGTATTGTCAGTGTCAGTATAATTACTGTTAACGACAATACAATTACGGTCAACGTTTAGCGGCTGGTGTAAAAAAATGGATAAATTTTTTATGAGAAATAAAAATCACTAAAAAAGTCAACGCCGGAAAAAACATACTAGAAAAGAAAAAAAATCGAAAAGTCAACGCCGGAAACCGGTGGCAAAAAATTAATTTTTGAAAAAAAAGTTTAAAAAAAATCAAAATTGAATTTCCAGTGGTCAAAATTGATTAAATTATGGTTATAATTAAGAATTGGGTGTAAAAGGTTGGGATGTAATTTATCATATACATTAATTTTTCCTTTATTTATAATAAATATTAAAGAGATTGCTTATTGGCGAAACAGATATAGCCTATAAACCTAAAATAGTAAAGATGATTTGTCAGAGACATATGCACAAAATCCCCATATTTTAATTTTATCATAGAACAATCTTTGTTCACAAATTTATAGATAACAAAATGACAAATTTAAGTAAAAAATAATCCTCCTATTGAACTAATTGGACCAGTACTGTGTTATTCCATGGTATAGGATCAAAACTTTTTTTTTCTTCTTTTTTTCTGTCCTTTTTTTTTAAACTTGTTTTCTTTAATTGGGAACTTTTGTCCCTTGCCGGAAAAGGGCATTGAACAAACCACTTTCCCATACTCTAATGTTGGATTTTATGCCAATTTTGATTCTCTAACATAGAGAGCCATTAGAGATCTTCATCCAGAATATAATCACAACAATAATTTGTGTAAAGTTTTGGTTCGAATATGACAGTAGATTAATCTCCACTTCTATACAATAATCCTCAAATCACACAAAAGATGTAAATTACAGTAGACATAAGTCATGAGTAACAAATTTGATCTAAAAAACATTGGTAATAAAAGTCGAAACTCGGTCCATTTGACTCTACATTGGTAATAGCGCCGTTTGTTGGAAGATCTAAGCCACATAAACTAAGTTTGAAATGAAGAATTTTTCTGGATCTAGTGATTTTAGTCTTTGAAGAATGAAGATGAGAGTTATGTGTTGCACTTGTTGGGATATAAAGTCCATGAGCCAATAAAAATTCGGAAGAGTTCTAAATTAGTCGGTTTTAATTTTTGTTAACATGTTTTGATTAGAATTGTTTAAAGCGCAATAAATCTAATCTAGCAATTAACTTTTTTGTGTGCATATTCGTGTCTATCTTCAGCGCACGAATGAATCCTTCCGTCAATCCTTGCTTCCCGAAAATCACATAATTGAATACCGTTAATCTTCTATTATATATCCATGATTTATTTTGCAACAAGGGTGGACTTGTATTCCAGAAAAATAATAAATAAGTATAAGAAGTTGGATAAGAAAGTTACGAATCGTGGCTCACAACCGGGGGCGACTCCGCTCTTAATTGAAAAACATTCACAGTAATATATCTTTATATTTATTTAGTGCACCCAAAATTCAAATTAATTCAAAGAAAATGCAAAAAGTTTTTCGTTTCTTTTTTTCTTCTCCTATCTTCCGATTTTGTCAAAAAAACCTAATTTTTTTTAGGGGCTCTGTCTCTGGACCACAAAAATTTGATCCACGTTATTTTCACCCTTCCTACTAATAAAATCATGATTTCGCTACCGTTGAATATTATGTGAACTTGAGCCAATCTAAATAAGATTCACATAACCCGATTGACAGCCTTAAGGAGACGTATGTTTTAAAATTTCGCCCGAGGCCCCAAAGGGAAATGAGTTGAGGATTTATCCTTGGATTTTGGGAGTTGTATCTATCCATATATGCCACGACTTAAACCCTAAGCTAGTCAATCCCGCCAACAACACAGGACCTCATCAGTCAATCCAATCACATTCCAACAAATCAACCCAACAAAATATCCTACCCTAAAACCACCAAACAATGTTTGCCCTTTATCAAACAGATTATTCCGATTAATCCCATCCGTTCACGTGGCACAATCTCCCACACTTACACCATCACTTCCGCCGCTCATCTCCACTCTCGTGCCGCCACGTATTACTTATTCTGGAACTTCCACCACCGTACACGATGCCCCATGCTTACACCCTTACGTGCCCCTTCCTCTTTTGGCCCCTAGTAAATGCCACTCCTCTCTTCTCATTGGCTGCCGTTTCTGTGGGCCCCACTACTCTTGGACCAAATAATTTTTCATTTTTCACTTATAAATAATTACTCCAAAATTATATAAAAATTGCAATACTTTAACATTATTAAATTATTAAATAATAAAAATAATTGCACTATACAAAAATAATTTGGCACTATTCATTTTTTATTTGTATAAAAATATGTTTGAATCTATCGTATAGATTGACAAGTCTTGTAAATTCTAAACTTTTTGACATGTCTACAAATATAGGGTAAATTACGGGCACCCGCCGGGATGGGATCAAATTATGAAAAACTCCCTTTTATTTGAATAATTGCAAGTTACAACCATCTCTCACAACTATGAATTTTCTTATACATTTACTCTTATGATGTGAAATTCAACATAATTTTATAGATTTCGTGGAATGGTCTCTAGTTTGTACTCATTTTATGCAGAAATACAGTTGCTAATACAGCACAATCTGATATTTTTAAGCTAAAAGACACATTTAATCAACATCTTATTTCACGAGTACAAATTGCCGTAGTTCGCCCTTAGCTCAAGTGTCGTAATTTACAACAAGATATGTATGAATAGAACATATATAAAATCATTAAATTAATCCCAAAGAAAAACCCTAACTCTCCTCTTATTGGATAACCTAGTCTGCTGTCACGTGGGTCCCTTTCACACCGTTGCGCCACGTACCACCCTCCGCCAATAATCTTTCTCACACGCGTCTAGTTTCTCGCACGTGCCGACCCCCCTTCATTTTCAGTATAAATGGAACTCCACAGATATCGTGTAATAATCATTCTACGCCGTTTATTAAAAGAACTTAGATAAAAAATGATGGACCAGAGGGGTGGGTGTTGTACAGCTAGGTACGCCGGAGGTGGCGCGTACGATATGTCTAACATGGGCCAGATAATGCTCCGCTTTCGTCCCATAGCTCCGAAACCGGCTTCTGCCGATGGATCTATTTCCGGCGGCGCAACCAGCTGCCCTGCCACGGCGGAGAACGGCGGGATTTCTGTCAAAACGGGCCGCGGTAAAAGAAGGGGGCGGGCGGCTAAAGGTGGTGCTAGTGCTACTGCTCTGAACAAGAGGAGCTGTACTAGAAAGAAGAAGCACTCGTCGTCGCCGGAGAACACCGACTCCGGTGGATCTGTCTCCGGCGACGGGAAGGAAATTAAAACCCTGGTTTTGCTGCCGGAGATCCCCATCGCGGCGGAAAGTCGGAGGTATCCAGCTTTATGGCTGAGCTTAGGGAACGGAGGGGGTAGCGCCGAGATCACGGCGGATCGGTCGGGTTTGTTGGAGAATACGACGGAGGTGGTGGGGCGGAGTACGGTGGTTGTGAGGTCGTGGGTGAAGGTGGAATGCGTGACTGACGCGGCGGCAGCGGGGGGGTACGTGTACGGCGGGATAGGGCGGACGGACGGGGAGAGGGTGAGGTGTTTGGATCTCGACACGTGTCCGGGGTTCGTGACGGATGGTATGAACGTGGTTAGGTGGACGAATGCGGCGTACAGGCGGATGGCGGCGGGGGGGGCGGCGGAGGGGGAGGTGGATTTGTGGGTGGAGGTGGTAGAGGGGGCAGAGCTGCCGGTGGGGGGGAGCGAGGGGTTCACGTGCAGGGTGAGGGTGGTCACGTGCGGGAGAGAGAAGGTGTCCCAAACGGTGCCGTGTGACGTGTGGAGGATGGGTTGTGGAGGATTTGCATGGAGGCTTGATACTACGGCTGCTCTCTCTTTGGGTCGGTTATAATTAATTAGGTTAATTAAGACCTTATTAATTAACCCCTAATTAATACTAAATGGTGTTTAATTTTACGGTGATATTGGTGTTTAGCCATGACAGATGGAGATCTTTGTAATTAATTGTGAATACCTATTTTCCTCTTTTTTTTTTTTTTCTTTTTCTCTTTTTCTTTAATTTTTTTGCAATTTGTTTTGAGTGGTGAGATATTAGTGATTCAAATCACTATTTTAGGGCTTGATCTGTGGAGTTTATTGAGTAATTAGTCAATGTACTTTTTTACTATTAGCTCAGTAACTTCAATTTGATAGGTATTCATACATTTGTTAAGTATTCATACATGTTTCCTGTCGGACACTCGAGGACATCTGCCGAATATCTTTTGAGTGATTTTGCAATTTCTAAACGGTAAGAAACATGTTTGAATAGCAAATTTTCAAATATTTTGTTGTTTTCCCTAATTATTTAAACGATTTAATATTGATCAAGTAAAATTTATTTCGAACATGTTTTCTTATGAAAATATATATAAATAAACACTTATAAGTGTTCATGTAGTATATTGATAAATATCCTCCTATAATTTTAATATTTACATGTTTCCTCAAGCTCTCATTTCCCATCTTAAAAAACGAAAAACTCTCGTTTCCCTACTTTTGGGATATGTTTTCCTGTATCCTGTATCCGTTTCCCCTTAATACAACGGTTTCCGCATCCGTGCTATATTGTTTTCTATTAAAGACATTATCTCATCCACGAACAAAAATACACATATTCAATTATTTATAGTTAAATATTATTTTAGTGAAAAAAATAAAAAAACAATTATCTATATTTAGGACAATTATTTTAGTTGCTATATTGTAACTAGAGGACTGTCACTAATTCAATACTGTAAGAACTAACAATTCAAAATATATTATTACAACAAAAAAGAAAAAGTATTATATCACAAATAATATAAATTAAGGACTATTAGTAATAAAACTCAGAGTATTTGTCACTTAATATAAGAATTTGTTGACTATCATGATATTTTCATGAATCCTAGTCCCAGGGCCGTTCCTGAGATTTTGGGGGCCCTAGGCGAGATTTGAAGACGACTAAAAAATGGGGCCCTTCTACAATATACAATAAACTCGATGTTAACTTGATTTTGTAAGGTACATAGCCGGTGACAAGAGTAGAAATTTGTGATATAGTGGGGTTCAAGTTTTTGGGAGTTCGGGGGCAGCGCCCCCGATTTTTTTAAGGATAATTTGCATGAAGTAGCACTAAAACAAGTGAATATATATAAAAATAAGTAACTAATACATTATACATTTAATAATTAGGGGCCCCCTGATTAGAGGAATTATAGAAACAAGTAAGAGTGGTGAATTTATATCTATTTGTGAATTAAGGTTCTCAATAATTATATAAACATAATATATATTTTTTTCAATAAACGTTCATATATAAAGGGTATAAACAAATTTGGGGGCCCTTAATTTTTTAAAAAATCCGGGGGCCCTAGGTGACCGTCTACTTCGCCTCACCTCAGAACCGGCCCTACCTAGTCCGTACTCTCACTCTTCGCTTCTGCCGTCGCATGTTTCTGTTACCACACATACTTTACTGCAATGAAATATCCAAAATATTATTAATGTGAGTAATATAATGCTTAATTATGGTGTTAATGATGTTTAGTGAAGTACTATATATATAATTAATATTGCAAAAGTGAGGTTAAGAATCTGTGTCAAGGAAATCTGAATTCTGAAACTGGTAAGAGAATTTGTTGGTGTGTGTCAGTGGGGTGTGTTTGTGTGTGTGTGAGAGAGAGAGAGAGAGAGAGTAGAGAGAGAAAGAAAGCTGCAAAATAAAGATCATTGATGTAATTAGTGCATTAATGGGAGAATAGAAGGTGCGCGTACTAGGACAGGTGGAGCTTCATCACATCACAATACATGCATGCTAGTAATTCCTTCAATTCTCTCTCTCTTCTTTTTTCTTTTTTCTTTTTTCTTTTTTCTTTTATTTATTTATGTTATTTTATTTTTACTTTTGCTCTTAATAATTTATAAAGGGAAATCTGGTAGTGCTGATATCTGAGATCACGTTGTTTATGTGATGCTTCAAACTCCAATTCGTTTCTTCCAAGTTTCATACATCCATTCAAATATTCTGTCTACCACGTGAAATTCCATATGTATAGATTCTATTATATATGTAGTATTTCTTTTTATCTCATTTTCCAAATTTTTTTTCTTTTTCTTTTTCTCGCAAAGGATGATAGTTAGTGGTTCCCAAATTCCTCTCCTGATGTCTCAACTCATGACCAAACAGGTCTAGTTGCAAGGTTCTTACCAACATATTACCTTGTTTTGATTCATTTTTTCGAAATTTCTGAAACTTAGAAAGTAATATTATTAATAATTTTCTTTTATGTTAACCTGCAGCCATTTATGTAGGTGTATTAGGTAAACCTACACTCTTGTATAATAGTTTGCAAATTATATTAAGCTACTAACCATGTATGACAAATTCGACCTAGCCACCGTTAGCAGGAGAATTCGAACTTGAGTCTATTAATACAAACTCACTTACTACAATTTTTCTTTATTAATCAGTATTTTTGCAATTTTGTTTTGAGTGGCGAGATATTAGTGATTCAAATCACTATTTTAGAGCTTGGTGTGTGGAGTTTATTAGTTTATAAACTTCAATTTATTAACGTTTTTGCGTTTCAACCAGGTTTTGTATTGGACTCTCGAGGACACTTACCGAAAATTTTATGGGCTATTTTTTAAACATAAGAAACATGTTTGAATAGCATTTATTTTAAATTTTGTTGTTTCCCTAATTATTTTTACGATTTAATGATCAAGTAAAAATTATTTCGAACATGTTTGTACGGAAATATAAAGAAAAAATTTATACATAAATAAAAACTTATATATATGTTCATATATTATATTTATAAATATACCCCTATAATTTTAATATTTACACGTTTCCTCAAAACTCTCGTATCCCTATTTTTGCGATATGTCATTTTTCCGTGTCCTTTTTTGCATATCACCGATTCCATGTTCGTGTTACATATGTGTTTTATTAAATCAACATTATCTCATTCACACACTAAAGTGCACATACTCAATTATTCATATAGTAAATATTATTTTAGTGAAAAACCCAATTATCATGTCTGCAAGGCAATTTAGGACAATTATTTTAGTAAGAACTAACAATTCAAAATATAGTATTACAACGAAAAAAAGTATTATATTACTGTCTACTGATAACATAGAGGAATATTAGTAATAAAGCTTAAAGTATTAGTCACTTAATATACGAATTTGGTGACTATCATGATAATTTATATACATACATATAAGATAATATGGGTGGATATAAATTAAATAGCAATAGATAAATCGAGATAACTATGATCTTTCATGAATCCTCGTACGTGCTCACTCTTCGTCATATGTTTCGGTTTACACGCATACTTTAATTTATTGCAGTGAAATATCCAAAAAATTATTAATGGGAGTAATATAAAGTTTAATTATGGTGTTAATGATGTTTAGTGAAGTAGTATATAATTAATTAATATTGCAAAAGTGAGTTTAGAATGTGTCAAGGAAATCTGAAACTGGCAAGAGAATTTGTTAGTGTATGTCAGTGGGGTGTGTTTGTGTGTGTGCGTGAGAGAGAGAGAGAGAAGAAAGAGAAAGAAAGCTGCAAGAGATCATCCATGTAGGCAGGGTCTTGGAGGCCCGAGGCGAGAAACAAAAACGAGTTCGTCTTAATTACCAACTTAATTTTGTATTATCAACTTATTCCTCAACTATAATTCCACAACTTCATTTTCAATATATTTTTGCAAGGTCTTTCTAGCGGTCCGATCACTAAATTCTGTTTGAGGTCAGTTAGGGTCTCATTGCCACGTGTCCAAAAACAAATGAAAATTTAATTTTATTGTGTATTGACATAAAAATTCTTATTATTTTAGATTTCATAATAAAAAACAGAAGGTAATAATGAAGGTCAGTTAGGGTCTCATTGCCACGTGTCCAAAGACAAATGAAAATTTAAGTTTCATTGTGTATTGACATAAAAGTCCTTATTATTTTAGATTTCATAATAAAAATAATTAATAATGTTTATTGAAATATCTTTATTACCCTTAATATCTTTTTAAAATTTGTAAAGGGAGCACCGGATCCGGCCCAGATCCGACGACCGCCCCGTTGACCGTTGACCCGGACTCGTACCGGGTGGTCAATCCGTTGGCCCCGGCCCAAGGACTCAACCTAGAGACCCATATTTAATTGGTCAGGTTTTGACAAAAAATGCTTCAATTAAGGGTCAAACTTGGGCTGATACAAGGGAACAGTGGTGCCAACCACTGGGACAAAGCAAATATTTGTTTAATACCTAACAATCAATGTTTATATATATATATATTTATATAATATTTTAGTGTAAAATGATTTAATCGATATAAATAATATTATATATATTATTAATTTTCATATTCAACATTACTAAATAATTTTAATTAAATATGAACAAATGTAATATATTAAATTTTGAAAAATATAAAGAATCGCGGTTCAATACTTCCAAACATCGATTATTAATTAATATATCCAATATAATCTCCACTATTAAAAAATATAGAGAATTGAATCAATTCAATATATATAGAAATGCATGATTTAATAGAAACTCACTTCTGTTATTAAAATCAATAGTCTGAAAAATTCAAATGAAAAACAAAATAAGATGTTTATTTAAGAAAAAAACAGATTATAACCCATTTCAATTAATTTGAATCAATTAACTTCAATTATTGATAACAACTTATTAAAAATTGTTGGTTATTTTATTAAGGACAATTATTGACAATAACATATTTATAACAAAAATATAGATAATGTTTATTTTAACATATTTTAGTTAATTTTTCTACTTTAAAATTAAACTATAGATGATGAGTAGAATAAATTAACCCTATAATTTAAGTTATATCTTTTTAATTATCCTATTCTAATTAGCACCAACATGGTGAAATAGTTTTGTTTTCCTTTGAATTAAATCTTGTTCGTGAAATTTGTTCTATAAATTAAATCAAGGTTGTAAAAAACGGTAATCGGGTCGGAGGCGGTCAGGGACCGACTCACGATTAATCGGTGCGGCGGTGATTAATCGGTGATAAATCGGAAATAAATTGATTTTTAAAATTTAATATAATATATTTGTGGATATTATTTATAAATATTCAAAACATATATAAAAGATATTTAAACATAGTTATATCTCCATCATGTATATATTCTAATAACATAATAAAAGTTTAATAACAATAAAATCATAATACATAAATATCCTTATGAAATATAAATATTTTTTTTTTAATATACATACATTCATGGCATACATCATTAAGTCTTTAACAATAATAGTTAATTAACATAAACAAAATAAAGCATAAACTCATTTTTTTTAATTAGAATCCCAACTTTTATTTGAATAATAAAAAATTAAAAAAAAACTAAAAAAAAAACCCGATTTTTGACCGATTTTTGGCACCGAAGTTTGACCCGCCTTAAAGGTTTGACCGCCTCGGACCGCCTCAGTCTGTCTCCATCCGCCTCAAACCGCCTAAAACCGCCTCACAGGCAAAAAACCGATTTTTCAAACCTTTACACTAAAATCGTAAAGGTTTTGGACCGCCTTTGCCTCGGAGACCGATTAATCGGCCACCTCGGCCGATTTTTAGAACACTGAATTAAAATATATAAATTATAATATTTTTATTCCATAGTGAAATTTTATTATAAATGGGTTGTAATTACTATTTTTAAAATAATAAAAACTTGAGAATTATTAAATGGGATTTTTCGAAATTTCATAGTTTAAATACCGGATATAAAGTAAATAACTAAATAAGAAATGAAATACAGTTAAGCCTCTATAATTAATATAGTCGGGACTAGCGAAATTCTATTAATTTAGCGAAATATTAAATTATCGAAATATTAAATTATCGAACTAATAATTTAGTAGATTTTTACCATGCCGGGACTAGAAAACAACTATTATTTAAATGAGCCGATTAATTTATCGAGTATTAACTAAAAAAATAAGTCCCCCAAAAATAAATTCTTTAATATTAATTTAAACGATATTTAACTTTTAATATCTTATTATGTTTAGTCAACGACAAATGTACATGCACTATTCAATTTTATGGAATTAAAATATTTTAGTTTTAAATATTGAATATAATATAAATAAGAAAAGATTACAGTTAAAATAAAAAAATTAAAAGGGCAAGAAAGAAGAGGAAAATGAAAAAGAGAAAAGAAAGAAGAGGGAAATATAATGAAAAAGGGAAAGAAAAGGAGAGGGAAATGAAAAGGTAAAGAAAAAAACAGAGGGGAAATTAAAAAATTTCCACGGCTAGTAGCAATCGTGGGTTTTTTTTTTTTTTTTTACCAAGTATTAGTAGTGCAAATTTTCACATTGAATTATATAATTCAAGATCGACATTAGTATTTATCCTAATACTAATTTTCACAATAAATCATATATTTAAGAAAAAATGCAAAACATATATTAAATATAACAAACCTATAAATAATAATAATAATAATAATAATAATAATAATAATAATAATAATAATAATAATAATAATAATAATAATAATAATAATAATAATAATAATAAAATTAATTCAATAATAGTAAAATTTATTGACATGAACATATTGAAATTATTGATTATTGTATGTATGAAACATTATTGACAATAATATATTTATAACAAAAATGTAGATGGCATTTATTTTAACAAAAATAGATAAATAGATTTTAATCATTCCAATTATTGACAAGAACATAATAAAATTCTTGATTATTTTATTACAGGAATATTATTGACAAGAGCATATTAAAATTATTGATTATTTTATTATAGGACAATTGTTGACAACAACATATTTATAAAAAATAATGTAGATGATATTTATTATGAAAAATAGATTATAACTTATTGTAATTATGTTTTCTACTTTAAAATAAAATTAGAAATGATGAGTAGAATAAATTAACTATTTATAATTTAAATAATATTTTTTTTTAATTTTCCTACTCTAGTTTGCACCAACATGAAGTATATTAAATAGTTTTGTTTTTTTTTGAATTAAAACTTGTTCGTGAATTAATTTAGTTCTATAAATTAAACTATATAAATTATAATATTTTTATTCTATAAAAGTGCCACTGAAATTTTATTATAAATATGTTGTAATTACTATTTTTACAATTATAAAAATTTGAAAAGTACGTAAAATGAATTATTCGACATTTATAGAATTTCAAACATAAAAAACAATTAAAAATATTTTACAAGGTACTGAAAGAAATAGTACAACATTTTTTCTTTAACATTAATTTAACATAATATTTAACTTCGATTTTTTTGTTATGCTTAATTAACAACATTTGTACATGTACCATTCAATTTTATGAAATTAAAATATCATAGATTTAAATGCTGAATAAAAAGAAAATAAGAAACGAAATACAGTTAAAATTAAAAAGTAATTCTCTTAATTTTTTTTAATATTAGTTTAAACAATATTTAACTTTTTAACATTTTATTTTATTTAATTCACAACATATGTACATGTACTATTCAATTTTATGGAAATAAAATATTTTAGTTTTAAATACTGAATATAAAATGAATAAGAATAAAAATACAGTTAAAATAAAAATCTTAAAGTACAAGGAAAGAAGAGGAAAATGAAAAGGGGAAAGAAAAGAAGAGGCAAATAAAAAAGGAGGGGGGGCATGAAAATTTCCCACCTCTAGTACTAATCTTGTTTTTCGTTTTTTTTTTCTTCTTTTATTAAATATTATGAGTGCAAATTTTCACATTTAATTATATAATTCAAGACATTAGTAGTTAGCTTAATACTAATTTTCACAACTAAACGTATATTTAAACAAAAAAAAATACAAAATATATATTAAATGCAAATAACTTATAACTAATAATAAATAAATAATACAATAATTGGAAATATTATTAAACAAGAACGTCTTGAAATTATTCATTATTATACATATGAAAATTATTGAAAATAATATATTTATAAAAAAAATGTAGATGATATTTATTTAAAAAAAAATAGATTATAACTCATTTCAATCATTGACAATAACATAATAAAATTCTTGATTATTTTATTATAGGATAATTATTGACAAGAACATATTAAAATTATTGATTATTTTATTATAGGATAATTGTTGACAAGAATATATTGGTAAAAAATAATATAGATAATGTTTATTTTAAGAAAAATAGATTATAACTCATTCCAATTAATTTTCCTACTTTAAAATAAAACTATAGTTGATGAGTACAATCAAAATATTATATTGTGATTTTCTTTTAATACTTGGTTTAATAGTATTTTAAAGGCAGGTATTATTAACAAAAACATATTAATTGAATTGACTATTTATAGTTAAAGTGTAATATATTTTTAATTAAATTTATCATAAAATAAATAAAATATAATTCATTAAAATCGTAAGAATAATCTATTACTCGTAGGATTTGAATCGGTTAAGATCAAACTACTAGCGAAGCAAGCTTGGAGAATTTCCACATGCTCAGATTTGTTACTTACAAAAATTCTTAAAGCTAAATATTTCTCGAATGGGGATTTCTGGACTGCAACTTTGGGTCATCGTCCATCGGCAACATGGCGGAGCATCCTACTTGCTCGACCTTTTCTTAGAGCAGGCACAAGAATGCACATTGGTGATGGAAAGAGCACGTCAATAAAGTGACAATTGGCTTTTAGATGATGAGTACCGACGCATTATTACTAGAAGACCAATTCACGATCCTTTTTCCCGATAAAGTGGCTGACTTAATTGAGCCTGCTTCCCACAAATGGAACCTCACGACCATCAATGAGGTGTTTTGGCCCGTTGACATCCACAGAATTTTGGCCATCCCGGTTGGAAGCTGTCACGCACCGGATAAGTTGGTTTGGCACTACACTTCGCATGGTAGATTTACCGTTAAGTCCTGCTATCGCTATATCTTGGAGAACACAGAACTTCGAAATGTAAAAAATGGTTAGTTGGCCAGCGGTACAACCTACCTCAATTGGAAGAGACTATGGGGTCTGGATAACCCACCAAAGATACGTATATTTATTTGGCGAGCCTGCTTGAACATTTTGCCCACGAATGCTGAACTATTCCGTAGGAAAATCGCGAAATCTCCACTTTGCCCGCGATGTCAGGTTGAGGAAAACATCTTGCATATCACCCATGCTTGCCGAGGAATGGGTACTATCTGGTCAAGTCATTATTTTTCTCAAATCCATATGGTCTGTGCACAAAATTTCGAAGCTTGGCTAGAGAACATTATGCAGCTTTTTCCGTCGGAGGTTCTGAAATTGGCCGTTGTGGCATGTTGGCTTGCATGGAATAATAGAAATAATGAAATCCATGACGGCTTGCATGGAATAATAGAAATAATGAAATCCATGACGAGAAGTGTTGGGTGTAATACCTATACGCAAGTGCACGTATCGTACAAGTAATAAAGTGGACAATTAAGTTCGGATATCGGTCCCACAGAGAATATTTAATTATTTAATCCTAGACGCTAAATCCTACCAATTGTTATCAAGCCCACCCTACACAGTCGAATTTGGAGAAAATTAACTAAATTAAACTAAATTAAAAAGCAAGCAAAAACAAGAAAACAATTTAAAACGAAGATTTAATCAAAGTAAACAAGCCTAGGATTTTATTCTTTCTCATATGTGATTATTATTCCCCCAATTCCTTCAATTATGCAAGCAATTAACCCGGATTATTAACCTGAGATGCTAAATTAATCATAACCCGCTTCCGCGTGTATTACGATTCTAATACTCTAAATTCAATTACTATATTCCTATGCAATTAATTCTAGAACACAACATTAAGCACAAATCTCAATAATGGCTACCTAAGATATTAATTATATTCCTATGTTAATACCACAAAGGCTCTTCTACCACAGTTCTAATTATTAACCCGATCTTCCAATTAATTCATGCGATTAACAATAACATAAAAGCACATAAGGTGATCAAGTTCATGCAGTTAATAAAACAAGTAGAAGAAATAATTCGGAATTAGAACTTGCGTAAAATCATAGAAAATGGTTCATAAATGCCACATAGGGTTCCAAATAAAATCCTGGAAATAAAGACTTAGCTACTCGTGATTCTTATGATAAAGAAAATAAAATAAATAAATTAAATAAAAAAAACTATGCTTGAGTCTTCGTTGATCTTCGTTCCTCGCTTTCTGCGGTGTATAATTTTGTGCTTATGGTGTAGGGACTTGTTGCTTTTATAGGCTTTTCTAGATAAGGAAGTAGTGGAAACCTAATAGGAATCAATTTCCGCCACTTTCCTCCATAAGAGTTTGTTCTTCGATTTTCGCCATGTTGGAGTCCGAATTTTGGAATGTTGCGTAAATAAGAATTGTAGTCCTTTAAATAAGCTTTCCAATGCCGCCAAAATCAGCTGATTTGGAGTTCGTATGAAAGAGATATGCTCGAAAGAGTGGACACTGCTAAAGCTGTGGCGAGATTCCTTCTTCCAATTTGATTTATTTCCTTATTTGCAACTTTTTCCTTTCTTTTTGATCTTTTTTCCTTCATGGACACCTAATTCTCGTTTTCACCTATAAAACACAAAATCAATCAATTAAAGCACAAATATAATTAAATCTAAACAAAAGATCCACGTAAAGTCAATGTAATGAGCGTAAAATTTACACTCAACACACCCCAAACTTGAACTTTTGTAATTGTTGTACACTTTTAGCACAAATATTCAACATTGTTTTTTATAATTATTTTACACTTTTAGTTTATGCTATATACATGTTTTGCTAGTTATTAATCAAAGATTTGCTTGACTCAGTGGTTAGGATTATAATACAATTTTGAGCAACCCGAGATTTGCTTGTGGTTAGGATTATAATACAGTTTTGAGCAACCTGATTTCGAGCCTCAATTATAACGTTTTTCGAATTAAAAATTCGGTTTCAGCCCGGACCTGGATCGAAGTCAGAACCCGCTCCGGACCTAACCCTCCTCCCGCGGGTTCGGGCCCCCTGAAACTCAGACCCAAACAACCAATTTAATTGAGAGGACAACTGAATTAAAATTAAACTTAAATTATTTAGTAAAAAAAATATAAAATGAAATATTGAAATTTTTGTGTATTAAAATATACTAGCTTTTTTTCCCCGTGCGATGCACGTGATATTATTTAAATAGTGAAAAAAGAAATCAATTTAATACATAATAAGAAAATATAGTACTAAATTTTACTACTAATAAGAAAATATAGTAATAAGAAAATATAATACATTATTAAATTTTACTATGTTAATGTACTATATTTTCTTATTATGTATTAAATTTTAAATTGATTATCTTTTTTCACTTTTGAAATAATACCTCATGCATCGCACGGGGAAAAAATGCTAGTCTATATTAAATGAATAGTAATTTAGGGGGTATCTGACCTCAACCAATTTTTTAGGTATCGGATTCTAGAAAGGTCCATTGATACGCGTAAAACCTACGTATGAATAACCGCAAGTGTACAGTATCGCGTTTTGTAGAATAGTGAATTCCAGATATCGATCCACAGGGAATTAAGTTCCTAAATCTACCAAGTACCGTAATTATACTATCCTAAACTTTATCTAGACGATCGAAAGGGATGGGAAAAATGAAACAAAAAAGAAACAATAAATAATAAAAACAACGGCCCACCAGTAAAAGCGAGGAATTCCGACGTGTGATGGCTTCTAGGGAAAAATCCACCAGTGTACTATCGATAAAGATCTACATATTCGAATCTATTGTCAATTCTATGTTCGCTAACCCAGAAACTAAAATACCCTAACCCCCGTCTCCAGTGTAGTTAGAGTCTACCCACAGGTCCGACGTCTCCGTTCAGAACCTGATATTAAGAGAGCATTTAGGTCAAGTCCTTAAGGGCTACCCGAGGTGCATCACGTCTCCGTTTCCACAACCCGAGATATGTTTTCCTAAAATCAAACGAGAAATCCTCTCTCGAGTTCATTCCCATTTACAATCAATTCAACTGTTGGCCAAACAATCGAAAGCATTTAATACAGGAAAACATAAACAGAATCAAAGAACGACAAATAGATCACAGATCTGGAAATCAAAATCAATATATACAAGGTTTCATTTCCCTAAAAGAAAATGCTCAGTTCATTACAAACATAGCATCAAAATGAAGAACACGAGAAATTATAAACTAAACGTAAAGAAAAGCTTATGAAAAACCCGAGTCGAAACCCTCGTCGAAGCTTCCCGCGAACAACTGGCGAGAACCGAAGAGAAAACCGAAGAAAAAGTCGAGAGATGGTCGAGATGTTGAAAAATGAAAAAGAGACCTTCTATTTATAGTGAAAAATCAAAGAAAAATATCTAGTCTCGATTTCTGTGCCCAGATCGCGATCTGGGCTTCTTGGATCGCGATCTGGCAACCTCGTAAACTGCCCACCGCCTTCCCAGATCGCGATCCAGGAAGTGCGGATCGCGATCTGCCCCAACTTTTCGCTGCTACTGGAATTTGCCACCAGATCGCGATCCGGTGATTCTGGATCGTGATCTGGCCTCTGCATCAACTTCAAACACTTTTTTCACCCTTTTTCAGCCCGAATTCGACAATTGTGCATTTCACAAAAGTTGTAGCCCTTGAAGTTAGCTTTATAAATCCACTTGAGTCAGCCCAATCGGAGGTCGTATGAAAAAGTTATGCTTGAAATACCAAACACTGCCACAATCCGCGAGAATGCACTTTTGCACGTGTTTGGTTTGGTTCTCGGCTTCGCTTCCAAAATCGTTTCGAATCGGCAAAAATAGCTTCTCTTTACCTAAAATATAAATAAAACAAAAACAACATAATATATACAAATAAAGCCGAAAACTCGGACGAATGAAGACCAAACACGAAGATTAGATAAGTAAAAGTTGTGCAAAACGAACACTTATCATCCATTTTTGCAAGATAATTTATTTAAGCCTAAGAGCTCCGTTTGTGATTCTTTTTAATATCCTAACTCAAACTTTTCTATAGTTCATTCATCATTGTCTCGATTAACCTATGAAATTCCAAAATATACAATATAATATAAAAGAGCCAAATTATTAGACTCAAAATATAAACACAACAAGTAAAAAAAAACGTATAGGATTAGAAATGAAAGAATCAAGATAATGACTGATAAACTTAAGTAATTCTTAGCATGTCATTCACCAAATAAGAAAAGAAAAGGGGAGGGAACTTAAAAATAGAATTAGAAAGAAAAAAGAGGGAAGTTAAAAATAGAATTAGAAAGAAAAAAAAAGGGAAATTTGGGAAATTAAAAAATAATATTAAAAAGAAAAAAAGGAGGGAAATTAAAAATAAAAAGGAAAAAGAAAAAAGAAGCAAAAAGAGGGAAATTGAAAATAAAATTAAAAAAAATTAAACAAAACAAACAGAGAAAGGGATGGTAAGCTTTTAGACATCAAGTAAAGTAGTCGAACATGCAACATACATAAATCTATGAGTACCACTTAGCGAACTACGTTAAAAGAAATTCTTGGAAAAAAATTGTAGCTTAATAAATATATACGAATTTCAGAAAATTGGAGGCCCTTAATGTTTTGTTAATACTTTCAAAATCCCGAGGTCGAGAGTTCGAGCCTCTCTCACCCCAAATTTTTTTGTTAATACTTTCTTCTGAAGGATAATATTTTGAAGAACTAAAACAATGTCTGCAGTAATTGATTCTCTTTCAAAGAAATTTCACTTGTCGCATTCATGCCATATTCAGGTTCATTTCACTTATTTTTTGAGTATATATGATACGGACCAAATTGTCCTCACGGGGTTTCCTAACCCTTTATTGGGCTGTGGATCGGGTTTTCTCTTGTATTGGGCCCAATAGTCGACAAAGTTGTAGTAATCTCAGTTGTAATCATCGGAATCAAGATTGAGCTGAGCACATCTTTGTTGGGCTTGTAGACTGAACCGAGCTAAGACCTATATATTTGGCACAAAGTCATAGCAAGCCAAGAAGAGAAGTTATGGCAAATTTGTTTATTTCTTGCCCACCAAGTATTCTCACATATATAAATAGGGAGTTATTTTCAAGCAATGTTTTGAAAACCGGATCGTACATCGAACCGACTAGTCAACTGGGCCACGGTTCGACCGGTTCAACCGGGATCCAACCGATTTTTTAATATATATATTTTTAAATTGCTTTTGAATAATTATAATATTATTATCTATTAAAAATATAATTTAGTAAATTTATTTATCATTAAAATTCACTTCAATAATTTTAAATTAATTTATTGAACATTTACAAAAAATAAAAATCAATTAACTAAATTGAGTAATATATTTAAATATTTTTCTTTATACTTTTATTATCTTTTTTTATATCATTAATTCCTCTCTTTCAAAACAGAAAGACCACACACTCCAAAGCACTCATTCACTTACCTCACCAAAAAATTGCTCTTTTTTCGCGCACTCTCCAAAGCACCCATCGTCTTCTTCCCCAGTTATCACACCACCTAGATATGAGCCCAAGATTTCAGAACGCCCCTTCGTCTATTCCAGCGGCAACCTTGACTGAGTTTTTTTCCTTTTTCTTCTTCCTCTACCCCCTTGCTATCAGATATATATATATTTTTTCTTAAACTTACTCAGACCTATAATTTTTTTCTCCTAAAATGTCAGTTTGAACAAAACCCGAGTTTTGTCTGGTTCTCAATATTCTGATTCAACCGGCTGTTTTCCGGGTTTTTAGCCTTATAACCGGGTTTTTGGACCATCCAAGTTTTCATGCTTAACCGAACCGAACATAACTCCAGTTCCCGGTTTAACTGGTCGGTCCGATCCTGTTTTCAAAACACTGATTTGTTTGTAAACCGTTTTTCTTTTTCTTTTTTAGAAGTACTCACTCATATTAAAAGTCTGATCCAGATAGAGTAAATTCAGAAGGTAAAATAACAAGGAAAAAAAAGAAAAAAAAAACACTTTCTTGATGGCTACAAGCCTACAATTTCAATTAATTTAAAACTTCATAAAAAATAAAACGGGATAGCAAAATAAAACTTCTTCGTATACATCTTCCTCCATGCTCAGACGAACAGACGATCTCGATATTGTCTTTCCCGGCGTGAAATGGCGTCGACGACAATGAATAAGAAAGACGAAAACGAAGAAGATGACCCGCCGTCGGCGAATTTGAGGCGTTGATTTTCTTCGACGGAGTCCTCAGCAAGATGGAGTCCTTGAGAAATACCACTTACTAATTATTGATAACTCTGATTTTAGTAGATTTAGAAGAAACATATTTTAACATAAATTGCACATGTCGCGAGGAGAGGGTTATCACCGTCTGATTCAACTCGCTCTTATCATTATTATAGGGATAGGGATAAGAGGTACTCCCTCCATGCCAAAATATGTGACGTTTTGGGTTGTTGCGCACATATTAAGAAAACTAATAAATATGCGTCGGTTTTAGAAAAAAAATATATAGAATGACTAAAATATCCATGTTATTAATGTTGTTTCCATTAATTCTCAATCAATTAATGAATAATAATAAGGGTAAAATTGAGAAAATAGTAATTAATGCATCATTGAAATTCTAAAGTGATAGATAATTTGAAACAAGTAAAATCCTCCAAAGCGATAGTTAATTTGGAAGGAATGGAGCAACTAGATATTTAAGACACGAAAAAAAGTAAAATAATATGAAATAATAAACCGAACAAAAGCAACAAAAATAATTTTCCTTAAGATAATAAACAATACATATAATGCTACAGCTATACCCAAAAATTAAACAATCAAAAAACTATTAAAATTTCCATAGCTGCACTGCATGCCAAAAATATGTAGATAATAAATATTTTAATGCAAATTAATAAAAGCTATTAAATAAAGGGTCCATTAGATATAACCCCCTTAGTCTTACAAATAATAGGGGTAGACCCAAACTCAAATTTGTCATTTTGATAAAAACCTATATTTTTCTAAATTCCATTGGTACTCTCAATCAAATCCCACAAATCACGTTACTTTACCTTTTGAATAATATCAAATACCTCCCTATTTTCCCGTTAAAACACTATCCCCACAAAACCCACTACCCAAATCTTCAACATCCCAAAAAAAAAACCAGAAAATTATACGGTGAAGATAGCACGCTATACGGTGGATCGACGTTTCTGCACTGCGACCTCTCTTGCATTGGTACGTCTTCGCCGCTTGTTGAAACGCCATCACCCATCGATATGTTGTTCTGTTTTTTCTTAATCGACTGTGACGTTGGTTTAATTGCAGATATTTTCTAAATCGCCTACCGAAATCGAGCCCTAAATCTGTGGTGTTGCAACGGTCGATGGGCAGGACATCCACCAGAAGTGGTAACCCATGTCAATTTTTTGTTTAACTGCAACGTGGTAGTCATCTTGTATTGGTATTAATGTAGATCGTTTTAAAAAAAAAAAAATTATGTCGTGATATATACATCGTTATTGACTGATGATGTTTGTCTTGGAGGAGGATTCACGTAGTCGCAAGAGGAGGGTTCACGTATTCTGACCAGAGTTGTTTTATATGAGTATCGTAGTTGGTTTACGCAGTAATCGAAATAAATATTTGGTGTGGTCGAATTGATGAAGTTTAAATTGATTGATAGTTGTTTTGTTTGTTTACAGCAGTCGATTTTAATGTGTATTATGTAGTACATTGAAATGTATTTGGTAGTCTATTTAATAAATTATCGTAGTTCGGGGCACATGATGATTTATTATGAATGAATAGGCTTCAACGTGTGTTGGTTTTGTTTGTATGTCGAGAATAACGGGTCGCCTCAAGTTCGTAATAATAATGAAGTTGTTGTTTCTGATTACGCTGGAACATGGGGTGGGGGTGAACTAGTTGGAGCTGTTGATGCCACCGGAAGTGAGGCATTGAATGCAGGCGTTGTGCAGTTGTCCGACGAACAAGTTGATTGCATTCCTGATGATAGCGACGAGGACATAAACTCAATGAATTCAATTGATTCTGATGGTTGTTATTTTCCAAACCTCTAAGATTTGATATGTTTAATTAATGTCGTGTTTACGATGTAATGGCTCGATAACTTCAGTTAAGTGTTAAACCGTTGTAATACATTAGTATACTATTATGAATACCGTACGATACTACCATTATCATTTTATGATACTATTATGAGATTATTAATGTACTAGAGTTTTTTAACTCGACATATTAGTTTGATTGTGTTATGATGTGTTTTAAGTATTTTATTGGTTATGTTAGAATTACTTTACGTTGGTTTTGTTCTCAATGGTCTTGTCATTTCAGTGCTATATTGTTTGTAACACAATTTCATACTACTACTATAACCGTAATATACTATCATAGCAGATTAATGTACTATATTGAAATCATTAATATACTATGTGGTTGAAAAATATAGTTGTCTGTTATATGAAATTTTTATGTATACTAATGTAAAATCATAATTGTGATGAGATTATCTCATCGATTGCAGTAATATGCTATTCATCACATGTTTGTTTTTTGATGTGTCGAAAGTGTTGCAGACAATGTTAACATCAATACGATCCAACGAAAGCTCTGACAACATTTCAAACATCGACATCATGTCCTCGTCATCAGCGATTCACCAATGTCATCCAACCTATATGTCATGCTTATATCCCATCCATTGAGCTGTGGCCACTTTGAAATAGCAATTACAACCAATGAACCGCGAGAAGTCCCATTCGAACACCTCTTTATAGCAACCAACCCACCAAAACCTCAACAAAATCCGTACGAAATTCGCCATCGAAAAAAAACCTAAAATCATCAAACAACTTAAAAATGCAGAATACTAAAAATTGATTAAATAGACTGCCAAATACATTTCAATGACAAGAAATTAACATCATCAAAATACACTTAAAAATGCATAATCCAGACAATGAATTAAAAAAGACTGCGAAATATATTTCAATGTACTACCGAACACACTAAAATCGACTGTTGTAAACAAACAAAACAACTATCAATCGGGGTCAAACTTCATGAACTCGACCACACCAGACATTTATTTCGATTATTGCGTAAACCAACTACGACACTCATATAAAACAACTCTGGTTCGACTGCGTGAACCATCCTCTAGCAACTATGTGAATCCTCTTCCAAACAAACATCATCAGACAAAAATAAGGATGTATATGTGACGACGTAATTTAAAAAAAAAAACGATCTACTTCAATACCAATTGAATCAACGTATCAACACAAATCTTATAATGGCTAACCACCATAACACAACAACCTTGCACATGATAGCGAAAACAAAAACGAACAAAAAATGTTCATACTCACGTAACGACGGAAAACGATGAAACGCTCAGATCCGAAAATACTACCACGCCGGTGAAAAATTCTTCGTAGCCGGATTGTACACGATTTGTTAATGACGAAACCGATGAAACCACCAGTATACTCACGTAATTTTACTCCGTCATTTTAGGCAACGTATCAGCAATCTTATATCACGTCGTTAAGGAAATAAATCCCGTTCAAAAATAAAATAGGGGTATTAAAGGGAAATTAAATAATATATTGTGCCAAGTTGGCATAATTGGGTGTATCTCTAAAAGAGAAAAATCAAATGGATCTACCTCATTAGAAAATCTTAACAATGGGGTTATCCCTAATAAATCCTTAAATAAATTTGATGCAGTAAATATGATCCATGTTCTCAACTAACCAATTAACTCCCTTCTTTAATTTCACCTCATGTCCTTCCATTTTGATCTTCCAGGCTGTCCACCACTTTAATGTCACCTTCTTTAACCAATGGAATATAATAGGATTTCTCTTTAAATGCAGACCCTTCACCACTTTCACGTTCACCCTTTTTCACTTGCTCCATCTTCTTTCTCTTTGAAATTTTCTGGCTGTTATACTGTCTTCTTCTCTCCTTGTGTTTCTCTTGTTTCACTTTTCTTATTTCTAACCAGTTAGGTAACTGTCTCCAGCCGACTGCAATGATTGGGTTAGTTTCTTCTTCTTTCTTCTTCTTTTTCTCCTTAGCAATACGCTCTTTGAATGCTCTTTTGGACTCGCCCTTCTTTCTGACATTTACATCAATGCATCTGTAGACGCATAAAATTAATTAATTGGTTAATTAAATTATTCAATTAAATTGTATCTAAATTAAATTATAATATATCTTGCAAAATAAGTTATGGAGATAATTATAAATAAAATAAAAAAAAAATAATAAATAAAATAAAAAAAAAATAATCAAAAAAATTCAAAAAAAAGCAAAAAACGGCCGGTGAACCGGCCGTTATTTGCTATTTTTTGAATTCTCCCTCCCCCCCCCCCCCCCCCCCCCCCACCCCCATTTTTTCTTATAAATACCCTCACACCCCATTTTTTCCTATAAAATTAAGTTAAAGTCATTTTTTTTATTTCCTTTTGTTTTTTTCCTATTTAAAAGTAATTATTTTAATTTGTTTATCCATTAAGTATTTTTTTTAAGATATACATATAAATATAAATTTCCGGGCCGACCCGGAACCGGCCCGGATAGGCCCGGAACCGGATTGAACCGGCTGGCCGACCCGGCCCGCCGAACCGTGCATATTACGGGCCGGTTCCGGTTCCGGAAAAAGTGAACCGTGAACCGGTATGAACCGGCCCATGGCTGTGTCTAAGGACTCTTATTCTAACACTATAAATAGGGACCCTCTCTACACAATTCAAGACACACCTCAAGAAGAAGAAAAACCGTAGGAGAAAATTCTCTATACAATATTCGAGTCGTTCTTCATCAAATTCAAAGGGTTCTTCATCAAATCGAGGGCGTTCTTCAACAAATCAAGATCGAAGGAAGATTGAATGTCCAAATCCATCAAGAACTCCAAAATCTTCAAGTCAAAGCTCGTCAAAGTTCATCGTTCGATCCGAGATTCAAGTCGCAAGACCATCGGAAAACGTTATTCAAGTTCAAAATCAAATCCGGAGAAGATCAAGTCAACGACCCGATTCCGAAATTCAAAGTCAACATATATTGTTCTTGAGAGAAGAATTAGATGATTAAATTACGGTTTGTAACCCGCAATATTTTATTTTAATTCAATAAATTATCTTTGTGCAGGTATTTCTTGTTTGTTAAATTCACAGATAAGAATTTGTTACTACAACATCCATTGTTATTATGTACATCATTCTTGTCAAACATTGTTTTGTCCGCCATTTCTGATGAATCCGGGGCATTTGATGCTCTCTGACTTTTAATAGCCTCTGGTCATGCATATTTTAGGATCAATCCCTTCTGATATGTGGTTTTTCCTATTATACTAGGAAATAAAATGTTGTTCTTCAGTTTGGTTTGATGTGGAATACAAGCCATTGGATTTTTTAGTGGATAAGTTGGCTTTTGAAGAGCGAGAACGCTCAGTAGCATAGCCATTTCTAAAGGTTTAGTTTTCTTTAATTTGTTAGATCTGGGTCGTTTAAAGATTTTTTCTCTCAAAAATATTGGAATTGGATTGCATTCTATCTGAAATTTGAATGATATGAAAAAATCTTGTTGCAGATTTGATTTTAACGTGTAAAATAAATATGGTGATGTCATGATTTTTTTTTCTAATTTGAGCTTTAGGATTTGAAACTACAGTGTTGTTCCTTCATTTTCTTGATTTTAAATAAACGATTATAATGCACAATCTATATATGACTTGTTAATCCTGATTTTAAAAGTCATTGTAATTTTCAGAACTTTATGGGAACATTTAGGGCTCTTTTGCTTTTGATGATATGATTAAACAACTCATTATTGATAAACATAGATTACACTGTTGGGATTAAGTAAAAATCTATCAATATGCCCTTATGTTTCTTGGACTCGGTCTTTAGATAAGTTTTTAGTCCTACCAATTCCCATCTTAGGATTTCCATATTAATTTCAGTTGATACATGCCATTACCTACATTTTGTTGTGAAAATACGATAATACCCATATTTTTTCTTATAAAAGGAGGGAGTGGCCATTCCTCAAACTCATACGATAACACAAGGTTTTTCATTATATTTTTTGTTAGGCTATTTATTATTATTATTATTATTATTATTATTATTATTATTATTATTATTATTATTATTATTATTATTATTATTATTATTATTATTATTATTATTATTATTATTATTATTATTATTATTATTATTATTATTATTATTATTATTATTATTATTATTATTATTATTATTATTATTATTATTATTATTATTATTATTATTATTATTATTATTATTATTATTATTATTATTATTATTATTATTATTATTATTATTATTATTATTATTATTATTATTATTATTATTATTATTATTATTATTATTATTATTATTATTATTATTATTATTATTATTATTATTATTATTATTATTATTATTATTATTTTTATTATTATTATTATTATTATTATTATTATTATTATTATTATTATTATTATTATTATTATTATTATTATTATTATTATTATTATTATTATTATTATTATTATTATTATTATTATTATTATTATGATGATCATCATCATCATCATCATCATCATCATCATCATCGTCGTCGTCATCATCATCATTATTAGAATTCGATACGATGAGTAGTAGTAGTTCAAGTGGAATTGGTCGTCGCAGAAGAAATATTGCGTATTGTGGTCTTGGTTGATGACAGAACTTAATCCGTACCGACGTTTTGTTACGTGTCCGATACGAGGGGTAAGTATCGGTTATGTTCTACAGTTCTATCATTTTTTATGACCGTGTCTTTTGTCCTTTAAGTTTAATTTAATCATTGTCATAATTTTCATCAGGCCATGAAATGTAATATCTTTTATTGTTGTGATGCTGAGATTTGTGAATGTTCGAAACTTATAATTCATAATTTATTGCACAAAATCAATGGACCGGAAACCTTGGTTGAAGGTCAAGCATCCGAAATAAAGAAGTGGAAGACTTATGGCCTTCTTGATGTCATTTTTATTCGTTGTGCTTGTAACTATGTGCATACTTTATGGTTATTTACAACAATTTTTTCGTTGTTATTGTAATGTTTTATTACCATTTGTAAAATAATTATCGTCTTGTGCACATTGGGCATCAATATCATTTGAAGCTCCAATCAATTATGTTATCTAGATAGTATGTACTAATTTTTGGGATTAGCCAATGCATAAATCTTGAATTATGACGTATAACATGAAATAATATTACTGCGAATTTTGTTTCATAATATCGAACCACTGTTTATTTGTCATAAAGTAATAATTAAATAAGATAAAACATATATGTAGTTGTGTTGGATAGTGAACTTACCTGTCATGAAATTATCATACCATAGCTTTCTTTTCATGCAGGAGATGGAATATATTCGCATTTTGCAGCATTGGGTGTAGGGATCACGTGAAGTTTTTTCAATATTTTAACTTATTAGCCTTGATACGCGTAAAACCTACGTATGAAAAACCGCAAGTGTACAGTATCGCGTTTTGTAGAATAGTGAATTCCAGATATCGATCCACATGGAATTAAGTTCCTAAATCTACCAAGTACCGTAATTATACTATCCTAAACTTTATCTAGACGGGAGAAAAAGATGGGAGATGACATGAAGCCAAAAAGGAAACAAAAATAATAACAACGATCCGCCAGTAAAAGCGAAGAATTCCGACGTGTGATGGCTTCTAGGGTAAAATCCACCAGTGTACTATCGATAAAGATCTACAGATCCGAATCTATTGTCAATTCTATGTTAGGTAACCCAGACACTAAAGTACCCTAACCCCCGTCTCCAGTGTAGTTAGAGTCTACCCACAGGTCCGACGTCTCCGTTCAGAACCTGATATTAAGAGAGCATTTAGGTCAAGTCCTTAAGGGCTACCCGAGGTGCATCACGTCTCCGTTTCCACAACCCGAGCTATGCTTTCCTAAAATCAAACGAGAAATCCTCTCTCGAGTTCATTCCCATTTAAAATCAATTCAACTGTTGGCCAAACAATCGAAAGCATTTAATACAGGAAAACATAAACAGAATCAAAGAACGACAAATAGATCACAGATCTGGAAATCAAAATCAATATATACAAGGTTTCATTTCCCTAAAAGAAAATGCTCAGTTCATTACAAACATAGCATCAAAATGAAGAACACGAGAAATCATAAACTAAACGTAAAGAAAAGCTTATGAAAAACCCGAGTCGAAACCCTCGTCGAAGCTTCCTGCAAAGAACTGGCGAGAACCGAAGAAAAACCGAAGAAGAAGTCGAGAGATTGTCGAGAGATCGTCGAGAGGTCGAAAAATGAAAAAGAGACCTTCTATTTATAGTGAGAAGTCAAAGAAAAATATCTAGTCTCGATTTTTGTGCCCAGATCGCGATCTGGGCTTCTTGGATCGCGATCTGGCAACCTCGAAAACTGCGCACCGCCTTCCCAGATCGCGATCCAGGAGATGTGGATCGCGATCTGCCCCAACTTTTCGCTGCTACTGGAATTTGCCACCAGATCGCGATCCGGTGTTTCTGGATCGCGATCTGGCCTCTGCATCAACTTCAAACACTATTTTCATTCATTTCCAGCCCGAATTTGACAATTATGCATTTTACAAAAGTTGTAGCCCTTGAAGTTATCTTTCTAAATCCACTTGAATCAGCCCAATCGGAGGTCTATGCATAAGTTATGCTTGAAATACCAAACACTGCCACAATCCGCGAGAGTGCACTTTTGCACGTGTTTGGTTTGGTTCTCGGCTTCGCTTCCAAAATCGTTTCGAATCGGCAAAAATAGCTTCTCTTTACCTAAAATATAAATAAAACAAAAACAACATAATATATACAAATAAAACTGAAAACTCGGATGAATGAAGACCAAAACACGAAGATTAGATAAGTAAAAGTTGTGCAAAACGAACACTTATCAGCACCATATAATCATGTGCTCATATGGCTTTTCAACTATTCTTTTGCAATGCATACACATCTTCAGAAATAATGCATTACTTTTATATGTATATTCTTTTAACTTTATCGATCGGTTCCCACATGCATTGCATATCTTGACTTTTCTCGTGAGGATCTTTCAGACAAGATTATGGAATTAGCACCACCATTAGAACAAAACATTATTAACTAACGAATATTAAACTTTTTCTTGCCCGTATTGTTGCCTATATATACATCCTAGTTGCAATACAGCTGACGAAACCACATAAAATTGTAAAATCATTGTTTTTCGGTTTATGAAATGGGAACGAAAAAATCAGAAATTTGTCGCGGGGAAGATTATCCGTACGATTTAGATTGGGACGAAGAGGTCGACAACACGTTCATTCAGGTGATGACGTATGGATCGCGCGTAGGTACTTTTGTTATTGGCAAGGATAACAAAAAAACAATTGTATTGGCCCGTAGTTATATAAATAAAAAACATGGTTTGTTGTTCTCAATTAAATATTGTTACAAAAAATTGTGGGATTTCGAGGAAAGATTCATCACCTTTGATGGACGCTGTCTCTACCGGGACTAACCTACAACCGATGGACTAACATCGTAACAGCCTCTGAATTGATATGGAGTCGTATTTTGGAGGTACGATTTTCTCACTAAATCATCTTGTAATACTTGCCTAATAATATTGTTTTTGCATGTCATCATGTTGTTATTATGCATGTTGTACAAACACGAGAATGCATGGGTGTATCGCAGTTACGGGGAAAGTAAGTGGGATGAGCTGTAAACAATATTCTTGCCGCATGGTATTGCATCAACTTCAACTTCTGAGGAGTTACTCGTGGGGCCTTCGGAGTACGACCACAATATGGATAACTTCGATTCTTAATCTAACTCGGAAACTACTACTCGTAAGTGACATTGTGCTAGCTCTCACAGTGTTTACGTAACTCTAAGTCGAGCGATCTCATTTATGGTGCCGTACGCTCGCAACCTATAATCACTACTATGTATATTTGAATATAGGTATTATGTTCAATTAAAATGGTAATCGGATTAAAAACTTTCGAATTTATAATTTATGGTTAAAATTGTTATTGTTTTAATATCATTATGAATGTTACTTTTATTTTTATTATTATTATTATTGTTACCATTATTATAATAATAATTAGTATTATCAATATTATTACTATTAACATTATTATTATCACTTATGTTTTTATTATTATTATTACAAAAATCAGTATTGTTGTTTTTATTATTTTTATTATTGTTGATTCGATCACTTATTATTATGTTTACTATTACTATTTTTCTTATGTTTATTACGGTCAGTAATAGACCATAAATAGTCATAAAGATCATCATTCCAAACATACATTGCATATAGCAGATGAACTGTGGCAAAAAAAAGTTGCACGAAGACAATTGCATATTAACTTAAAGTCAATAACTACTAGTGGTACATTTCAATCCCAATTGTTTGAAAAACAAGCAAAATTACCACATCTATTACCATACTTAATAATAACTAGGACACACTAAACTCACAAATTGAAACCCGAAAACCACTTAAAAAACATGAACAACACAAATAATAATGAAATGTAGATTACATAGGTTTTAAACAGTAATATCCCATAACCCAACCCAAACTTCGATTAACAACACAGCACACATAGATACTCAAACTTGGGTGATATCTGATTCAGCGTCGGACCCCAACATAGCACCCTCCTCCGGCTCCCTATCATTTTCATTGTGAACGGCATCATCCCCGACAACAACATCATTAGGTTCGTTAGGAGCATCCCACTGAGCCGTGGCGGCGTCCCAATCAACCTCCCGGGGATTCTCATTGGGGAACTGATTGGCTATGAAATTATGGTACACAAATTGCTCATCGTTATACGACTCGTCGGTGGAAGTATCATCAGACAAGTACCCCGCATCAACGAGTATAGGATCTAAGACATGGTTTCCTTGTCCTCCACTGAAATCAGTTGGGCCGGCTCCTTCTCATCAAATATGAGCTCACAAGTGTCGAAGTACGGAAAACCATTTGCCCGAAAGTAGTTGTTCATGAGTTGTTTTCGAGGTTTCTTCTGCATTACAAACATTATAAATAGTGAATTGTTTTTTTTATTAAATACTTATTTCA
The DNA here is from genome assembly GCF_056151865.1 of Erythranthe guttata. Lineage (NCBI taxonomy): Eukaryota > Viridiplantae > Streptophyta > Magnoliopsida > Lamiales > Phrymaceae > Erythranthe > Erythranthe guttata. The sequence continues at coordinate 7,258,996 of NC_142536.1, forward strand.
TCCAAAGCGTTGTTATGTAAATAGAATTTAAATTGTACCCGGTGGCTGAGGAGATCATCGAACAATGTGTCAAGAGTCACCCGGTTGGTTCTTTGGTTATACGAGACTCCCGGCAAGTGTAGAAAATCAACGAAAGCTCGATAACGATTACGTATTATTTGAGTGCGACGCTTAATCTCCTCATTTGTGAAAACCCGACCGTAAGTTCTACGCATCTCGGCGGCCACAACTTTGAGTGCCGAGTTCATCAATGCACCGTCAGCAAGTGTGTCAAAAGGCGAAGAGATGTAATCTAAGTTCGCCATCATGAAATCGTCATACTCAGCTGGCCAATCATCGCCATTGAACATCACTGTTACACGTTGATTTCTTGTCTTCACCATAATAGGAATCTGCAATTACTATATAAGCATCAACATACAACATTCAGTTTAGATAAAATTATTAAGAATAAAAGCTAGGGTTTTAGAAATAGAGTACGTTGTTGAAAGTAGTAAAATCGACTTAATGAAGAGAGTTTTCTTCCCCGTATATATTCTCCATTGTTGGCTTGATAAAATAGAGATATAATCGGTAACTTTGGAAATTAAAAAAAAATCTATTTTTATGAATGTATTGGTTTTTCTGCATGATGACATTCATCCATGTGTACGGTCATTTACATTTGTTTTTATGTAGATATAATCACAATCAGAGAAAGGCACTTAATTGTTATTAATAACAGTGCATTTAACAGATTTGACGGTTCAATGGAGGGGGAGGGGGTTAATGTAGTACATCTGCAACTCTTCTTCTCCTTTAACATTGAGTGTGGTAGTGGAAATGGTATGAATTTATTGCAATATTTATTACAAGGCACCAACCTCATTTACTTGACCACCACCAATTCTGACCTATTAGGGTTGTTTGATTGTTTTTTCTTTCTTCGAAACCCTATGCAACCAACAAATATAGAACCATAGAATTCTTAATGCATGTATTTATTTTGGCAGCTTTTATTTTTTGTGAAGGGTTGTTTCAATTGAAAAGCTACTTTAATAAAGAAAAATTTCACTGAGTTGTGTAGATATCATTCTGCATTGGATTTGATTAAATGAATACTTTGGAAATGCAATTATATACTGGGTAATAGTGTATGATATATGTTTTTTTTTATTATTTATTATTTTATTTTTTCCCTTTTTCGTATGTAGTGTAGATGTACATAATATTTACTACTTCGCATGGCCTCCATTTAATAAAATAATTTTTTTTCCAACCCCACACATTTTGTAGTTTAATTGTTTAAGTTATTGGTGATTTTTTTTCCAACCCCACATATTTTGTATTTTGATTGTTTAAGCTATTGGTGAATTTTTTTCCAACCCCACACATTTTGTATTTTAATTATTTAAGTTATTGGTGAATTTTTATCCAACCACACACATTTTGTATTTTAATTGTTTAAGTTATTAGTGATGTCCGACAACATAACAAATTTAAACATACAAACTTAATTATACTATTTAATATTTTACATAAGGACTGGTTATATATATTACAAACCCTAACGGGATTTTTTATTTTCCAAACTATTCCACATATCATACATCACGAAGGAATGATTGAACAAAATTACATAACAAACAAACATGACTAAATAACATAATATTACACCGTTGCTTGAAAAGCTTGTGGAGTTTGCGTTGCAACATCACATGCACGTTCTTCAACCGTCTGTGATATCTGAAGAACCATCCAATTCGACAGATCCGTTCACCGAGAGTTCATCTGATGATTCATCGGAAAAATCATCGGACTCGGTTGGTAGAGCTAAGGTAATCGCCTTCCATAATCGGGTTGCAATCCGTGCACACATTGTTTCCGTCTATCTCAATCGGAGCTGCCATCTTCATAATAAAAACATCATGAAATGTGTCATAGTATGGGAATCCATTAGCCCTAAAGTGACGTCGCAACGGTATGCCGTATACATGTGGCTACAAATAAACATATTTTTTAGTAATTAAAAACATAACTTATTCATGTTCGTAATAGAGATATATCAATACCATATCCTCGAAAGCCCAAGCAACATTCTTGTCTATCGATACAGCCTTGGTTGACCGGTTTAATATCACACCGGGCAGGTTGATGAATGTAACGAATTCAACAAATTGGGTGCGGATAATTTGCAATCGTACTTTCACCTCATCGTTGGTGATATCCAATGCGTAAAAGCTTCTTATTGAAATGCCAACCCAGTTGATGATGGAGTCAAAGAGGCTTTCGTTGGCCAAGGAGTCGAATGGTATCGTAAATCGATCCAAGTGTGCCATTAAGAAATCGTCAAATTCTACGGGCCATCCCGATGGATTTGAGCACCACGTCATAGCCTGCATTAAAAAAATCGTATCAAAATTTTTATTGACATGATTCTTGAAATATTAAAGTACATTTCGTAATGAAATAACATTTACTAACAGTTGGTAAATTGATAATGTATGATCAAATTGCACTTCTAAGATAGGACCTTGCATCGATATATAAAGGATTATTGGACACGACCTTAGCAACCTTGATTTTATCCCCAACCGTTAAATCAAACATTTGAGACAGTGATTCCATCACTTGTTTGCGGTCCAGAGAGTTGTCTTGTGCGAATCCAATTCGTTGTGCTAATTCCCCTAAGCTCGTCTTAGCTTCGGCAAATGACTTAGTCATGTCGGTCATTGCCTGGACAAAAAGACCATCAACATCATCGTGATTCCGACGACGTTTATGAATCTTCTTCTTACCCCTATTTTGATCGAATGCCGATGTGCCCTCACCGTACATGGAAGATATGTAATCAGATTCTACTTCAGGGGTAAGACGGGGTCCTCTAGGTTCATGATCTGCCCTACCCGATACTTCGTTTGTCACATTGTGTTGGTTATTTAGGTCATTCATAGCATCGGCAAGTGCCTCGGCATTTTCTCCCGTGGCTCGATCTTTCAAAATGTGTTTGCCAATCCTTGTACAAGGGAAAAGATTTGTTGCGCATTGTGCGAGTAGAAGGATCATACTGTCCGTATATAACAATGGTGTGTTAAATATTAGCACGCCTGATCCACTGTAATTGGTAAGGAAATGGAATAGGCAAGAAAAAAAAATAGTACCTTCAGGTATTCATCCCATAATGAATCCTCAATTGTGTTTGCATTGTCGTTCCAACCAAAACCTGACCGAGTCAACATGGTACATATTGCTCCGTAAGACTTCTTCCATACGTGAAGTTTTGACGCTATATACGGTGTTCCTTTAAGGTCAGTGCCTGGGAAATTTTGCACCATGTGTTGTTCAAGCAACCCTAGATAACCTGTTTTAAAACCGTTGTCACACTTTCAGCCTCGAACTACAATGTACTTAAGGCCTACGAGCAGTGCATTTTCTTCTATAGATGTCCAACTACGTCGTGTTATCCCCGTCGATTTGCTTTTTCCCCTGCCATTCGTTTGCTAAGACACTGATGTCGACATACTGATGCATAAAAACGTTTAATATCGAAGCTTTAGATAATAAAATATTGCACTAACATAGTACACAATAAATAATTAGTATAAGAATTATTGAAGAAATAAAAAAAGGGCAACACAACATTTGTCCCAGTAGTGGCAGCCGTATTCATTGTAATATAAAATATTGCATAAGAATAACATAAGCACAATAACAATTGAGAAGCTAACTTTTAAGTTTCGAAATAAACAATGAAAAATAAAGCACTTAACACCGTCTAAGGACCATAGTAAAGCACCTAAAAATAAAACACCTAACATTGGAAGTCATCGGATCATAATAATTGATTTCCAAATTTCTACATAAATGCCTAATTCTCCCCTAAGTAGTCATTGTACATACTAATTGCTAATGTGTCCCTCCCCGTAGTCCATTCATCGAATATCTCGACTGTCTCAATGTAGTTGCTATGATCAATTGGTGTAATAAATTCTTGAAACAAAAACAAAATGGGTAAAATTGCAGGAAGAAAAAATGTGCAAATAAGAAGGAGAATGTAAATTGAACGGATAGGGAGACAAATACAAGATTTCGATGGCGGTTCAATATAATTTGCAGCGGTGGCAGAAGGAGCGGGTCGCACGCAAGAGAAGCATGAGGTAAAAGGGTGTGAAGCAGGCTGCTGAGCACAGGTGACCGCGATACCACGCCTTCTTCGGAATCATGGTCGATCATGGTACGAATAAAGTTATGTAGTAAGCAACAAACTATGATGATTCGATTTTGAATCTTTATCGGGTAATATGACGGACTTCTTAGAATTCCCTACCTCAACTTAAGTATCCCAAATGCTCTCTCTATAGCATTACGTGCCTTTGCGTGCTTCAAGTTAAGATATTCTTCATGGTCACGTACCACATTCGTACCATCACCGAAGTCTTGGAGATGGTACCTCGTATTTCTATATGGTGCAAGAAATCCATTTCTGTTGGTATACCCATTATCGGCCAAGTAGTAATGACCTGGATAGAATGGATTTCAAAGATACTTGAACGGTTAAGTAATACTATTTATTATTTAATTGATAAGATATTTTAAATAAATATTGCCTACCCTTCGGAATGAGAAGACCATTTTGTCGAGTAATGGCATCGCGTAGGATTCTACTATTGGCGGCGGATCCTTCCCGACCGGTTAACACGTATACAAAATTCATATTTACGTCGCATACGGCAAGAACATTAACAGAAACATCGCCCTTTCGATTTCTGTACCTTGGTTTTTCAACTAGTGGTAACGAGCCATCTAAGGAACCTAAACAACCCTACGAGATAATAGACATAACTGATTATAACTACCAAAAAAATGTATTAATGATAGAAATTCGTACCGTTTTGAATATATATCTTGAAGTACTTCCAACGTGGACGGTCGCAATCCTATTCCACCGGTACAGGAGTGACAAGCATGACGTTGTGCAGCTTAAGAAGTGCATTCAATACCCTCGAAAATACAATACTAATTGTGTACCCCGATCTCTTGTAATTTGTTTGAGTTATAACATTTTTTCGTGATGTGATAGATATGCAAGAACAATGCAGTTTGTTCAACGATAGCGACATTCCTAGTTGCGACTAATCCACCGACATTTTCGAGGAGGTAACACAACCGAGAAAAGGTATCGGTGTTCATTCTTAAATTATTTCGGCATATGGTGTCATTCCACCCAACAAGATTGTGCACATGTCGTATTTGGTCGGGTATTTTAAGTTTCAAATATAATGTCTAACACCACCGTGAGGTTTCTTACAGCGGCGACGTGTAATTAATTGTACAAATACAGCATACATTGACATCAACGATTTCATTTGCTCGGATATGTGAGTAACTATAACTACTATGGCTTCCTCATTTTCCGTATTGTCTTCCATAAAGATTGGAAAGCTGTAAGTTTGAATTTGTTTTAAAAAAAAAATTGAAATGTCATCCTTAGAAGAAAACAAAAGACTATCTACTGTAAATAATTGATTCCTACTGGTTAAAAAATCACAAATTCACATAGTGCCAAAAAATCCGAGAAACCAAACAACCCAATTATTGTTGTTGTCAAAAAAATCATATTTAAATGTGAAATTAAATGGCAGTAAACACGTACTTAGAATATTGAATATTTAATTATATTACATGTGAAGTTAAATGAGACTGCGATCACATTGGAAACAAAAACTAATTAACAACATTAACAAAATTGAAAAAATGGACTGAAAATTGACATAAGTAAAACCAGAAAAAGAGAAAAAACAATACAACACCATTAGAAATATTACACACACAAGAGGGGGAAAAAACACTGCGTTCCACAAGTCACACAACAACGTTGATCCAAAGTCGAAAAATATATATAACTGACTTCGGAGAATCGAACCTTAGAAGACGATCATACACAAAAACTGCTTGACACTGAAACCCACAGCTCCGTCTTCGACCAACGACCGTTGAACTAGCATATCCAAAAAACACAATCAACTGCAAGGGACTCCGTCTTCGATTACGAGCAGCTGAACATCACCCATAAATAACAACACATAATTAAACAAAGAGAAGAAAGAAAGAGTGGAGATAATTTTGAATTTGTACCTTTTCCAAATTGAAAAGCAGAAAACGGCGACCTAGGGCAAGAAAAAAAGAGAAATCTGGTGAATGAAGAGTTATTTATATCGAGGTAATCTGTAATTTGCTCACTATGCAAAGGACAAATTCAGTAGTGAAAAAACACAATAATCCAACAGATATAGGAGACAAGATAATCTGGAGTGCAGGGGTGAGATTGCGTAATCGTGGAATTCCAGGAAAAAGACGGACAAGTAGCCGGGCCTCGAATCAGTAGCGGACCATAATACAAGAAACCTAAGCAAGGATTACATCGGACAAAATAATCAATATGGCCTTTTCCTACAAAGCAAAAGGGCCCTTAATGTTTACAGTCTCCTTTTCGTCTCACAATTTTCCTGGTCTAACCCTGTTTCCAAGTTTTGTCATTTTCTTGTTTCTGGTTTGTTCATCATTTGCAGCAGCTAGCAGTTGGAGTGAACTTTATTATTATACAATTTTCTTTTTTTTACTTTTATAATATATATTAATAATTAAAATTAATTACATTTGATCGATTTTCACTATATATTAATCCATCGAATCTAAGTAGAGTTTAAGTTAAAATCCAAGTCCACAATTTAATTTATTATTCAATAATGTGAGTGGAATTAGACACGAACCGGCCCGGACCCGTGAACCGGCCCGGACCCGTGAACCGGGATGGGCCCAGTTCTCAGAAATGGTGAACCATGAACCGCCGAGCCGGCCCCGCGGTTCACCCGGATTAAAAAAAAAATTCAAAAAAAAAGCAAAAACGGCTAGTGAACCGGCCCGAACCGGCCCGGGTGAACTGGCCGTTATTTACTTTTTTTTGAATTTTTTTTCCCCCCAATTTTTCCTATAAATACCCTCACACCCCAAATTTGCTATAATTTACTTATTCATCAAATATTTCAAACTTGTGCTTCTAAATTGACTTTTCATTTATTTCTTTTTCCATTTTCTATTTAAAAGTACTTCTTTTAATTTACTTATTCATCAAATATTTCAAAAGAAAAAAAAAAATCAAATTTCCAGGCCGACCCGGAACCGGCCCGCTGAACCGTCCATACTACGGGCCGGTTCCGGTTCTGGAAAATATGAACCGTGAACCGGTTTGAACCGGCCCGGAACCGGCCCGTGGCCGTGTCTAAGTGGAATGTTTAATATTATAAGTGGGCTTGAAAAGTTAATAAACAATCTAAAAATCAAACAAGGCTTGATTTAATTATCTTACCGTTTTTATTTATGAGAGACCAATGGGTACAATGAGTACCATTTTTATGTACAATTTCAATTGTGGAAATTCCCCAGTTCAAGCATATGATCTGTTAACGAACAACTTTTTAAAAAGTATGTATCACATATAAATTACATATTACATTGCATATGTATACGATTACAGTAGATGGCTTGAATTGTTTATTCATAATAATTTGAATTTTGAATACGATCAAAATAAAAAAACTAATGAGTAAATGAAAAACAAGACATAAAATTAAGGAAAAAAAAAACTCAAATTTTAATGTTGTAAATGCCGGAGCAAACAACTGTCACAATTTTTTTTGTCTAAAATATTAGTATTGACATAAATGTGAAATTATATAGTCTTGGGAGAATGTGAAAAGTACAATCCTATATAAATTGGGTTGTCTAGAGTCCGTGGGGGTTGTATTTCTCGAACCTAAACGATTGAATCAGGGCTGTAAAGTTAAATTTTAATCTCGTCTAATTTTTTGTATGACCTATACCAATAATTTACAAAATTAATGTACAAATCTAGTAAAAACACATCATACATCATCGTACACACATCGTACTTTGTATACAAACTTAATTAACCTTATAAACTACACTCAAAATCTCATAATTCCTCAAAACCTCTCGAATGTTTTTCCCCAAATCAAAATCTCAGAATCTCTAGTTTTCTCGTTCTGCTTCTCGTCAGGGTGGGGGCTGGGGGCGGAGGCTAAACCTTTAACTTGCCAATGTAAGTATTTCGGACAAAGATGCCTGCCTCAAGAATTGCTATCTGCGGTGGCTGTTGGGCTACGCCATTGATGAATGATTAGTATTTCTTATATAAAAATGATGATTAGTATTTTAATTGATGGAGTGCTTCTTCTTCTTTAATTTTTTGTATATTATTAGGGACCGCGTTTTTCCTTCTTTCATTTTCTATTTTAGTTCTTTCTTGCTCGCCGCTAGAATTGAGAATTTCATCAGCTACTCTGTTGTTCCTCTTTTTTCTTTTCTTTTTTCTTTTCCTTATTGCTAGAATTGAGAATTTTGATTTTGATGTGCGATACATGGGACAAGGTGTGTGTTTGCTTATATGTGTGCCCTACCCCCAAATTAGACATTGCAAGCGAAACAAGAATCTATACATGGCGAAAACAGGAAGAGATTGTTTGTATTTGGATTTTTTTGTATGAACCAATAAATAATCAATGATAAATTTATTTGTAATAGACCCTGATAATTAAGTTTTTATTTGAAGTATATGCAATTTTACTCATAACGTAGGTATAGGTATCGCATAACTTTTTCCTCGATTCGTACTAATATTATGTGACACTATTTTATATTGAATTTTCTTTTACATTTTTATTTGTTGACTTCATTTTTCATGGACCAAATACATGGGACCCACACAGCTTTTTATGTTTTTTCTCCTCAAATAAATTAAGTGCTGCCTCCGACAATTTTCCTTTCTGCAATATTTTCGTAATTTCTTTACATTTTTGTTTGTTGTTTCATTTTGTCAAAATGAGTTTTGGAGTTAAGAGTTTTCGTCCACCATATTTCAAAATCAAAATTTTGTCTTGTAAGATATAAAAGTTGATGATTTTGATCATATGACCTACTATAAAACGTAATGCAATGGTTGGTGAGTGAGTTGTCATTTGATTTATAAAAGAAATAGATTAAAAATAAACTAGATGATGTGAGTGATGAGTTGGACATTTTGGAGGGAAATAAAATATACCAAAATTTTATTTTTTTATTTAATGAATGAAATGAGCATTTTTGTACTAACTACTTTTAATTAATATTTCATTGGTCAATCAATAAAAAGTAATTAACTATAACTTATTACTCGTTATGGATATTTGTTACTCTAGTTTTCATAACGTATTTTATATTTGGATGTTCTAGATTTTTTGTACATTTAATTTAATAGAGTTTTTAATATATTTTATTATTTTTTTGATTAATTCATAAATGCGTATTTGATTTTTTATACTAATTATAAATGTGCATGTCATTTAACTTTACAAATAGTTTTATATAAAGTATTTGGCGGCGGATATATACAAGCCCATTTTTTTATTAGTTCAAACCCACATAAAGAAGTTTATTAGTTCAAGCCCGTAAATTAGTCTAAATTTATCACATTAAGACCAAAGAGGACGAATATGCCCTTATCAACAAATAATACACAAATACTAACAAACCCTATTTTTTAATTTGTTCATGACCAAAAAATCAAAAAAATAAAAAATAAAAAATAAAAAAATAAATAAACTCACGAATGCCGCCACCAGACCGTCGCGACGACCAGCGAGACTTCCACCGCGCCGGCACCGCCGCACCATCACCACCACCGCACCACCACCAACATGCAAGTCCTTTTTACTAAACTTTTGTTTGTAATTTCGAAAACATTAATCGAGCATCGATTCTTGATAAATATGCGTGAATGAACATTAATATATGCTTACTTTTTGTTGGGTTGCAATGCTTTAGCCGATTTTGAAAAAAAAAATTGAGATTGAAATTGATTTTTTTGTGTGTTTTCGTTGGTTTCCCAAATCGATTTACTCAGATCGATTTTGCACACGAAAATCGGTATCATAATGCTGATTTTTGTTAACCAAATCGGAAACACAATTTCATTAAGAGTAAATTAGTATTTTTATGTTGGAGGTCTTGAACTAATAAAAAAAATGGGCTTGAATATATACGCCGCCAATTTTTTTTCATATTTTTGTTTAACTTGATTGTCGGTTCAATTTCATTGTGATCACTAAATATAGATTTGTAAAAAATAAAATACTTAAATAAATATGAATTTAATTACTATTTTTATCATATAAAAACTAAAAAAATATTAATTAAATATTACTTAGACTTATTTCCTTCATAATGCGTGTTAATATACTTTTCATTCTTCACTATAATTTTGATTTTTGACCGCAAACTTCACCTTCTCAAATTTCACTTCCAATTTGTTTCCTAGTTTTAAAAACAAATATAGTTTATCAACGTCAACGAGATCGATTCCGCTATTATTTTTTGTTCTTAAGAGTTGCAATTTATTTTACATTTTGGTTTTTAGAGACTTTGACATTTTAATTTAAGGGAGGTGATATTCGCGGTAGCAAAATTACGAATGTCGTTTTAAAAAATCTACTCTCTATCTTTCTTTCTCTCTCTACAATTTTAGCTTTTATATTAGAAATCATTCCAAAACTCATGTTATTGTAGCCATTTGCAAAAAAAAATGAGTCCATCGAATGAGGATCGAGATACGGAATCCAATGAGGTAAAATTTGTTCGTTTTTGTTCTTTAAATCGCGAAAACGCGACCCACGACCAATTTGGACGCCGAAAAATACGTTTCACGCCCAAACTGGGCGCAAAAAAACTCGATTCACGCCCGGTTTGGGCGCGCGACACAGCTTTCCGCGCCCGGTTTGGGTGCGAGTGCTGACTGTGTTTTAATAAAAAAAAACAAAATTGTGTTGCAACAAGGAATCGAACCCGGGTTGTTGCAATACAAATGCCTGCTTGCTTAACCAAGTCGGCTACTGCCATTTTGATAAATGAAAATTCTTATTCAAATATAATTATTTATTTCATTATACTGGGCAAAAAATTAATAAATACGCGTTACTACAAAGACTCGAACACGAGCCTATTGTTTGTTAGACAAAAGACCTAACCAACTAGGCTACAGCATGTTTATGAAGCAGTACTTATTTAAATATAATTATTCATTTCAGGTATACTGGGCAAAAAAAAAAAATTGAACCGGACGACCGGTCCAGAACCAACGTCTGGACCGGACGCCCGAATTAATTTTCCACGCCCAAAATGGGCGTGAGAAAGTTGTTTCCACGCCTAAATCAGGCGTGGAAACTGCTTTTCCACACCCATTTTGTGCGTGAAAAAATCGAAAACCCAACACTAAAAATAGCCATAAATCGCGATTTTCAGGGGATTTTCACATGATTAACCACAAATTCAATATATATAACTATTTTAGATGATTAATTACCTTTCAAATTGACGAAATTTTCTGATTTTGGAGGATTTGTGAGAGAGGTTGAGGGTTTTTGTGAATTTTGGGACTTTTGGGGATTTTGGGGTTTGGGTGGAATTGAGGATTTTTAGAGAGAGAAAGAAAAGACTGTTGTGAACGACATTCGTAATTTTGCTGCCGCGTAAATCATTTCAGTTAATTTAATGATTTACTTTTCCCTCTGACCTCATGCATAGGACCCACCGCAAATTTTTCATTCACAAATATTCATCATGTTGTAAAATAAGTCTCACTGGCTCATCTTTCTACATGTAGAAAGAAATACTAAGGCAACCTAAGTAACCTTTATGATATTTTTGTAATTATATTTTTTAGAATTATTATTTTATCTACTAATTTTTTAATTACAAAAATTTCAACATTCAAACCGTGTAGAATCATTTTAACATCAACCTCTTAGTTTTCAACTTATAGATCAGAATTGTTGTTGCGTTGAAAAGTGGGATTTGAAGCTATAAATAAAAACTACACTATATATGACTATACTAATATAGTCACATGTAGTTATATATAGTCACCTATAGTAACATGTATAATATATAGTTATATATAAACTATGTGTTCTTCCGGATGTATAGTGATGGTGATGATTGTGTTTTTCCAATTTTTTGTTGGATACTAATTGATTTATAATATCAAGTTTCAAATTGTGATTTGTCGGTCTACATAATGGTCCACCATAACTTTCGTGTAAAAAGACAATATTTGACTAGGGGTGGTAAACTAGCCGAGCCGGCTCGAAAAAAGTTCGAACGCCAACTTGAGTTTTTCGAGATCGAGCTTGAGCTTTCTGACGAGCCGAGCTCGAGTCATTTTTTAGTTGTTCGTAAGCTCCGAGCGGGCTCGCGAGCCTTATTTATTTATTAATTTATTATTTTTTAATTAAATAATGTATAATAATGTAAAATAAATAAAATAAAATATAGATATTAAAAATATTTATAATTACAATTTATTGTTTATTTTGTAATTTTTTTTAAATAATTTTTAATGATAATAAAATTATAATTAAAATATTCAAAAAAAAACAACAAAATGACCTTGGGCTTGAGCTCGAGCCAAAAAAGAAAGAACTCGACAAGCTTGAACTCGAGCCTGCCAAAAGAGGCGAGCTCAGCCTCGAGCTCGGTTCGTTGACACCCCTATATATGACTACATATAACTTAATTAATTCTCAGAAATAAGAAAAGAAAAAAGTTCGGAAATTAAAAATAGAATTAGAAGACAAAAAAAAAGGGGGGGGGGGGGGGGGGGGGGGGGGGGGGGGAATTTGGGAAATTAAAAAAAAAATAAAAAAAAAAGGGAAATTAAAAAATAAAACTAAAAAGAAAAAAAAAGAGTGAAATTGAAAATAAAAATATTAAACAAAACAAAGAGAGAGGGATTGGTAAGCTTTTAGACGTCAAGTCATGTAGTCGAACACGCGACATACTAAAATCAATGAATGCCACTTAGCCAACAATGTTAAAAACAATTCTTGGTAACATTTTGTATCTTAATAAATATAGAAAACTGTCAGAAAATTAGAGGCACTAAATGTTTTCGATTTTTCGAAGGCCCAAGGCGACAGCCTTGCTCGCCTTGGGCTTGGGCCGGCCCTGCATGTAGATGCATTAATGGGAGTGAAGAAATTAGGAAAAGATTTTATTTATGTATGCCTCTCTCTCTCTGTCGTGTATATATATATATATATATATATATATATATATATATATATATATATATATATATATATATATATATATATATATATATATATATATATATATATATATATACTTTGCAAGCAACCCTAATATTACTCCTACCATGCATAGAAGATTGTGGGAATCAAAACTCTATCTCCTAAGATACGTACAAAGATATACATCATATATATCTCTTTCTTTCAATACTCCCCCTCAAGTGGGTGCATGAAAATCGTGAATGCCCAACTTGCAAAGAAAACTTTCAAATTGCTGCTTGCTAAGCCCTTTCGTCAAAATGTCTGCCAACTGCTCGGAAGTACGAACATGTGAAGTACATATATTGCCTTGTTGTATCTCATTTCGAATGGTATGACAATCGATCTCGATATGCTTCGTTCGTTCGTGAAAAACGGGATTAGCAGCGATATGCAAAGCCGCCTGGCTATCACAATACAGCTGCATGGATTGTCCATGTGACACCCCAAGAAACTTCAAAATTTCTTTGAGCCATTTCAACTCACAACACGTAGTTGCCATGGAGCGGTACTCGGCCTCAGCCGACGAACGAGCCACCGTATGTTGCTTCTTAGTTTTCCAAGCAATAGGTGAATGGCCCAACATGACAAAGTAACCCGTCAATGAGCGTCGAGTGAGCGGACAACCAGCCCAATCAGAGTCGCAATAAGCGTAAAGACGCAAGTCACTATCAGCTCGCAATAAAATCCCTTGTCCTGGATGTCCCTTCAAGTTACGTACCACACGAATAGCAGCTTCCCAATGGTCCTCTCGCGGCTGCTGCATAAATTGGGCTAACACGTGCACACAATAGCTTAACTCGGGTCTTGTTATAGTCAAGTAAATTAGCCTTCCAACAAGACGTCGGTATCGCTCGGGATCGTCAAAAAAAGGTCGATCGGACAGAGCAAGTCGATGATTTGACTCAATAGGAGTACAAGATGGTTTGGCCCCCAAAAGTCCTGTTTCACTCACAATATCTAATGCGTACTTACGCTGACACAAGAAAATACCATTTGTCCCGCGCCTAACTTCTATGCCAAGAAAATACTTGAATGCGCCAAGATCCTTCATATGGAAGCAACGACCAAGGTACTCTCTGAGAGATGCAATTGCCACCGAGTTATTTCCGGCCACTACCAAATCGTCAACGTAAATAAGAACAGTTAAAATAATTGAGTCTTTAGTGTAACGAAAAAGGGAATAATCAGAGTATGACTGAACAAAGCCGTATCGTTTCAAGGCAGATGCCAACTTGGTGAACCAACAACGAGGAGCCTGTCGCAACCCATAGAGAGATTTTTTCAGTTTACAAACTTTCGTTTGATCAGTACATGAGAATCTCGGAGGTAGCTTCATATAGACTTCTTCACTCAAATCTCCATGCAAGAACGCATTATTAACATCCATTTGATGTAGTTCCCACTTTTTAGCAGCAGCTACAGCTAAGAATGTCCGTAATGTCACCATTTTTGCTACGGGTGCAAAGGTTTCATTATAGTCGATTCCTTCGCGTTGGTTATTACCCGTGCAACGTTCAGAATGTGCATGTGTTTTCTCCCTACTCTTCCATTTTGTTGAGGAGTCCCAACACATGATGTTTGGTGCAAGATGCCATGTGTTTCAAAATAAGATCTCAAGCACGTGAATTCCGTTCCATTATCGCTGCGAACAACTCGTACTTGTTTCTTAAAGTGTCTTTCGACCATCGTGCAGAAATTTTTCAAAGTTTGGCCTACCTCCTTTTTATCACCCAAAAGATAGACCCAAACCCCTCTTGAGAAATCATCTACAATCGTAAGAAAATAAAAAGCACCGCACGTAGCTGGAGTTCTATAAGCACCCCACAGATCGACATGAATCAACGAAAAACATTCAGTTGTTTTATTATCACTTTGTGGAAAAATAGCACGAGTCTGCTTTGCACGTAAACAAATATCACACGAACTGTGACTCAATGTACTATTAGTTATACTCCTAACTACTGGAATAAAGGACAAAATTTGTTTAGATGGGTGACCCAATCTCCGATGCCACAGCTCTTGCTCACTTAATCCAGCAATTTTATTCACTCGCACTGGTGCAACACCTTGGAAGACGAATACCCCATCGCGCTCTTCACCCGTTCCAATCAGAGTCCTCGTAGTGCGGTCCTGTATCACGCACAAATTGTCAATAAAGATGACAATACAATTCCATTCTTTCATCAATTTTGCAACAGATATAAGCATGCAATTCATATTTGGAACATATAAAACATGATGCAAAATCCGATGACTCCCGAAGGACAATTTCCCTTCCTTTACAGCAAAAGTATTTTGTCCATTGGGAAGTTCTACAGGTAATGATGATATGTTATAAACATCGGACAACAAATCGACTTTCCCCGTCATGTGATGAGACGCGCCAGAATCTACGATCCAATTAAAATATTTCTTACCAGAAAGCCTTTCATCACCATTTTTACTTGCACCGATCAATTCAAGTAACTTTGTCCATTGCTCGCTATCAAGACCCGCAAGATCGTGACGGTCACGTTCCACACGAACTTCAGATTGGCTCCCATTTCCCTCGGTCGTCGCTCGAGTGATATTAATGCGTGCTCTGCCCCCTCTTCCGCGCCCCACAGCGCCTCCTCTTCGGCCCCGATCACTTCTCTCTCTCTCTCGAGGCCTATCTCCCCACCACTCTGGGTATCCTATGACTTGATAGCATGCATTGCTTTCGTGTCCCGATTTTCCACACTGCCCACACGTTATCAACTTTTCCTTTCCCCGAACAGCCGCAACTCTCACGTTCGGACCTAGTTGAGCAGCAAATCCTACTGCGTCCCCTCGATCTTCTTTGCTTCGTGCGATATTACGATGCCGTTCCTCTTGAACAATCATCGCATATGCTCTATTCATATTGGGCAGTGGTTCCATGCTCAAAATATTGGACCGTACGGTTCCGTACACCATATCGTCAAGACCCATCAAAAATTGATGGACTCTCTCTTCTTCTCTCTTTCGTTCAAGTGTGACTGAGATGTCACACTTGCAACCGTTGCATCTACACGTGGGTATTGGGTCATAATTCACAAGTTCATCCCACATCATCTTCAGTCGACCATAATATGCCACCACCGTTTGTCCGCGTTGTTTACACGCAGCTAGGTCAGCTTTCAATTGATGTACACAAGGTCCGTTTCCAATGGAGAATCTTTGTCGAAGATCCTCCCATAGTTCCTTCACTGTTTCAACGTAGGTTATGGTGGAACGCAACGAGGGTTCGATTGTATTAAATATCCAAGCAACCAACATTGAGTTCACCATCCACCAGTCTTCAATCTCGTTAGAATCATCTTCTGGTTTCACCAAAGTTCCATCGACAAACCCGAGTTTCTTTTTCGCTCGAAGAGCATTCCTCATCGATCTAGCCCATTCCTCGTAGTTTTCCCCTTTCAATTGGATGTGCGAGATTAGTGATCCCGGATTATCCGACGGATGCAAAAAATACGGCGAGATAGCACTCGGTTGCGATACAACACTCGCATGTACTTTTGCAGACCCATCATCGGTTTTCTTTTCCTCACATGTCATAGTTTCTTCTTTTTTTTTTTTTTTTATGGTTTTGTAAATCCCTGCTCTGGTACCATAAAGAAATTAGGAAAAGATTTTATTTATGTCTGCCTCTCTCTCTCTCGTATCAGTACATATATATATATATATATATATATATATATATATATATATATATATATATATATATATATATATATATATATATATATAGACTTTGCAAGCATCCCTAATATTACTCCTACCATGCATAGAAGATTGTGGGAATCAAAACTCTATCTCCTAAGATACGTACAAAGATGTATATCATATATATCTCTTTCTTTCAATAGGGAGAATAGAAGGTACGCATACTAGGACAGGTGGAGCTTCATAACATCACAATACATGCATGCGCGCTAATCCTTCAATTCTCTCTCTCTCTCTCTTCTTTTTTTCTTTTATTTATTAATTTATTTTATTTTAACTTTTGATCTTAATAATATTTATAAAGGGAAATCTGGTAGTGCTGCTATCTGAGATCACGTTGTTTGTGTGATGCTTCAAACTCCAATTCCTTGCTTCCAAGTTTCACACATCCCTTCATATATTCTGTCTACCACGTGAAATTCCATATACATAGATTCTCCATGTGTAGTGTTTTTTTTTTTTTTATCTCATTTTCAAAAATTCTTGAAACTTATAACGAATATTACTAGTATACCCTTTGTTTAAGTTGATGATTTTGATATAAAATTTGGATATATTACGGTCACCCTATGAGGTAAGGTATAATTATGATAAAATTCATATTGTTTGCATAATTACAAATACCCATCAACTATATATCGTCTTAAACATCCATCCTTACGATATCAAATTTACCTAGGAGTGTTCATTCGGCCGCTAAAGCGATCGAATCGAACCAAACAAAAATCCGTACATGCCGATTACCGAACCGTTAATTCGGTGTGGTATTCAATTATATATATATATATATATATATATATATATATATTAGTATTTAAACTAAAATTAATCAAAAGAATCAAATTTTTAAATATTTTTAATAAAATTTTGGTAGTACAGTTATTTATCAAACGAAATGTTAAACGGTATGAAATTTGGCGTATCCCACAATTTCTGTACAGTTTTACCTAGGAGTGCAAGTTGGAACGGAATTTCCAATTACCGCCGGTTCCGGTTCCGATCCGAAAAGTTCCGATTTGGGAACAACTTTATTCATTCCGACTTCCGAAATTCTGATTCCCAATTTTTTCCGTTTTTTTATTGGAATTGGAATTAAAATAAACTTGGAACTTCCGATTTCGGATCCGATTTAATTCCGAAAAATTCCAATTCTTTTTCCGAAAAATACACCTATAAATAATATATATTATATAATACTCATTTTCCGAAATATACACATATACGTTTTGTTTTAGGATTTTGACATAATGAATTGTTGTTAGAAGTTTTATTGGATATCATGATGTGTTTATTTTATTTATTTTTTTGAACTGAAATTTAGTAGTTATTTGTTTTACTTTTATCGACGCCGATGTTCTTATTTTTGAAAAATTATGAACATTTTAGAAAATTTCGGCTATGTTTTGAAATTTTAAAGCTTATGTGATTTCCGATTTTTTTCCGAAATCTCCGGACCTTTTGGAATTGGAATTGGAATCGATCCATCCGACTCTCACCCGCGGAGGTAGGAAAAAAGAAGACTGTAGTGTAGCTTTTATTTTTCCTTTATTTTAGATTGCTTTTTATCATTAGGAAATACATTCGTATTTCGTAGAGTACTTGCATTTTAAATTTTCTTCCAGTTGAACATCTTAATTTCTTTGAATTGCCATTTCCTTTGTTGATGACTCCAAGTTGTATCACACCTCGGAATTCTTTAACTCTCGAAGATTGCTTGTTTTGTACTTTTATGTTTATTAGAGAGGTGATCAGTCTCCCTAATCAAAGAAAACTCTTGAACCCATTATCGAGTGAAGTGTCACTCCTTGTAGTGGGTTGAGTTTTTGAATATTTGTTAACGTTCTTGAACCACCTAGGATAACCTTTGAGGTGGCGAACAAATCATGATTTTGAAGTGTTGTAAGGTGATGTAGATATGTCATCTTAAATGTCGAGACGACTCAAAAGAAAACAGCTCACACAAAATCTTTGGCCGAAAAAAGATGTCTGTTGCATTAAGACATGGAGCGAACATAGGGGCCTCATTAAAAACCTTGTTGGCCAAAACAAGGAAAAGAGTACCCCTTCTTACATCAAGCAAAAGGAAAAATGCATAAAAAAGAAAAAGAACGTCTTCCACATAAAAACTGTACATAGTAAAAACTCCCAAATCTATTGATAGAAACGCTTTAAATTGATAATGTTCCAAGTGCGAGGAATCGTCCGTCCGTCAATCTGTTGTAGACGGTATGCACTAGGATTGGCTATTTCCACTATTTTGTAGGGCCCTTCCCATTTTGCATCTAACTTGCCAATAGGCCGTGAGAGGTCAGCTCTGCGCATTACTAAGTCACCAACTTGAAAAGTACGTGATCGTACCTTGGCGTTGTAAGCGCGAGCCATGCGAATCTTATAATTCTGAATTCGAGCTGTTGCACCCTCTCTTAATTCTCCAAGAAGGTCTAAATTGATTCGCATAGCCACCTCGTTATTCTGCACTTCATAGTATCCTGCTCTCCATGAAGGTTCTCCAATCTCGACTGGGACGAATGCCTCGGTTCCATACGCTAAAGAAAAAGGTTATTCACCAGTTGCAGATCTGGGAGTGGTACGGTATGCCCAAAGCACGTTGTGAAGTTCTTCTACCCACCTCCCTTTTGCATTTCCAAGTCGAGTCTTCAAATGTTGCAGTATAGTCCGATTGGTCACCTCAGTTTGTCCATTAGCCTGTGGATTGTATACTGAGGTGAAAAAATGCTTGATGTGCAAGCCTTCACACCAATCTTTCAACTTGGAACCGGCGAATTGCGTTCCGTTATCTGATATTAATGCGCGTGGTACACCGAATCTGCAAACAATATTTTTCCATAAAAAGCTGATAACTTCTTTTTCAGAATTTTTTGCGAGCGGTTCAGCCTCTACCCACTTTGAAAATAGTCAACTGCAACGATAAGAAACTTCATTTGTCCTGTAGCCACTGGAAATGGGCCTACCAAATCAATACCCCATTGTGCAAAAGGTATGGGACACTCCATTGGTTGAAGCAATGCCGCCGGTTGATGGGCTATGTTGGCGTGTAACTGACATGCAGTGCACTTTTTAACCAACTCATTTGCGTCTTGGAGCATGGTAGGCCAAAAGTACCCTTGACGAAGTGCCTTTCCTACCAACGTTTTCCCTCCGAGGTGATTACCGCAAATACCTTCATGAATTTCTCGAAGTACGTAGTCCGCAGCTTGTGGTGTCAAACACTTCAGAAATGGTTGAGTGAAGCCTCTTTTATATAACTCATCATCCACCATGGTGAAATGAGCGGCTCGAGTGCATATTTTACGTGCTTGAGACTGGTCGGATGGGAGTTCTCCTAGTGTTAGGTATCGCACCAACTCATCTTTCCATGTCGGTTCGATAACCTCATTGCACTTCACCACATCTAAAGTGTCAATTTCCGACCTGGCAAAAACTAAAAAAGTAATTCGCCGGCTACTAATATTAGACATTGAACTGGCCAGCTTAGATAAACTGTCTGCTCCTTCATTGGCGGTCCGCGGAATTTGCTTGACTTCAAAATCTTCAAGCCGCGTTAGTAACTTTTTGACTATAGCAAGGTATTGCGCCATCTTTTCTTCTTTTGCATCATAAACTCCCGAGACTTGATTCACTACAAGTTGCGACTCACTATGTATAACTAGCTTTCGGGCTCCAGCAGCTAGGGATAAACGAATCCCTGCTATAAAAGCTTCGTATTCCGCCTCGTTATTTGAAGCGTGGAAATCGAGCTTGATTGCATATTCAATTTTATCTCCCTGCGGACTCTCCAAGACTATGCCAATTCCACTTCCACCGATGGTAGAAGAGCCATCCACATAAGCTAGCCAGGTAGGAGTCGAATTGCTTTCTTCAAATCCTGCCATCTCAACAAGGAAATCTGCTAAAACTTGAGCTTTTATTGCTGGACGAGAGTTATACTCCAATCCATATTGGCTTAACTCGACAGCCCACTTGACCATTCTTCCCGACGCTTCGGGACTTGACAATATATGCTTCAAAGGGTGGTTGGATAAAACTACTACATGATGAGATTGGAAGTACGGGCGTAACTTTCGAGCAGCCGTTACTAAAGCAAAAACCAGTTTCTCCATATTGCTATAGCGTTGCTCAGCTCCTTTCAGCGCTCGGCTGATGTAGTATACTGGATGGTGTTCACGATTTACTTGCTTTACAAGAACAGCACTTACTGCTTCTAGCGCTACAGCTAGATAAATGGACAATATATCTCCCGTCTCTGGCTTAATCAATAAGGGTGGCGAACTCAAATATTTCTTCAAATCTTCAAATGCTTGCTGACATTCATCGGACCAATGGAAGCGCTTCCCTTGACGGAGAATTTTGAAAAACGGTAGTCCTTTTTCGGTTGATCGAGATAGAAATCGATTAAGAGCAGCCATCTGTCCCGTCAGTTCCTGCACTTGTTTTAAAGTCCGAGGAGGCGACATTTTCATGATAGCTTCTATTTTTTCCGGATTGGCCTCTATTCCTCGTTGCGAAATTAAATAACCCAAAACCTTTCCTCCTTTGACACTGAATGTACACTTCTCAGGGTTGAGCTTCATTCGATACTTTCTCAAAATAGTAAAACACTCCTCTAGATCCTTAGTATGCTTTGAAGAAATAACGCTCTTAATTAACATGTCGTCTATATAGGCTTCCATGTTGCGTCCCAGCATGCCATCAAACATTGAGTTGACAAGACGTTGGTAAGTGGCTCCAGCGTTCTTTAGTCCAAAGGGCATTACCTCATAGCAAAAGATTCCTTGGTCAGT
Organism: Erythranthe guttata; assembly: GCF_056151865.1. Classification (NCBI taxonomy): domain Eukaryota; kingdom Viridiplantae; phylum Streptophyta; class Magnoliopsida; order Lamiales; family Phrymaceae; genus Erythranthe; species Erythranthe guttata. The sequence goes on from NC_142536.1 coordinate 7,280,687, forward strand.
TACAAAACTTGCTTTCTCCTGGTCTTTCGGTGCCAACCTTATTTGGTTATATCCTTGATAAGCATCGAGGAAACTCAGCAACTCGCAGCCTGATGTTGAATCTACCAATAAATCGATTCTTGGTAGAGGATATGGATCTTTTGGACAACCTTTATTCAAATCTGTAAAATCCACGCACAACCTCCACTTGCCTCCTTTTTTCTCTACCAGGACAACATTAGCGAGCCACTCTGGATATCGGACAGGTCAGATATATTTGGAATCCTGCAATTTGTTAACCTCCTCCTTGATATGTTGACTCCTAACTGGCCCAAAAGCTCTTTTCTTTTGCTTGATTGGTCTTGCGTTAGGATCTACATCTAAATGATGCATAATAAACTCTTCAGGTATTCCCGGTAGATTTTCTCCGCTCCAGGCAAAAACATCGGAATTGTTCCGTAGGAAAGCGATAATTGCCTCTTCCATATCAGGCGCTAAGTCAGCTCCAATTCTGGTCACTTTAGACGGATCTCCTGGTACCACTTCAACTATTTTTGGCATTTCAGCTGCCGCCAGTCGTGTGTCTTCGGCAGGTTGATTTTCAATAACATGCATTTCTTCATCTGTTGATGAACGGGCTAACTTCTCTTTACCTTGACTTTTCAAAGATACGTTGCCTCGCCCACCTTGCCGTTTCAAAGGACCCATCGTTCTTTGAATAGTATTAGCATAGCATTCTCTCGCGATGCGGTGCTCTCCAACTTCCTCGCCGATTCCTTGGGGAGTCGGGAATTTCAATTTCATATGATACGTTGAAGCCACTGCTTTAAATTGATGAATTCTTGGTCTCCCTAAAATTACATTGTAGGTTGACGACGACTTAACTACCAAGAATTTCACTATTCGAGTTACTCTTCTGGGAAATGTCCCCAGGGAAAGAGGTAATGTGATTTGTCCGAGCGCTTCCAAAACTTTACCTGTGAATCCGATCAAAGGGGTTTTGACTGGCGCAAGTTGGGCGTCAGCGATTCCCAACTGCTGGAAAACATCATAGAAGATAATATCAGCTGAGCTACCACCATCGACCAATATTTTGCGCACCCAAATGTTGGATAATGACGCTGAAATCACAAGTGCATCATTATGTTCTTCTCGTTGGCTTCCTTCTAAATCAAAATCACCAAAAGTCAAACCTTGGCCATCTGATTGCACTTGAAAAACTGATTTCGCCCAACGCGGGGGAGATGCACCGTTTGGGGTAAGATGAGTACTCTTAGCCTTTCACAATAAAGCTCGCCTAGCATTTCTTGAATCGCCACAAGAAGGATGATACGAACCCCGTAGAACTTGTTACGAGACCCAATACCCTACGCGGAAGCAAGATCGAAAACACCCAAAAACAAAGATTCAAGTTTGGCGGAAGCAAGGAACAATGACCCCATAGCTATAAAGAGCTAGAAACCATTATTATCAAGGTGGAATATTGACCCCGTGATTATAAAGAACCAGAAACCAATATTATGTCGCTAAGAAAGTTACAAGAATCCACTTGTAAAATCCCGAAGAATGCTGTAGAACAGCGAAGGAGAATTAACTCTCAAAATACTCAAATATGCATTAAAATTCGTCCTTTAAAATAAGCCAAATTGACAACCTATTTATAAGGTCTAAAAAGACTCCTTTTTCACAAGGAAAAGGACTCCTACCTAAACTATAATAAGGAAACTTGTAAATAAGCAAATCCTAACCATAAAAGACTCTAAAATAATAAAAACATAATAAAACCTAAATTAAAAACGTGAATAAGTAAATTAAATAACTTGATCTTCAAGTCGGCTTCTCGATCACCCTTCTAATCTCGCGACATTGGGCTGTGCACGTGCATGCAATTAAAGCTCAATTTCGACACTGTTCCACTTCGAATATCTCTTCGCTCAAAACATGAAAGTTGTAGATCTTTCAGTTAGCTTTCCGAATCATTTTGAATCATCTCAATCGGACTTCGGATGCGAGAGTTATAACCCGAATGGTAAACTCTGCCAGAATAGGCGAGAATCTCGGATGCATGGAATTCGACTTGTCCAACGACTTCTTCTCTTTCTTTTCTTCCAATTCCAAACCATAGACTCTTCAAAGGCCTGATTCAAGCCTTTACTCTTCAACTTCAACACGAACAGCTCCATTAATCTCACTCGCTTTCTCTTCTTCCAATTCTTTGTCTTGGAGCTTGTGCGGATCGTATCATTCTCCCCCTCTTTAAAAGGATTCGTCCTCGAATCCGGACAAATATCACAAGGAGTATAAACACAATCGATCTCATAATCGATCTCTCTGTTTGGTAGCAAACTTACACATCTCTGTACCACATCGCAGAACACACCATCTTGCTGCCATTGAAATGTGTACGAACATGGATATTTTGTAGCTCGAAGTCCCAATGCGTCCAACCTCTGTATAGAGAATGGATGAAGCATCTCTCTAGGCACCACCATCTCATCAACATTCACATTGAGAGTTTGCACTTTGGTCAGCTCGGCATTAACCTCGATGCATGGCTGGATCATATCATTCTCCACCTCTTCAAAAGGATTCGTCCTCGAATCCGAACCTTCTTTTTCTTCAAGTGGTGGCGCGGGCTTGCAATTTTCTTCCCCCTTGGACTCGACCTCAACATTCTCACTTAACTTTTCCTCAAGCAGCGGTTTATAACTTGCTGAATCGCCTACAATGTTCTGATTCTCAAAAGCTTGACGAGTATCTTCCTTTTCAAGTGGCGATAAAGAATCACCCTTTCTCTTCAATTGCTTGTAGTCTCCTTTGTCTCGTAGAATTTCCTCTGCTTTGGGATTTTGTAAGGGTTCTCTCGTTTGGCTCGTTGAAGATCTCCTATGTGGTTTCCAACTCGATGAACTCCTTTCTTCTAACTTAGTAACTTGCCTCAACTTTTGCATCTTCAATTCCCTATAATAATGGGAAGGAACGAACCTCCTTCTCATGGCTGCCTTCATGGACTCCCAATCTTCAATTGGTGGTTCGCCACAACGTCGCCTAGTTAAGACAAATTGGTCCCACCAACTAATTGCGTAGTCAATGAACGCTTCGACGGCGAGCTTCACTTTCTTCCTTTCGAAATAGTAATCAGAATCGAATACGTGCTCCACCTTTCTTTCCCATTGAATATACGCCTCGGGATCACTCTTACCTTGAAAAGATGGAATAGTCATATTCACTGAGGTAAGGTTTCGGTCTACGCCATCTCTTTCTCGACGAAAATATCCTCGGCTCGAAGTTTCAGATCTGAACCCTCGTCCCATACTCTCCCTCTTCGATTTTGTAGCGTTCACACCAAAATTTCCATCATAATCTACCTCCTTATCAGGATAAGGTACAACTGGTTGGTGAGCATCACGTCGTACGTATGACCCTCGAACATGTTGTTGATCTTTGCGTAGTTCCTTTAGTTGGGTAATAATTCCTTCCATCCGATCTTGGAGTTCCTGGAAGCGTTTATCCATTGGCGACATCCTACGCTGCTCAAATCTTTCTCCTTTATAACCGGCCTTCTCGGACATGATCAAAGAAATATCTTTTTTTTTTTTTTTTTTTTTTTTTTTTTTTTTTTTTTTTTTGGAGACACTAACAAACTCTAACTTAGACTCTAAGAAGCTTCAACAAAAATAAATTTCGATTTTTTTTTTTTTTTTTTTTTTTTTTTTTTACGAAGACTCAAGACAAAACCTAACTTAGACTCTAAGAAACCTCAAACAAAAATTAAATTTCGATTTTTTTTTATTTTTTTTTTTGACGAAGACTCTAGACAAAAGACAAAAGAAAACTACGATGACACGAAACGAAAAACAAAACGAAGACACAAAAGAAAGGACTGACTCAACAATTAAGATAAAGGATAGGCGAAACCTGTTTCCGAATCATTTTGAATCATCTCAATCGGACTTCGGATGCGAGAGTTATAACCCGAATGGTAAACTCTGCCAGAATAGGCGAGAATCTCGGATGCATGGAATTCGACTTGTCCAACGACTTCTTCTCTTTCTTTTCTTCCAATTCCAAACCATAGACTCTTCAAAGGCCTGATTCAAGCCTTTACTCTTCAACTTCAACACGAACAGCTCCATTAATCTCACTCGCTATACCAACTGATACGAACCCCGTAGAACTTGTTACGAGACCCAATACCCTACGCGGAAGCAAGATCGAAAACACCCAAAAACAAAGATTCAAGTTTGGCGGAAGCAAGGAACAATGACCCCATAGCTATAAAGAGCTAGAAACCATTATTATCAAGGTGGAATATTGACCCCGTGATTATAAAGAACCAGAAACCAATATTATGTCGCTAAGAAAGTTACAAGAATCCACTTGTAAAATCCCGAAGAATGCTGTAGAACAGCGAAGGAGAATTAACTCTCAAAATACTCAAATATGCATTAAAATTCGTCCTTTAAAATAAGCCAAATTGACAACCTATTTATAAGGTCTAAAAAGACTCCTTTTTCACAAGGAAAAGGACTCCTACCTAAACTATAATAAGGAAACTTGTAAATAAGCAAATCCTAACCATAAAAGACTCTAAAATAATAAAAACATAATAAAACCTAAATTAAAAACGTGAATAAGTAAATTAAATAACTTGATCTTCAAGTCGGCTTCTCGATCACCCTTCTAATCTCGCGACATTGGGCTGTGCACGTGCATGCAATTAAAGCTCAATTTCGACACTGTTCCACTTCGAATATCTCTTCGCTCAAAACATGAAAGTTGTAGATCTTTCAGTTAGCTTTCCGAATCATTTTGAATCATCTCAATCGGACTTCGGATGCGAGAGTTATAACCCGAATGGTAAACTCTGCCAGAATAGGCGAGAATCTCGGATGCATGGAATTCGACTTGTCCAACGACTTCTTCTCTTTCTTTTCTTCCAATTCCAAACCATAGACTCTTCAAAGGCCTGATTCAAGCCTTTACTCTTCAACTTCAACACGAACAGCTCCATTAATCTCACTCGCTTTCTCTTCTTCCAATTCTTTGTCTTGGAGCTTGTGCGGATCGTATCATTCTCCCCCTCTTTAAAAGGATTCGTCCTCGAATCCGGACAAATATCACAAGGAGTATAAACACAATCGATCTCATAATCGATCTCTCTGTTTGGTAGCAAACTTACACATCTCTGTACCACATCGCAGAACACACCATCTTGCTGCCATTGAAATGTGTACGAACATGGATATTTTGTAGCTCGAAGTCCCAATGCGTCCAACCTCTGTATAGAGAATGGATGAAGCATCTCTCTAGGCACCACCATCTCATCAACATTCACATTGAGAGTTTGCACTTTGGTCAGCTCGGCATTAACCTCGATGCATGGCTGGATCATATCAAAGGACCTCCTGAAATCACGTTTATGGTTCCAGCTGTGGGTAAATTATCCTCACGATGTCCATGTTGGCGCCCTCCTTCCTGGCGACCTCTTAATTGCTCGTGGTTTCGACCATCTCGTCCTCTCTCTTCCTGTTGACGATCTCGCTGCTTAGTTAGAAATTCTCTTAAATAACCCCGTTGTATTAATCTTTCAATTTCTTGCTTTAAATTGAAACAATCCTCCGTATCGTGCCCTTTGTCGCGATGAAAACGACAAAATTTATTCGATTTCTCCCTTTTCGCACTTTCCTTCATGGGCCTAGGAGGTTGGACCAAACCTTTTTGTTGCACTATAACAAGCACCTCACTGAGTCGCGCGTTAAGTGGTGTGAATTGTTGAGTTCTATGATGGGTAACACGTCGTTCCTCTTTCTTGGGTATCTCACGTCGCCCTTCTTCACGTTTGCGCTTCTTCTGAGTCAAGCTCATTGTCTCTTCAATGCGAATATATTTATCCGCCCTGTCGAGTAACTCGACAAGATTGCATGGCGGTCTTCCTGCAATCGATTCTCTGAACCGCCGATGTAGTAAATTTTGTTGAATTATACCCGCCAAAACAGCATGGTCAATAGCCGGGATTTCTTGTACAGCTTGTGAGAAACGTTGCACATATTCCCTCAATGATTCATGCTCTTGTTGAATAATAGTGAATAAATAAGCTGGCGTTCTTGGATATTTTCTGTTGATGGAGAATTGGTCAAGGAACTTATGAGTTAGTTGCTCCATACTTTCAACGGTACCTGCAGGAAGTTGATTGAACCACTTCAAAGCATTTCCCGATAGGGTTGTTCGGAAAATTTTGCAATATGCAGCATCACTTAGACCGTATAGGTCCGCTTCAGCTATGAACTTGTCCAAGTGGTCGTGCGGATCGCCAGTTCCCTCATAGTCTGGAAGTTGCGGAATCTTCACATCTGCAGGCAGCGCCTCAGCCAAAATAGCTGTGGAAAAAGGACTTTTCCGAGCTGGCAAAATTCCTTGGAGGCTTCCTTCATCGACAGAGGCGGCAACATAAGGCACAGTGGTTGTAATTGGAATACTTGAATCTTGTTGTCCAGTTGGTCGCTGAGTATTTGGCGGTTTGGGCGTTTTTCGCTTAGGAAGAATTCCGTCTTCCTCTTCCGGTTGAGAAGCTCGACTTCCAGCCTCTTCATGCAAATTTGTCGGGTGCCTGGCGTGTCTTCTTGATACGGATAGTGTTGTTTTCTTAGGTGACTCAGTTCGACTGTGCGACTGTGAGGCGCGACGTGGAGATGTATGTTCTACGCCATTATGGGAAGTCATAAATTTCGCTACAGCTTCCTCAGCCGCCTTCTTTGTAATTTCTTCCATCATTGTGCGAAGCGACTCCGATGTAATTGTGAACGGTACAACATCAGCGGAAAGGATCGGAGGTGGTGGCTTTTGAGCTCCCACAACCCGTGGTTGATCATGAGTGGATTGTTCTTCCTCACCGCTGGTACCGAGGATATTCTTCGATCGAGTTTGCATTTCTTGACGCAGTAACACAGCCTTTTCCCACAGACGGCGCCAAAAATGATGCGGTCAACAATGAGTTAACTCGAATCACCTCAAATTAAACCTGCAATGAATATTCGAGAATCGATACGGTCTTATGATGATCTTCTTCAATTTGATGGGTTAGGCGTTTCCTGCGTAAGAAAAATATACGTTAGGGTGCCGGAGCTTGGTTCCGGCGAAAACCCTCCGATGCTTAAGTCAGTCCAGATTCCAAGAGAGGAATATCAGAGAAAATATGAGAAGAAAATATTCTAATGCCTATCGAATGAAAAATTACCTTTTCTCAATAAACGTAAAGCATTTATATACGGAATCTTACTACGGGCCTGGAATGTGATCTTGGGCCTTTAACTGATAATTGGGCCCAAATATTATAGTTATAATTTTTGGGCCTCATCATATTTTTGGCCCATGCACATCATACTGTTACAATAATTTTTGGCAATATATTTTGAAAGAATAATTGGAGAATGAAAATAATGTTTGTTTATACTTTAAAATGAGACAAATTACATTTTAGCGATCAAATCATGTTTAAATGTGTCAGAAAAATGTATTGAAAAAGAAAATTTTAAAAAAGTATAGTGATGTTTGTTTTTTAGTGAACACAATTTTTGTAGCAGTCTAATTTTTTTACTATAGCAGTCACATTATATTTAAAGGAGAGACAAATTTTAGAAGTTGTTTTGAGATTTTTTTTTCTAAGAAATCTTAACAAACAGAAATTCATTGCAGAGAAATAATTAAATTGAGATGAAAACATAACCAAACATAGTTATTATATATGAAACACTACACTCGTAATACATATTTAACAGAAGTTCATATATATATATATAAAAGCAATATAGTGCTTGCAACTTATTTTAACTGTCACTCAAGTTTACTAGATTGTTCATTATTGAATGATTATTAGACTTTCATTTAGGGCATCTTCCACCTTACACCATATCCGATTTATTACACTTAATTTAGGTATTTTTAATTTCCTAGTTTAAATTATTAAATTATCATTACATCTAAAATTATGATGATTTTATTTTAGTCTCTTATCGTGGTCAAAACTTATATCACCATATTATCAAATTCTATATTTTCACTAAATGTTTTGGTAAATAAATTTGCATCTCCCACCCTTCCACCATTTTACCATTTTTACCACCAAATTTTATTTTTCTTATCAAACATAGAAATTAAAATAGGATTTGGTGTGATTAAATCATTTTATAATTAAGATATAAAATTATTATATTAACTAATTTCACGTGATTACCAATTTACAAACATATTTATAGAAAATATATTAACGTTAATTAACGAATTAGTGTTCAAAAGATAAATTATCATTGAAATAATTTGTTTTGATAAAAAATAAAAGTTGTAATGTTTTTTTTATTAATTTTGTTTTAATATTTTTATGCATTAAGTTATGAAATTATTGTTTATGTGGGTTTTATTATATGTATAATGATTTGCCTTGATTTTCTCTCGTGTTTCAATAGTTTTTCGAAATTTATCATAATTTTAAGCTTATATAATTAACGAAATTATTACTTATAATCGGATCTATAATCAATATTTTTGAAATTAAAATAGACTAAAATTTGATTAACTTTAAATTTATAATTTTGTGATATATTTGATGAAATATAATGGGGGACCAAACCAAATGCTATTCTCTATAAATTATAAAATGGTGAAATATTATTATTTTTTTATTTGGTGTAAAATTTAATGGAATTGGTGGGAGACCAAATACACTATTTCTTCACCAAAAGTAGTGAAATTGTCGAATGGTGTGCTAAGAGCATCTCCGACCAGTTTCACCATTTTTTCACCAAATCCCATTTTTTGTGGTGAAAAATCAGGTTCATCTCCCACTGGTAGCATACCATTTTTCTCTTCCACAATTTTTGGTGAAAAATGGTGTTTTTGGTCTCAAATGGATTTCACCAAAATTTAGACCAAATATTGAAATAATAATATTTTACCATTTCACCACTATTAGGAAATGTGATTAGATTTGGTCTCCCATATCATTTCACCATATATGCCCCAAAACTGTAAATCTAATGTTTATTGTAATTTTAGTATATTTTATTTCCTAAATATTAATTATAGATCCAATTTTAAGTAATAAAGTTTTTTAATTATATAATTTAAAAATTTTGTTATTAATGTTACAAAACTATCTAAACATGAAGTAACAAGAACTCAAATTATTTTGCATATAATAAAATTATACATAAACAATAATCTCATAAATTATTATATAAATAACAATATTACAACATAAATTAATTTTAAATCATAAAAAAATAACTCATTCACCATTAGTATTATCATTTCCTATATGCTAATTTATCCATATGCTAACTAAGTCGGTAATCAGGTGCAATTAATTAAAATCAGCATCTATATGTTAAGTTATATAATGATGATAATTACACCAAAATCTATTTTCACCTCTATATTTGGTAGGAAAAATAGGATTTGGTAGAAAAAATAGGAAAATAGTTGTTGGGTCGGAGATGAAAATTCTTTCACCAAAAAATTTGGTGGAAAAATAAAATTTGGGTATTTGGTAATATGGGGATGGACCACGGTTGGAGGCTAAAACCAAATCTCTATAATTTTATATGTAATAGTGATATAGGAATTTTGGATGGGAGGCTAAAAACACATAAATTAAAGGGCAAATTACGGCCACCCCCTTGATGTATGGTCAAACTACGAAAAAACCCTTCTTGTTTGGGTAGTTACAGCCACCCCCTCCTTTTAAATATTTTTACGTAAAATTTATGTAATTCGGTTATTTACCGAACCAAATCGTATATTTTGTTCGGTAAACGGTATGAAATATTGGCGTACCAAAATTTTGGTCCAGTTTTACCGAATTAACATCCCTAAATTTACCTCTGGAGGGGTCTTTTCGTAAGATAAATACATAGTTGAGGGGGTGGCTGTAATTACCCAAACAGGAGGGGGGTTTTTGTAATTTGACCATAGCTCAGGGGGGTGGCCGTAATTTGCCCTAAATTAAATGAAAAAATTGCAATATAGTGACCGATCAGAGATGCTCTAAGGGTGGGAGACAAACCCATTTTTTCACTGTTACGAGCTTAATCCGGAAGATCCAATTATAGTAAGAAGAAGAGAAGACATGCAAAGGAGCAAGATATGAAGAAGAAGACATGCAGATTGTTTAATGTTGGAATTATATTTGCATAACATATATTACTACGGTTTAGTTAAAAAAACGCACTTCTATTATGCGTTTTCGGGTATTCTCACGCTTTTATTAGTAGCGGCTCTCAACAAGACACGTGGCCGAAGAATAGAGGAAGAGAAAGAAGAATTGCTGGCTTAAGAAACGTTATTGCACTTTTTATTTCTAATAACACTTTCTAGTTATAGACTTGATATAAATAGGAAAAGTTTGAGCTGAGAGAGGTAGCTGATTTTAGGTTAAGATCTTCTAGGTTAGAGCTGAGTGTTTGGGACTTGATTCTCGAAGCTTTTCTTGTGTTTAAGCTTCCCGATTCAACCTCTGTTATCTGTAATTTCCTTTTATCAATATATATATATATATTTTGTGTTGCTATCATTCACCACCGAAAATAGAATTTGGGAAAAAATAACGATGACGTTGGAAGATGCTCTTAGATTACTAAATCACCATTCTATCTTAGAAAAATAGCATTTTTAGGGCACCTAAACGGTATTCTCACTTAAAATAAAGTTGGCTTTGGACAAAAAACGTCACATATCGTAGGCTAACTCATTAAACTCGTTGAAGTAAATAGATGGTAGCCGATATGCAAAGTCAAAAATGTAGATTAGGAGAAAATCGTGAGGATCGGAAAATTCATATGGGGAACAAAGAGCTTAACGGAAAACTCCAAGCAGTTCGTACACACTCAAATCACAGCTAATCGAAGAATAAAGAAAGCAGAAACTAGATAAAACACAAAAGGCATAAAAAAAATTAAAAACAGCATCCCGGATGTAACATATACACTATTCGCATCCCGGATTTGCTTTTGTGCTGAGGAATAGATCTAGCTTTTCTGAAAGCTGTATAAGGAGTAAGATTTGAACATTAAGCTATTAACATTTTAAATGAAAAACAGTAGCATTTACGCTACAACTAAGAAAAATTAATCCGGGACATTGCAGAATTACATGGCTTCTTGACATTCGTTGCTGTATATGTATAAAAGAAATCGAACAGATTCTAATACTAGTTTATTCGTGCATGGCAGCTTCAAAAATTCACAACCGATAGTGAATACCTTCGTCCCAACATATCTTCATATTTTACCAAACATTATCCCAAATAGATTACGTAAACATGTCAGACCAGACAAAACACGCTAACAGTATACTACACCTCAGTTGTACTGTCGGGGAAGAATGCTCGAGAAATACGTGCAAGTGTAACCAACTTTCGTCCCACTGTTGAGAATGACTACTAGAATGTCTGACATCTCAGAATGCAATGCTTCTATATAAACTTCTAATTTACGGGAAAACAAAAAAAAAACAGTGGAATTACAGTTTCAGCCACTATCTCAAAATCATCAAAAAAAACATTAATATACAGAAATGCAGAAAATCGAAAATTGAAATTATAGCCAAATGCGTGTGGAATTACATTTTACCTTGGTGGTCAGGTCTTTGTTCGAGAACTGCTTCAAGTGCTGAACCACTTCACAATCAATATCGTGCTTCAGCCACTATCTCAAAATCATCAAAAAAAAACATTAATATATACAAGAACTTCCAGCATAGCCTACTCGATTGTATTTGTATATAGTGAAGCAGCAATGCAGCAATTAATTTCATTTATTTTACACCAAGCACAGTTATAATAGTAAACGTGTATTTTTGCCCATATGTAAATACATTTCGGGAATATCATATTCCTTCGTCTATCAACTACTCGATGATGCCGCCTCGTAGAGACAAATAGCTGTAGATATAAAATTGTTCAAGTCTCGTCACATGATTGCTTATACAATAAACATACACATTCATCACCCTCGAGCCTTAATTTGATGACGTACTTTCATGATTATTCAAAGTTTCGACTTTTATAGATACAAGTTGAACTGGTAGAAGAAACCCAACCTATAAGCACCATCATCAACACGTAACTGAAGAAGCTGCAGACGTATCAACATTAGATGAAACATAGTATTTTCGATAGCATTCTTCTGTCTTAGCCGATTGTCTGCTGCTCCTTTTCCTCTTCCCTAACATCTCTCTTGATCTAGGGTGGTGACTGGTGGGTAGGGGCTCGCCAGGTGTCATCAAAATCTTTCAATATTGTTCAGCTACATGCCGAGTGGCAGCTGGCATGCAATGAGACTCCATCACCACGACACGAGTAATCAACTTGTCCTTGATCTCTAGTTTTTATCTTCTTCGTCAAGTATTCCTCCAAAGCAGCACCGACATCGACTATTCTAGTGTTTGGCTTTATCTCCACCTTTAAAACTTGTTTTAACACATCTCCCATGGCTTCTGTATTATATTCCTCGCATACCGTATGTAAAATTTCAGCCCACGTGTCGGTATGCGGACTATTCCCATGCCCCAAAAGCTCACACAACACTTCACAAGCATCCTCGATTTTACCAATTCTACAAAAGCCCGTAACTAAAATATGAACAATCGAAAAATGTGGCGAAAATCCCTTGGAAATCATCACCTTAACGTAAGTTTTCGCCTCGTCATACATTCCCTGATTGCATAACCCCCCGACAATATTCTGATACGACGACAAATTAGGCAAGCACCCGTTCGAAGGCATGTCATCAAGAATCTTACACGCGTCAGCGGCACGGCCCACCTTACAAAACCCAGAGATGACTGTGTTGTAATGTACGATATCGGGATTGCACCCCTTCACTTTCATCCGACAAAGAAGCTTGTAAGCCTCCTTCAGCTCCTTTTTCCGACACAAGCTATTCAACAGAGACGTATAGCTCAAAGTGTCGGGCACAAAGCCTTTGTTCAGCATATCCTCGAGCAAGTCAACAGCTCTGTTGACCTGACTCTTCCTGCACAATGCCTGCATCAAGATTCTGTACGACTCAACATCGGGAAGAACGTCGCGCTTAAACATTTGATTGAACAAAGTGTACGCGATGCTCAAGTCACCGCTCAAACAGAAAGCCCGCATCACGATGTTGTAAGACTTGGTGTTTGCAGAGACCCCGTGTTTGTGGGCGGCCCTGAAGAGGTCAAACGCAGGGCGGAGGAAGTTATTATTTGCGACGAGGATTTCGAGGATGCAGTTGAGTTGCTTCGTGAGGGGCTTGATGTTGAACTCTAGAATTGTGTAGAAAGTTTTGAGGGCTTTGTCGGGCATTTTCGCGTCGCCGTAGATTTGAATGATGTGTGTAAAGAGAGATGGGGAAATGGAATAGTCTTTGGACTTGAGGCTAGAGAGGAGGGCTTGCATGAGAGAGAAATGGCGAGACCGCCCGAGTTTGAGGATGAGTGTGTGACAGGTGGCATAAGAATGTCGGAAGTTGGGCTGACGAGAAGCTAAGTCGAAGATTTCCCTAGCAAGGAGTGGGTCCGACTGAGAAGCTATCAGCTTCTGGATTCGAGCTGGAGAGCCAATAGAAGGTTGTTTGTCAACCTCCTTTGGTTCTTGCTTCTCGTTTCTAAATCTATCGTTCGGTTCTTGTTTCTGATGATGACTCAGCGTCGTTAGACAGTATGAAAACGAAGGTTTCCGGACTTTTGACAGCAAAGAATAACTGAGAGATGCATGGTACATTTCTCAGCAACTGCTTGATGTAATTGCCAGCAAATAATATATGAAGTTTCGAATGATCGGATACAGAAATTCACGGTTGGCAATTTCTCGAATCGGCGCCCAAGTTTAATAATGCCGCCTCTTCTCTGCATAGGCAGACATTATTACAATGTTCTTCGATTTCTGCCACTGAAGTGGATATCCGCAAATAGCACCCTGAAAGTAAAATATGAAACAAATTAACTTTGGAATCAGCAACTCGTATTACAATGCGGTTACATTTCCTATTTGACTTTTAAACCGAAGAATTTGATTACGTTGGAACAACAAAATCCATCCAATTTGTTTGGATGAATACAATTAGACAGAGAAATATAACTCAAAAAACATCAACTCAATCATTTCTTTTTGTGCATATTTGATCTCACAATACTACTACTCCAAATGAACTACATCTCATTTATTCTTCAAACTTCAAAAAATATAGAACTCAAAAAACTCACACTGATTCGAATCGAAAATATCGGGTCGGTTAATCGGTGGGTAACCGGAAATTCGGGTTCAGGTACCCATCCAGACCATGGTTCACCGGAACGGAGGCCACCGCGACAAAGTTCCGGCATATAGCGGCTGGCGTGTTCTGAAATATCAAAAGAAGCGATTTATCAGCCGGAACGGCAATATACGGCGGCGATTTATCGGACGGAAGCTAGAATGGGGTCGAACGGCTTCTGGCGGTGGTGTTCGTGGCGGCGGAAATGGAATTTAGGGCTGCTGACGCCGACAATTTTATATTAGTTCTGATTCCACTTAAGTTTTCAAATGTTTCAACTTAGTCCCTAAATTTTATGATTTTTATTAAAATAAAGAGATATATTCAGTACTTACACTTTAATCACTAAATTACTAAATTGGAATTTTTTGCATTTTTTTCACCTTTTGCAAATTTAAAGGTTTTAAGGGCATCTTTCATTCTAACACTATTCACATTTTTTACACCTAGATTAGATTTTTTTAACTTCCTAACTTAAATTATTAGATCATCATTATACTTAAAATTATGCTGATTTGATTCTAATCTCGTATTGTGGTCAAATCCTATACTACCATATTATTAAAATTTATATTTTCACCAATTTTTTTGGTAAAGATTTCATCTCCTACCCTCTCACCATTTTACAATATTTTTCCACCAAAATTTTATTTTTCCTCTCAAATATAAAAATTAAAATATGATCGGAACGCACACAACGACCGGAACGCGGGGGCCAATCGAGGTGGTGCGGTGGAGGATCGTGCGGATCGAAATCGCGCACGGAGCGAGGTCCCGCACCGAGTGAATTGGCTCCTCGTGAGAATTGTCTCCCACTGATGTGCTTACGATGGTGGAGGTTGGTTGCCCCATTGATGTACAGAGGTAAGAGAATCTCCAACCTATGAGCACCCACTTATGTATGCCGATGTCACAACACCCGTTGACTGGCGAACTAGGAACTACGTTTAACAGTTACTATACTTAAATAATCTCATCATTCTACTAGATATATTTATAGTAATTAACTAACTGTAAGGACTATATATTTGCTTATGCAAAGGACAAAGATATAAAATTTCAAAGGGAATTTTATCTTTAATATGAAATAGATTATTTACGAGTAGCGTGAGAAAACACAACAATTAGTTGGCTCTTCGGTCACCTACTCTAACAGTCTCCCACTTGACCTAAAGCCAAATACTCATTACTTAAGTCCCATCGACTCTCGATGTTTCTTAGGGACCGGTCTGGGTAAATGCTAAATTCAGGGATCTAAAATGTTGTCTACCAAGGAAACTCTCTCGAACTAAAGTTCGCCTCTATTTGTTATCTTACCAATGAGATAATCATGATTCAGTATATGCTTGGATTTCTTATGAGGTCTTTTGAAAATACACACTCAACACTTGAATGTAATTTCGAATCCAAACTGCTACATTTGCGTCATTTAATGCCGCAATATATTAAGCTTCGGAGGTGGAATCCTCCGTCATGTTTCACTTGGAACTCATAAGGCACCTCGTTAGTAAGAATGAATATAAATCCCGACGTCCTTTTTGAGTCGTCCACTTCCGATTGAAACACTAAAGTCGCCGAACGACTTTATTTGCGATTCGGAAGCCCCATGGACTATATATGAACAAGTTCTTAGTAATTCACAAGTATTTAAGAATTTGTTTCATAGCTATCCAACTAATTTGGGTGGGGTTAGACTGATATCTACTGTGACGCTTCACTGCATACATTATATCATGTCTATAATATGAATTGGGATAGCTAAACTGTTGGGTTTCAGGCACGTGTACGCAGCGGTAAACAAAAATTTTATGCGATTTAAACAACTTTAAAAAACATAAACACATGCCCATTAAATGAAACCAATTAATTGTGTACATTTGCGCTTCCAGTAGCGAAATTAAAAACAACATACATGCTCAATAATTTAACCGGATTTAAATCAATTAGCATGCTCGCGTTTAAATCAAATAACATGCTCGTTACATATAATTCAATTCCATGTATTTACATAAAATCATACAAGAACGAACATGCACATATTAATTTAAACGTCACCGAATCGAATGACAATAGATTCGAAACATTACCTCTTGAAGCGTGAGGTAGGCGCACTAAGCAAGACGAGATTGCTACGGAAACCAATCCGTACAATCCGGGGCAGCAGCGGTGGAGCGGCAGCAGCGGTGGAGCGGCAGCAGCGGCGAGACGGCCACGGCGGCGCGTGTAACTCACACGCGGTCTTCGGGCGGCGCGTGGGGTTGCGTGCGGCTTCGGCTCGTGTGCTGCTCCTCGATTCCTCGATCTTCGATCTTCCTCCTCTCGGATTTCACCTCGTATACTTCGATCTACTTAACACGTGGCACTAGACACGTAATAGTTAGAAATAACGGAAGAAAAGAAAGAGGAAAAAGAATACCGAATGTAATCGGCCAATGAATGGCCGTTTCCGGCAAAGCGGCGACGGCGACGGCGGTGGTGGCCGTGGGAGAGGGTGGCCGAGAGAGAGAGAGAGTGACGGCTAAGGTTAGGGTTTTGTTGTTGTGTATGTGCAAGAACTATAAATCTTGTATTTATAGGGCCTTGCATAAAACCCAAGCGGGCTAAAGTTGGACCGGGCCCAACAGCTTAAGTTCGCTAGTACTTTTACTTGCTCGTCTCTCTCAATTCAATGACCGAAAAATTGCAACGATTACATTTTCGGAATCATTATAAAGTCCTCGTCATTACGAGTGCCAATTCTCAATTCCCAACTTTCCAAAAGTGGAAACCCTAATTCAGTGCACTTTCTAAATTTGGAAACTTCCCGATTTAGAAAGTCCACTACAATGTTCGCCTATTCTTTTCCCTTTTCTTATTCTCATTCGTAATTCCAAATTACGAATGTTGGACCCAATCGTATTGACTTCCAATCATGCAAAGATAAACTATTTTATCTCTGACCGTTTATTCAAAGATCTCATGTGCACGAGCAGTGTGACCCTCGATGGTTAAGGTGTAAGCTAGCCGTGGGCCCACAACTCTTTGTGGTCAAAACTCGTCCCTTAGAGTTACGATTAAGATGAAACTCTTTTCACCTTAATCACCCAACGAATCAAGATTGGCGTCTAGCAACTACGCGTCATGATTCCCTAGATACAAATGAAGTGCCTGCAAGAACCTTCAGATATAGTTAACGTACAGTACGGTCTCTTCGATTCATATGTCCCGATTGAACTAGAGGCATTGGTTCATCGAGACCTCTCTATATGTTCAATGACGGTGCGATCGTTCTAAGTGTTGTAATCGTTGCGTGCATGAGTTAGAGAATCGAATTCTCTAATCATCACTTAGTCAGCTCTGGCCAGAGACTTAGAATGATTACAACCTTTCAGAACACACATGACATCCAAGACTATTCTAGCGATCGAATCCCCGACTACAATGCACAGACCTCCCACTAGATTTCGGACTGCACGAACACTGGCCCTTGGGATGGTCCTCGGTGGAACTCAGGGACAGGTCACAATACAGCTGGTCCTCTAGTGAAGTCACGGTGATGTCTAGGTCATAAGGACTAATGGTGTACAACTATACCATAGATATCTCTACTCGATTATTGGGAACCACTTAGAGATTTCTAGGGTGAGGGAGTTCAGTGAACTCGTCAACTTACGAGCACCCACTTGTGCATGCCGATATCACTACCGTTTACTTATGAGATGCAATACACATACATTAAGTGCTAGTCTCTTAATGGGAAAGGCCGATATCTTCATTGGTGGCGTAACCCTTCGACTAGGAACACGTTTAACAGTTATAATACTTAAGTAAATATCTCACGATCCTAACGATCAATTACTAGTACTTGTAATAACTGTAAGGGCTATATCTATGCTTGTGACAAAGGGACAAAGATATAGAATGCCAAGGTCTTTTATCATTGATACGAATAAAGGTTCGTTTATTACAATAATAAATACGAAAGACCACAGCCACATGTTGGCTTGTTGGTCACCTACTCTAACATAAACGACCTCTTATATTTATCTTTGTAGATACGTATCCTCTAATACGTAGGAAGCTTATCCCAAATTCATTTGTTGAGAAATGTGTGGACCATTGTACTTTAGTTGATTGTAGCATCCCTACACCATTCCGCATGAGTAGGATGCGATCAACACAAAGTACTGGGAAATGTAATGGCACGCCTACTAACCTTCTTGTAAACTTAAGGCTCTTTCGAATTCGTTACTAAATCAATTGTTGATTTTGTGTCGAACTAAACATTCTAATTTATGGGATGCTAGGTTCAATCCATAAATGGATCGCTGGAATTTTCCAAACCTTTTGCTAATTTCCGGAAGATATGAAGCCTTTCGGCTACACCACCCTAATTTCATCAATCTTGCCACTGAGGAATGTGATCTTCATATCCATTCTCCATATCTCGTAGTCATACTATGCAGAAATGGCTAGCAAAATCCTAATGGAATTACAGCATAGTGTTTGGTGAAAAATTATTTCACAGACAACACCTTGTCATAGAGTATAACTCCTTTTCACGTATCTAGCTTTATAGGTTGATACCTTTCCATGTATTCCAACTTAAAGATTATAGATCCACCTACATCCAACGGGAAAGATTCCCTCAGGTGGATCCATCAAGTTCCATGCCTTGTTGGAGTACATGGAATCCATTTTGGATTTCAAGGCGTTAAGCGAGTGTCCCTTATATGCATCAAATGCAACCTCATTGAAGGTTCTTGGATCACATCCCTCGTCAAAATCACTTTGACTACCTTCGATGAGGATTAGCCTATAGAGTTCTGTACGGATCCTTTCGAATCTCCACATAGATGGTTGATAAGGTACATTAATGGGTGATTTGATTTAGGTTGGCTCTGGTCCTATTTATGGTGTTGGAACTTCAATTCGTGGTTCTCAAATTTCTTTGAGTTCTACTATACACCTATTCTATCGCATAGAACCTTCTTCTTTAAGAATGTGACATCGGCTCCGGTGTTATCACAGTACAGCGGTAATGGATCATTAGCATTAGGAACGACACCCAACTCCTGGATGAACTTCCTTATCCAAGTCTCTTTTTTTGCAGCTTCGGACGCTGCAATGTATTCCGCTTCGGTAGTGGAATCGGCCGTCGTGCTTTGCTTGGAACTCTTCCAACACACGGCACCACCATTAAGCGTGAATATAAATCCCGAATTCGACTTTGAGTCGTCCACATCCGATTGAAAACTAGAGTCGGTAAAGCCCTCTAATTTCAACTCGGCACCCCCATACACCAAAAATATAGCCTTAGTTCTTACTTGAGGATATCTTTCACGGCTTTCCAATGAGCCGGGCCGGGGTTAGACTGATATCTGCTTGTGACACTCACAGCATACGCAATATCAGGTCTCGTACACGGCATGCCATACATTATGCTTCCTATGGCAGAAGCATAAGGCGTCATTTTCATCTCCTCGATTTCACTAGGTGTTTGAGGGCACATAGATTTCGAGAGACGAACCCCATGGGACATTGGCAAGAATCCTTTCTTCGATTCTTCCATGCTAAACCGTTTCATAACGGTGTCTATGTACAGGCTTTGGGATAATCCAAGCATCTTCCTTGCTCTATCTCTATAGATGCGTATTCCTAATACATAAGATGCTTCTCCCAAATCCTTTATTGAGAAACGTGTGGACAACCATGCTTTCGTTTGTTGCAACATTCCTACGTCATTCCCAATGAGTAGAATGTCATCAACGTAAAGCACTAAAAATATCACTGCCCTCCCACTAACCTTCTTGTATACACAAGGTTCCTCCGGATTCTTCTCAAAATCAAACTCTTTAATAGTTGAGTCGAACCTAATATTCCAACTTCGGGATGCTTGTTTCAATCCATAAATGGATCGCTGGAGCTTGCAAACCTTTTGCTCACTTCCAGAAGATATGAAGCCTTCCGGCTGCGCCATGTAAATTTCTTCCTCAATGTCTCCATTAAGGAAGGCGGTCTTCACATCCATTTGCAATATCTAGTAGTCGTACCACGCAGCTATGGCCAGCAAAATCCTAATGGACTTCAGCATCGCGACTGGCGAAAAGGTTTCCTCATAGTCAACACCTTGTCTTTGAGTGTATCCTTTCGCTACCAATCTAGCTTTATAGGTCGATACCTTTCCATCCACTCCAATTTTCTTCTTATAGATCCACTTGCAGCATATAGGAACAATTCCCTTAGGTGAATCTACCAAGGTCCACACCTTGTTGGAGTACATGGAGTCCATTTCGGATTTCATGGCAGTTAGCCAATGTCCCATGTCCGCATCCGATACGGCCTCATTGTATGTTCTTGGATCTTGTCCAAGATCAACATGATCTTCATCATTCTCGAGAAGGAATAACCTATCCGGTATTTTCCGAACTCTTTCGGATCTACGTACCGTAGGTTCAGGAGGTATATTAGTGGTTTGTTGTATTGGTTCGATTACTTGTTCTTGCGCTTGAACTTCACTTTATGGTTCTTGAACTACTTCAAGTTCTATCATGCTGCCTTTTCTATCCGATAGAAACTTCCTTTCCAAAAATGTGGCATTTCTCGAAACAAACGTTTTTGCTTCCTTGACATAGTAGAACTCGTATCCCATTGAGTCTTCGGGATACCCCACAAAATAGCACAAGTCGGATTTACTATCCAACTTGTCTCCCACTAATCGCTTCACATAAGCGGGACAACCCCATATCCTTATATGTTTGTAGTTGGGTTTCCGGGAATGCCAAAGTTCATAAGGTGTGGATTTAACTGCTTTGGTGTTAACTCTATTCACCAAATACGCGGTAGTACGAAGTGCGTGACCCCATAAGTATGCCGGTAACTTCGTGAACCCCATCATTGATCGAACCATATCCAATAAAGTTCGATTCCGACGTTCGGAGACTCCATTAAGTTGAGGAGTTCCAGGTGGAGTCCTTTGAGATTGTATTCCATTCTCTTTTAGATAGTCAATGAACTCGATGCTCAAGTATTCTCCACCACGATCGGATCGCAGCTTCTTAATACTTCGTCCGAGTTGCCTTTCTACTTCGTGTCTAAAATCTTTGAACCTTTCAAAAGTTTCAGACTTGTACTTCATCAAGTACACATACCCATACCTAGAGTAATCGTCGGTAAAGGTAGCGAAGTAGTTGTATCCACCCTTTGCACTAACACTTAGTGGACCACATACATCTGTATGGATCAAATCCAAAAGACCCTCGGCTCGTTCCATTTTTCCTTTGTAGGGTGACTTGGTCATTTTCCCTTTAAGGCAGGATTCACAAGTTTGTAGTGATTTCACGTCCTCTAAAGAGAACAATCATTCACTAACAAATTCGTTCATCCTTCTTAAAGAGACATGACCTAATCTAGCGTGCCAAAGTTGTGCGGGGTTTTGATCTATCTCCTTACGTTTTGCTGATATAACATTAATGGGTATTTCATTTGGATTTAGTTCATACAAGTTGTTTAATAGTCGTCCTTTGAAAATCAAATTCTCATTCTTTTGTATAATGCAAATCGAATTTCCAAAAACAAAAGTAAAACCTTCAATATCTAATACAGGAATAGAAATAAGGTTTCTAATGAGGGACGGAACAAATAAACAATCGTTCAAAACAATAGGAAAACTAGAATCCAAAACATTTAAATAAATCGTGCCAATGGCTTCAGCAGCAACTCTTGCTCCATTCCCCATCCTTAGGTAGGTCTCACCCGCTGTAAGCTTCCGACTTCTTGTCATTAGCTGCAAATCATTGCACAAATGTGAGCCACAACCCGTATACAATACCCAAGAAGAAGAATTGGCAGACAAATTTACGTCAATGAAATACGTACCCTTTTCAGAACTTTTCTGCTTTAGGTAAGCCTTGCAGTTACGGCGCCAATGTCCTTTCTTTCCACAATGACGGCAAGCATCATCAACTTGCTTACTGACATTTGCCTTGGGGCCCCCACTACCTTCACCCACTTCGAACTTGCTGTTTGGGAAGGGAACTCTTTCATTTCTCTTCTTTTGGGAAGAACTCTTATTTCCAGAAGTAGCAGCAATGAGAATAGATTTCTCTTTCTTAATGGTGGACTCGAAACTGACCAACATGTTCATCAACTCATCCAAGGGAGGATCTAGTTTGTTCATGTTGAAGTTCACTATGAACGATTCATAGGAACTAGGAAGAGACAATAGGATCAAATCCAACGAGAGCTCGGCCGGGAGGGTGACATCGAGATTTACTAGCTTTTCAAGGAGAGTGATCATTTTGAGACAGTGCTCGTGGACCGAAGTCCCTTCGCGCAGTCTCGCCGTGATCAACTCCTTTGTAGCAGCGTACCTCGATGCCCTAATATTCTCACTATACATGCTATCGAGATGAGCCTTTATATCGAAAGCTTGCATGTGAGACTCATATTTCCTCGCAAGCGCGGGCTCCATGGCGGCTATCATATAGCACCTAGCATGAGTGTCATCTTTCTTCCAAGCTTCATAAGTTTCCTTTTCAGCATCAGTCGCTGTGGCAGGTATAGTGGCGGGAAGTCTCTCGTTCAAAACATAGAGACGCCACTCAACGGTTAGCACAAGCTTAAGACTACGCAACCAATCTAGGTAATTAGGGCCATTGAGTTTATTGTCGAGGATTGACATTATGGGATTCTTATACATGATTATCTGAGAGGTATAGAGAAGAGGATTATTAGAGATTCGCGTTAAATGATTGTTACAATTAAATGTTTGGACTTATGTTATTTAATTGTTCTCCCACTAATTTTATCGAGTTCCACTTCCCTCTAGTAGACAAACGAGAAAACTGATTTTTCTTAATGGGCTTTAGGTCCAATAGACAAATATAACCCATAGTTAATCTAGCCCGATTATATTTGCCCAAAGGTAGATCACAATCAATCATATCCACAATATGACCCTAAATTAATTTTCCTCACACTTGATAATGACCTAAGTTAATCTCGCGAATATCAAAATCGTCGTGTGTCAAGTCTAACCTACCAATCCAAGATGCTGATAGAACTTGATTATGCCAAACTAATGCAGTCCCTAGTTAATCTAGCCGACCACGTTAATCCAACATAACCCTTTTCTATGGCTACCTTCATCGTTATGTCAATTGAATTACAGCTTACTCCACCATAGCACTCCCCGCTAATACGGCTTACTGCACTACCGTGAAGGGCTACACATAATCCAACCGTTGGCAGAAGGAAAGAAATAACTCAACAGATTGGGTTTTTCTTTATAGCTTGAAATGATTCTTAATTAGATTAAGAATGAGGGATTTTTATTAAAAGTTTTATCTCATCAGAAGGTTCGGATAGGTCTATGTGATTCCTACATCTATGTTCTCTAAAGGTATATGAAAACGCATATTGTCCTAAGAGGAACATATGACCTAACTACATAATTAATTACATTAATTAATTATCGGGTTTTTTCAAAATAATTATAGAACCTCAACTTAGCATCATAAATCATTCAAATAATGTTGAGGTACTACTAATTAAGTTGAACTTATAATCAATATTATATATGTGTTCTATTAATTGAAATCAATTTAACAATTTAAATTAATTTAATTAATCGAACACCTATTTACTAAAATAGATGATTGTTGACTCGATTATCTAATTGGGATTAATTGAAAATAACTTTCCAAAAATTAAAATCAATTTGTTTTAAGTTTAATTTTAGAAATCTGATTTTTTTTTTTTTTTCAGTGAACCGGTTCGGCCGACCGGTCTGACCGGTTCTGCCCGGTCCAGTTGACCCAAATCAGTGGGCCGGGTCAGTCTGACCGACCCGAATCCACGTGGATTCGGTCGATTGGATCGTGCATAACCATCGAACCGGCCGGTCCGACCGGTTCGATCCGAACAATTAAAAACCGATGTTTTAAAAACAATTTCAGATCCGATTTTCCAATTTTAAACAATTTTCAAGCTGGAAAAATTCTAAATAATATTTCAAAAATATTTTAAACTTACGAAAACTCCCAATTACGTAATACAACAATCACTACTTTAATAAATCGAACATGCATAAAATCATAGCATATTAAAACGAACGCAATTAATTGCGCAACCCGGCTCTGATACCACTGTTGGGTTTCGGGCACGTGTACGCAGCGGAAATTTTTTTTTTTAGCGAGTTAAACAACTTTAAAACACATAAACACATGCCCATTAAATGAAACCAATTAATTGCGTACCTTTGCGCTTCCAGCGAAATTAAAAACAACATACATGCTCAATAATTTAACCGAATTTAAATCAATTAGCATGCATGCTCGCGTTTAAATCAAATAACATGCTCGTTACATATAATTCAATTCCATGTATTCACATAAAATCATACAAGAACGAACATGCACATATTAATTTAAAGGTCACCGAATCGAATGACAATAGATTCGAAACATTACTTCTTGAAGCGTGAGGTAGGCGCACTAAGCAAGACGAGATTGCTACGGAAACCAATCCGTACAATCCGGGGCAGCAGCGGTGGAGCGGCAGCAGCGGCAAGACGGCCACGGCGGCGCGTGTAACTCACGCGTGGTCTTCGGGCGGCGCGTGGGGTTGCGTGCGGCTTCGGCTCGTGTGCTGCTCCTCGATTCCTCAATCTTCGATCTTCCTTCTCTCGGATTTCACCTCGTATACTTCGATCTACTAAACACGTGGCACTAGACACGTAATAGTTAGAAATAACGGAAGAAAAGAAAGAGGGAAAAGAATACCGAATGTAATCGGCCAATGAATGGCCGTTTCCGGCAAAGCGGCGACGACGACGGCGGTGGTGGCCGTGGGAGAGGGTGGCCGAGAGAGAGAGAGTGACGGCTAGGGTTAGAGTTTTGTTGTTGTGTATGTGCAAGACCTATAAATCTTGTATTTATAGTGCCTTGCATAAAACCCTAGCGGGCTTAAGTTGGACCGGGCCCAACAGTTTAAGTTCGCTAGTACTTTTACTTGCTCGTCTCTCTCAATTTAATGACCGAAAAATTGCAACGATTACATTCCCGGAATCATTATAAAGTCCTCGTCATTACGAGTGCCAATTCTCAATTTCCAACTTTCCAAAAGTGGAAACCCTAGTTCAGTGCACTTTCTAAATTTGGAAACTTACCGATTTAGAAAGTCCACTACAATGTTCGCCTATTCTTTTCCTTTTTCTTATTCTAATTCGTAATTCCAAATTACGAATGTTGGACCCAATCGTATTGACTTCCAATCATGCAAAGATAAACTATTTTATCTCTGACCATTTATTCAAAGATCTCATGTGCACGAGCAGTGTGACCCTCGATGGTTCAGGTGTAAGCTAGCCGTGGGCCCACAACTCTTTGTGGTCAAAACTCGTCCCTTAGAGTTACGATTAAGATGAAACTCGTTTCACCTTAATCACCCAACGAATCAAGATTGGCGTCTAGCAACTACGCGTCATGATTCCCTAGATACAAATGAAATGCCTGCAAGAACCTTTAGATATATTTAACGTACAGTACGGTCCCTTCGATTCATATGTCCCGATTGAACTAGAGGCATTGGTTCATCGAGACCTCTCTATATGTTCAATGATGGTGCGATCGTTCTAAGTGTTGTAATCGTTGCGTGCATGACTTAGAGAATCGAATTCTCTAATCATCACTTAGTCAGCTCTGGCCAGAGACTTAGAATGATTACAACCTTTCAGAACACATAGGACATCCAAGACTATTCTAGCGATCGAATCCCCGACTACAATGCACAGACCTCCCACTAGATTTCAGACTGCACGAACACTGGCCCTTGGGATGGTCCTCGGTGGAACTCAGGGACAGGTCACGATACAGCTGGTCCTCTAGTGAAGTCACGGTGATGTCTAGGTCATAAGGACTAATGGTGTACAACTATACCATAGATATCTCTACTGGATTATTGGGAACCACTTAGAGATTTCTAGGGTGAGGGAGTTCAGTGAACTTGTCAACTTACGAGCACCCACTTATGCATGCCGATATCACAATACCGTTTACTGATGAGATGCAGTACACATACATTAAGTGCTAGTCTCTTAATGGGAAAGGCCGATATCCTCATTGGTGGCGTAACCCTTCAACTAGGAACACGTTTAACAGTTATAATACTTAAGTAAATATCTCACGATCTTAACGATCAATTACTAGTACTTGTAATAACTGTAAGGACTATATCTATGCTTGTGACAAAGGGACAAAGATATAGAATGCCAAGGTCTTTTATCATTGATACGAATAAAGGTTCGTTTATTACAATAATAAATACGAAAGACCACATCCACATGTTGGCTTGTTGGTCACCTACTCTAACATAAACGACCTCTTATATTTATCTTTGTAGATACGTATCCTCTAATACGTAGGAAGCTTATCCCAAATTCATTTGTTGAGAAATGTGTGGACCATTGTACTTTAGTTGATTGTAGCATCCCTACACCATTCCCAATGAGTAGGATGCGATCAACACAAAGTACTGGGAAACGTAATGGCACTCCTACTAACCTTCTTGTAAACATAAGGCTCTTTTGACTTCATTACTAAATCAATTGTTGATTTTGTGTCGAACCAAACATTCTAATTTATGGGATGCTAGGTTCAATCCATAAATGGATCGCTGGAATTTTCCAAACCTTTTGCTAATTTCCAGAAGATATGAAGCCTTTCGGCTACACCACCCTAATTTCCTCAATCTTGCCATTGAGGAATGTGATCTTCATATCCATTCTCCATATCTCGTAGTCATACTATGCAGAAATGGCTAGCAAAATCCTAATGGAATTACAGCATAGTGTTTGGTGAAAAATTATTTCACAGACAACACTTTGTCATAGAGTATAACTCATTTTCACGTATCTAGCTTTATAGGTTGATACCTTTCCATGTATTCCAACTTAAAGATTATAGATCCACCTACATCCAACGGGAAAGATTCCCTCAGGTGGATCCATCAAGTTCCATGCCTTGTTAGAGTACATGGAATCCATTTTGGATTTCAAGGCGTTAAGCGAGTGTCCCTTATATGCATCAAATGCAACCTCATTGAAGGTTCTTGGATCACATCCCTCGTCAAAATCAATTTGACTACCTTCGATGAGGATTAGCCTATAGAGTTCTCTACGGATCCTTTCGAATCTCCACATAGATGGTTGAGAAGGTACATTAATGGGTGATTTGATTTAGGTTGGCTTTGGTCCTATTTATGATGTTGGAACTTCAATTCGTGGTTCTCAAATTTCTTTGAGTTCTACTATACACCTATTATATCGCATAGAACCTTCTTCTTTAAGAATGTGACATTCCCCGAGACAAACACTTTTGTTTTATTGGATAGTAGAATAAGTATCTAAAACCTATGCTGCACGGACACGGCAATACGCGGATACGGACACGGTGATACAGCATTTCCAAGAAACTAGGATACGAACACGCGGGGGATACGCGTAAGTATAAAAAAATGTAGGGATATATTTATAAATAATAAAAATATAGAGGTACATTTATAAATTGTAAAGAATATGTATAAGACGTCATCGCATAAGAGAACCGCTCACCCTTGTTGCCCGTGTTCTTGGTTGCCGTCGCATGCTAAACTTTTGGAGTTTTGGGTGGACTCACAAAGAAAATTGAAGAAATGTGTATTACAGAGAAAAGAAAATGCGCATTTTTTTATTAGGGCTCTCTCTTAAAACGTAAGAGAAGTGTCCCAACTTTTTTAAAATTGTGGACACTGCCCGACACGGGTGTCCTACTTTTAGCAAAATTACGACACGACCCGACACGGGTGTCCGAGAAGTGTCCAGGTGTCGGATACGAGGACTCTTCGCCTTCTAGAAGTGTCCGTGCAGCATAGTCTAAAACAATTTTTGAGATACCCCACAAAATGGCATAAGTTGGATCGACTATTCAACTCGTCTACCACTAGCCACTTGTAAGTGGATTATCGGCAATGTCAAAGTTCATATGGTGTGGAACTAACTGCTTTGGTGTTAATCCTATTCAACAAATACGTGGTGGTATGGAGTGCATGACCCTATAAGTACGTCGGTAACTTAGTGAATTACGTTCTATATGAGATAGTCGATAAACTCACCATTTAAGTATTTTCCACTACGATCGGATTGTAGTTTCTTAATACTTCGTCTGAGTTGCTTTTCTACTTCATTTCTGAAATCTTTAAACATTTCATAGATTTCAAATTTGTACTTCATCTAGTTTACGTAACCATACCTTGAGTAATTGTCAGTAAATGTTGCGAAGTACTTAAAACCACCCGTGGCACTAACACTTAGTGGACCACACACGTACGTTTGTATAGATAAAATCCAGTAGACCTTCAACGTTCCATTTGTCCCTTAAATGGCAATTTGGACATTTTATTTAAACAAAATTTACAAGCCCACGGTGAGTTCATATCATCCAGTTGTGAATAATCGCTCACGTGCAAACTCATTCATTCGTCTTAAAGAAATATGTCCTAATCTAGTGTGACGAAGTAGTGTAGGGTTATCTTCTATATCGAGTTCAGGTTAAAAATTTCATTGTTTTTACTTCACATAATTTCAATGAAAAACGTATCTTTCTCAGAATGTTTCTGATCAAGATACTTCGTGCAATTTACAGAGCCCAATGGTCTGTCTTTCCACATTGAAAGCAAGCATCAATTATATGCTTGTTTTCCTTAGCCTTGCGAGTACTCGGCCCCTAGTCTATCGTTTGCTCGACTGGAAACTATTTCCCTTTTACTCTCTTCTTCGACTTCGAACTATTCTTAGTAAAAAATACAGAAAGTGCCGAAGGCAAAACATATTTGTCTTCCTTTATAACCGACTCGTATTTCAACATTTTGACCAACTCCTTCAAAAGGAGAATCAACCATATTCTTGTTGAAATTAATTGTGAACGTTTCATAAGAGGTAGTTAGTGATGGAATCATGAGATTCACCAAAAACTCTGGTGGGAGATAGACATTGTGGTCACACAAGTTCTATGGGAGCGAGTCATCTTAAAACCATGCTCATGGACCGAAGTCCTTTCGCTTAACCTAAGAGACATCAACTCTTTAGTTGTCAGAAACATCATTGTCGTAATGCTCTCACTATACACGATCTCGAGGTGAGCCTTTGTGTTAACAACATAAAGGTCATTCTCATAATTCATCGCTAACTTGGGCGACTAGGTGCTATCATATAACACTTCGTCAAAACTGACACCCTTCTTCCACTTCTAATTTGTGGTGGTCTCCTACTAAGTCGAGTTATCATGAAGTTTGGTCAGGGTATATTTGAGTATGCACAATTGCTCTTGGAGCAAAAACACCAAAAGAATGTTTATTGAGCTAATCAAGGTTATTATTGCCATTAAGTATTGTTGGTATCGAGAATTGACGATAAATGATTCTTAGCATTTATACTGAAAAAGTTGAAGTAGACTTATAAAAGATAATTCATTATTAATGATTGCAATTAAAGATTTGGACTTTTATCATTAATTGTATTTCCACTAAGAGCCTGTTTGGCTAAGCTTATAAGCTCCTAAAAATATCTTATAAGATGTTTAAGAAATTATAAGTTGTTTAAAAGTGTTTGGTAAAAAAATTAGAAAGGATCTTTTTTTTTTCAAAAAATAAGCTATTAGGGAGCTTATAGGATGTTTTTTAAAAAAATACATCCACCCCACTTTTTTTCCTTTAAGATCTGATTTGATTATTTACTAAAACACTCAAAATACAAAACTATCCTCAAATATTTTATTATATTACATGAATACTAATAACGTTTATATTTTTTCAAAACAACGTATTCTTGTAATCAAGATTAATTATTAGTTAAAATATAATTATCATAATAATTGTAAAAACGATTGTTCTCTATTTACATTTTATATGTATATAAAACACTCGAATATTCTTATTATCTCAATAATAAATTATATTTTATTTTATCTATCAAAAAATTACATTTTTTACAACCTTTATTTTATATTATCATACTAATTTTATATTATTATTTTTATTTGAAAATTTAATTTGTAAATATTATAATAATATTTTAGGATCAAAAGTATTTGAGTCAAAATAAGTTTAACAATTATAATGGCGTCATGTACTTTTCTGTCATTATAGCGATAATCAGACTTTTTATTTCCAAACACCTGAACAACTTATAAAAACTAAAAGTAACTTATAAGCCACATATCCAAACACCTTTAAAAATAAATTTTAAAATAAGATTTAACAGTTTATCAGCTATGTAGGAGCTTATAAGATGTTTTAAATAAGCTTAGCCAAACGGGCTCTAAATTTTATCGAATTCTACCACCCTCTAGCAGAAAAACGAGAAAACATATTTTTCTTTAATGGGCTTTAGGTCCAATAGGCAAATGTAACAAGTAGTTAATCTAGCTCGATTACATTTGTCCATTGGTAGATGTCCATCAATCATATCGTTATATGACTCTAAAGATTTATTTACCTCACACTTGATACTGACCTAAGTTAATCTCACAAATTAAAATCTTCGTGCGTCAAGTCTAACCTACCAATCAAAGATCCTCATATAACTAATTATACCAAACTAATGCAGCCCCTAGTTAATCTAGCCGACCACGTTAATCTAGCATAACCCTTTCTATGACTACCTTCATCATTATGTCAATTAAATAATAGCTTACCCTACAATAGCACTCCCCGCTAACATGGCTTACTGCACTGTTGCAAGGGGCTACACATAATTTAACCGTTGGTAGAAGGAAATAAAAATTCAACACATTGGTTTTTCTTTATATATAACTTGAAATGATTCTTAATGAATTAAAAATAAGGGATTTATTATTATTTTGTTGTTATCTCATCAGAATTATTGGATATATCGATTGGATTCCTACAACTATGTTCTCTAAAGGTATATGGAAACTCCATAATCTAGTATGCCTTCCCACAGACGGCGCCATAATGATGATTCTAAAGTTATATCACCTTAAGTAATTAAGGTAAGATGAGTTGGGAGAGCAAAGTGGATCACTGGCTCACGAGCTAGATTGTCCTGGGTACCTACGTTCAGAGAACTCGTGAACTAGGTGGGGGTTGATCCGGCGGAAACCACTCCGACGCTCAAGTCAGACGTACAAATAGTAGAAGTAGTTGAGATAATACAAATTGTAGTATTGCTTAGATAATATGGCGTACCTTAACAAATGAGTTATAACATTTATTTATACCTCGTTGATTGGGTTGGAGTTGGTTAATTGAGATTATCGGACCCAAACCTTATCTGAAGGTGATTGGGCATTCGATGTAGTGAGCTTCAAACTTGGGCTCGTGACCCAGTAGGTTAAGAAATTATAGGCCCATTGGTTTGGTCCAATTAGGCATATCAGCAACGATAACAATGGTAAGATTAGATGTACTATAATGGACGTTTCTACCCTCAAGAATCTCACATGCCACTCATGTGTAAGGGATTCCGGCTAAAATTGAACGAAAATTCAGAAATTAGGGCACCGCGCAACCAATTATTGAGTTCAGGTAAAAATTTGCACAAATTTGTAATTCAGGGGGAAGGTGCAAACGGGTGATAGTTTGGGTGGCAAAGTGCCATTAACCCTATTCTAAATGAATTCTCATTATCCTGGGTAAAATTCATTTTGCACTCATGTATTATGCGAAATGTATCTTTTACTCCCTGAAGTATAGAAAACATCAACCACCCCTTCCCGTTAGCATTTTTCCTAATTCCGTTAGTCAAACCCTTTGACTGACTATTGCAAAGAAATGTTGGCTTTTTTTTTTTTTTTTTTTTTACGAAAATACCCCAAAAAAATTATACATATAGGTTGCTTAGTTTTCACAAATGTTCACCAGATTTTTTCGTTTTTTTCAGTCGTTTTTTTTTTCACTTTATTCAGTCATTTTTATTTTACTATTTTCAACTATTTTCTTTATAAAAAAACTGAAAGGCAAATAAATAAGAATGAAGCTTTGCAAATTATGAATGTAAAACCTATAGAGAAGAAAAACTAAAAGCCCTGAAAACTAAAAGAAACCCTAAAATTGGAATAAAACCGGATGAAAGAATTGCAAATTAAAAACAAAGCTTTTCATATTATAATGGAAAAATCCTCAAAAAAGAAATCTGAAAATCCCTAAAATCAAATACTAAAAATCTACAAATAGCGCTAATTTGAACGAACGCTAAAAATCGTCAACAATCCACAAAAGATACTCCTAAAAAAATTAAGGATTATATCAGACATAAAGCATGGCAACAGAGTCATTGGCTCAATGCACACTCAAATTTAACACCGTTAAAAGTTTGACCATTGACTGTTAAAAATATGGGGGGTTTTGATGTTTTCTATATATCAGGGGGTAAATGATACATTTCAAATAGTACAAGGGTGCAAAATGAATTTTTATTATTTTTTCATAATGTCTATCTATATGTGGCAATCCAAAATTATTACATGGGAAGAAGTAGGGCCCAGTTTGGTTGGGCTGATCCGGGTGGATAGTTCCTCTAATCCACTCGGATCTCAGCTTTGGTTCGGCCCAATTGGGTTCTGGATTGCACTTGGGCCCGGGTCCGGATCTTGGATTTCCTGGATCTCCCATCAGACTAAAGGAGGTGAGATTGGGTAATCTCATCCACTCTCAACCCAATCAAGCTCAGTATATTACCTTTATGCCCTGAATATTTATTTCTAATTACAAGACTACCCCATATATATAGGAATTACCCCAAAAATTATTGAGTTAGCCCTAGAATTTTACCGACATGGCAATACACGCCGTTCTTCGTTCTGCTTTTCTCCACTGTGGTCGGTAGTTTTTTCACCGAGGTAATTTTTCCGATAATCAACTCATCTAGGTTCTCTAACACGCTTCTTTCTTCGTATTTTAGGCCCCCTAAACCGGTTGAAGAATAATCAACTCATCATAGATTGATTTCTTATTTTTCATACTTCACTAGTTTTTTCTTTTTTTTATTTGGTTTTTCCGATAATCAACTCATCACAGATTGATTTCACAGATTTCTTCAAACGCATCCGAGTATTGCTGAAGAAGTTTGGGTTCATATGGGTATCGATTTTTTTTATTGTTCTAATTATCCATTCCTTCATCTCGTAATTAAATTTCCGTTTCGCAGGTGATTTTCGATTTTGGTTTCGAAGTAGTTCGTAGTTTGGCCGGGCTGATTCTGTTCCGGCCGAACGATTCCGGTGTTGCAGCTGGTTGACAGTTGGCTGTCGATTATCCCGGTTCTGCTACACGACGATTTAAGGTGAGTTCTCCAATGGGTTTAAGCTCGTCTTTTAGATTACAGATTAAGGATTGAGAAAGGTAGCATTTATTTGGAAAAAATATTGTATCTTTTTTTTTTGGGAAAAAATAGTACATTAGTGAAATAATATATGGTGTTACTCAGTATAAATTGTTTGGCCTTAATATTGTTTGGCATAAACAGTATATAAAGAATGCAATTAAGTTGTTTTTTTTGTAATAGTTTACGATAGTTATTTCATCTTTGCTTGCTCTAGGAGTTGGTTTATATGTTTCATATGTTTGAGAGAGGTTACAGGGTCTGGAATGTGAAATTTAGTTGTGAATGTGTTTGAGAGAGGTTGCATGGTCTGGAATGTGAAATTTAGTTGTCAACGATCCAACGGTCTTTAACTCTATACTCGATGAAATCGCCGCCGAAATGCGACTCACTACGGTGAGACCTTTACGAATGACGTTGTTAAACGTCGGACCTTCCTACTAAAAAATCGTTTCAATGCATTTGTCAAATTCATTGGACTACCCGGTGTCAACTACAACCGTAGGACCGAACGTGTATCGGTTGACCGGACGTATGTCACGAGTCCAAAGAACAAAGTATGTAAACCTATTTTTATTGCATAAAATGCACGGTAAAATTTTTGTTGTCTTATTCTATGAATATGCAAATCATTTAATTGTGTATGACCCTATACTTTTCCCTTTCACAATTAGAAAAAAACGGAACATGCATTGCACAACTATTTCGCTGCTAACGGGTTTCCCTACTACGACACTTTTGAGTTGGTATTTGTGGAGAAAGAAGCAGGGACGATAGAGTTTAGTGATAAACAAGGGTTCGTAAAAGATGACCCAATCACAATTGACGAAGGAACTCGACCGGGTGTTGAGGGTGTGAACGATGAATACGCTATTGTGCCGTATGAGGGTGTGAACGATGTTGTGCCCGTGGGTTACTATACCGGCGAGACCGACGGGTTCTCGGGGCGTATAGATGGTTGACAGCGAGTCAACTAGCTTGGTCATTGTGATTTCTGATATTTTTATGACTTTATTCTCCGTTTACCGTATTTTTCATCGTTGTAATTGTTTTATTGTCTTCGTGTTTTTTTATTTTATTTCATAGTAATTGGTTTATGCAATTGCGAAAGTATCGTTGTGCTCGGTCATTGGTTATAGTGTGATCAATTATTCAATTATAACTTTAAATTCTATATGAACAAACATCTGTATCAACAAATTTAAACAAACAATGTTAAATATATAAATGTGTATTAACTAAGAAAAACAGTAGTGTGAACAAAATGTAAACAAACAATATTAATATATATTATCGCCCATGGGTACGAAACATGAAAATTAAAATTACAAACCAAAATACAAAGTCAGGAAAATCAAATACTAATACCGAAAATCTTGCCGACTACATGGAAGTGGGAAAATAATACGGGAAATACCAATAATAATAATACGGAAAATATTAGGAAAAACTAGCCGAGATAATGGAGATTGGAAAATTTGAACTTCCATTGATCAATGGAGTCAGTACAACACATGCGTCAAAGTATGACCTAGTAATCGTTTTCCCCGTCGATTGGCCCCTTGCCGTTACACATATTCGAGGGACGGTTTGACCCGGACGAACTCAATCCAAACAAATTTGCAATATTGCGGGGCCTCGGCATTGATTTATCTTTCGGCTTCAAAGGTGATGGGCCCGAAACCGGACGCCGA
Organism: Erythranthe guttata; assembly: GCF_056151865.1. Lineage (NCBI taxonomy): Eukaryota > Viridiplantae > Streptophyta > Magnoliopsida > Lamiales > Phrymaceae > Erythranthe > Erythranthe guttata. The sequence goes on from NC_142536.1 coordinate 7,316,005, forward strand.
ACTCTCGAATTAGCGGTGCTACCCTCGGTGTTTAACGAACCCTCGGAATCCGAAAAGTGATTGAGGTAGTCCCACACATTGAAGTGTGTGCTACTAGAATCCGAGGAAATATTGACCACCGTTGTTGGTGGCATCGGGTTACCGAAACCAAGAGTGTTGTCGTTGCCTCGAAGATCAACCATGCTTGGAATCGGCACCGGCGGAGCCGCTTCATCGTCGTCCGATGACAAAACAATCACCTCATCGCCCGGTTTTTGTTCGACGACACGGGGTGCAAATATAGTCTTTAGTTCCTCCCATTCGCTATCCCCATATGTCCGATATGCGAAAGCGAATGTGTGTGCCTAAGAAAGGAATGGAAATGTAATTATACGAAAATGTTAGGGCTGATTTTGTAATTAAAAGTGAATGGGAGGAAAAGAATGGGTGCAACATGTAATATTGTAAAAAATACTGGGGTAATATAATAATAAAAAGGGATTATGAGGGGTGGAAATGTAATTATCCGAAAATGTTAGGGCTGATTTTATAATTACAGGAAAATGAGAGGAAATAATAAGTGCAGTTGGCAATAATTTAAAAATTTCAGATGTATAAACTAATAATAAAAATACCTTCTAAGGGGTGGTAATGTAATTAACCAAATTATCCCACCCAATCCTCCCAACCATTCCTGAGATTGGCTCATTTGGATACAATCCCACAGATCCATATCCAACCAACCAAACCCAAGATACCATCCATACTTTACTAATCCACACAGTGTCATTTTCTAATTAAGCCCCAATCCCATCCCACCCCATCCCTCCAACCAAAAGGGGCCTAGGTGAATTTCCCGTGTGGATAAAAGTCAACAATAAAAGGCGTCTCGCATAAAAGAGTAGTACTACTACTCCTCACTCGTTCAAATCAGATCCGTGATCACTAAACCAATCAATCTGTAGCCGTTGGATTTTACGGCACAAAAAATCAACGGTCAGATTTGATGCAACTCCTTTGTCTTTAAATTACCGTGTTCCTGCACAGCACAGGCGCCTCAATGCGATTCCTAAACTCGTAAGTCTCTCTCTCTCTCTCCTCTCTCTCGCGCTCTCTATCCCTCCCCCGTTTCTCTCTCTCTCTCTCTCTCTCTCTCTAAGAGATGTATGTATATGTGTATTTACTTTTGTATCTATAGGATTATGCCATTTCCGGAAGATTTTCCACTTCCTTTTTTACATCTAGGGTTCATTTGAAATGGGTCGGACCATCCGATTCCGACTTTTCTCTCTTCTGGATCCAAGAATTTCATTGTGCTGTTGCTTGCGTGAATTTCCGTCCTTAGGGTTCGATTCCTCTCTGCTTCATGCTCTCAAATCGGACCAAAATGTGGAATTTTTTAGTTTGATTAGGGTTCGGAATGATTTTTCAAGTTTAGGTTTTCTTCAAATTTTAAGCCTTTTTCCCTTGTACTGTATTCGCATTAGTTCAATTGAAGTTTTTAATTATTTTGAGAAAAATGAAAATATTAGAATTCTAAACTGAATGAAGTAAACAAGGAAATATTTATAGATACTTCAATTTTGAGCATGTCATAGCGCTATTCATTGGTAAAAATTGGGGTGTTTAGTACGATTTTTTTAAAAGATTTTTAATTTTTTGTTTGTTGAAATGGCCAGAGGATACATTTTTTGGATGAGGAAGAGTTGATATGTGCAGAATTTCGGGGTTAAATATATGGCACCGACTATCCCTATAGATTACACAGGACAGAGGGAATCAAAACGGTTCTCAAAGACGGGATCTGGGGATATAATGGGGAAAACACGCAAAGTTTCCAAGGGTTTCTCCTCGGCGCCAGTGCCAGATTATAGGCTTTTATCAGACTCGATGGAAGCAGGAGGTTTTGGGAGCTCAGGCCGATTCGATGCAGGATTGACTGCTTCGCAAGACACTTTCGTTCCTAATAGGAAGTACATTAGCTTGGGTGGGGATGGTTACGATAGGTCGGTCGTGCCAGTTCAGCTCCTTCCACTATCGAAGATGTCGTCCTTTGAGAGGAGGGAGTCGGAGGTCAGGTTGAAGAGTGAGCTTGAACAAGTGAGGAAGCTTCAGAGGAAGATAGATTCTTTGACCTTTGATGCGATTGTCCGCCCCCCGTTGAATTCCGATGTTCACAGTTCTCAAAATGGGCCGAAGAGACCTGCTATGGTGGAAAGCTTGCCGGTTTCTACTAATAACGAGCCTGTGGCTTCAAGGAAGAAAAAAGGTCCTCCCGGAAGAAATGGGGCCCGCACTAAAGGCGGGCCTATGGTGAGTGGGCGCAGTGTTTCGGGGAAGCAGGGCCCGCCTCAGTCCAACAGTTCTGTTATGTTGATGAAACAGTGTGAGACCCTGTTAGCTCGTTTGATGGTGCATCAACATGCTCGGATGTTTAACGAGCCTGTTGATATCGTGAAGCATAAAATTCCGGATTATTTCATCATAATTAAGCATCCGATGGATTTAGGGACGATAAAAGATAAGTTGGCTTCGAATCAGTATTCCAGTCCAATGGAGTTTGCTGCGGATGTGAGACTCACCTTCAGAAATGCAATGACGTACAACCCTCCTAAACATGATGTTCATGTTATGGCGGATGTGCTTAGTAAATACTTTGAAATGAGATGGAAAGTAATCGAGAAGAAGATACCATCAACAACGGATGAATCCACGGCTTCGAAATCAAGTGTCGTTATAGAACCTGAAAACGTTAATGTGCCTCCTCCTGCTAAGAAGCAGAAAACTGTTTCATTGGAAACCAAGGCGGTCAAGCATGAACCAGAAAAGCGTGTAATGAGTGATATTGAAAAACAGAAACTGGGAGCAGAGTTGGAGGCGTCAGTGGCAGAACTCCCTGACCATATAATCATGTTCTTGAAAGAGAACACTTCGAATGGTAGTCAAGCGAGCGAAGATGAGATTGAAATTGATATCGACGTTCTTAGTGATGATACCCTATTAACGCTACGGAAACTTTTGGATGCTCATCTGTTGGAGAAGCAGAAAAGCCAAGTACCAGTAGAGCAACATGAAATTGAGGTAGATGTAGTATGTGTGTGTACGCTGCTCTTATACTTCGTATATGGATATAATTATCTCAGACATAATGCACGTTGTATGTATATCTGATGCATATTGTTTACGTATATACTCTGCGCAGATGCAAAAGGAACCCGGATTTAGCAATTTATCTTCCCAGCCTTGCAAAGGTAATCTTGGTTTTGTGCAGATAAATTTGCATTTGGACTTCAGTTGTCTTTATACCTTGTTTGATAGATCATTCGTTCGTTTTTTCACATTAATCAGACAACGATCCAGCTGATGAGGATGTGGATATTGGTGAAAATGATCCACCACATATATCAAGTTCTCCTCCAATAAAGATTGCAGAGGATGCCGACAGAAGGAACAGTAATTGTACTAGTTCAAGGAGCTCCGCCTCCACTAGTGGTGATTCAGGCTCGTCATCGACTGGTCAGTGTTGTTATGAACCTTTGATGCGTTTTTTCCACATTTATTTATCTTGTTTTCCATTTCTTTTTGTTCCGAAACACATTTCAGTTCATTATGTTTGGCATATAATTGACATAACCTGGATGTGAAGTTCTTTCGTAGTCTGGATATGTGTGACTGTATTTTTAGGACAGATCTGAATTTCACCAGTTTGAAAATTGATTGTTCTTTGTTCCTTTTGGCTACATTGTTGTGGCCATGAATATGCTTATTGTTTCAATTCAGTTAGTATTCTTGAACTTTTGGGAGTTATCTAGACCCATGCCCCGCCTTTGTTCTGCATGAATTTTGTAAGAACTATTTTGAAAGTTAAGTTCATATTGAATCGTATAGATATATGAATAGAATTATTCTAGCTAATTCTGGAAAAGATTGAAGCAAGGAACTGCTTACTAATTTGTTGAAGTAGGACCAGCCATGAGAAAGATTAGCTGCATGGATATTAGTGTAGTAAAACGATTGATTTTATAGGCTTTGAGTTACAATCATTGCTTTCCTTGGTTTAACAGTAATAAGCTTATTAAAATTATATCTGTTTAAAATGATGAAAATAAATTTTGAAAAAAATATGGAGCATTTGGAGCTTGTTAAATCTAATTCTTGTGCAGAAACAAGTATACCAATTATTTGTTGAAATTTTTATTATTTTGGTTATATTATTAGAAAAAAACGGTTATGTTGTTCTCTGGGAACTGTGGCCGGACAGTAAACCAATTCAATGTAATATCGAAGCAGTGCCAAACATCACTACATGATGAGCAACTCCATTGAACTTGTTGAGTTGAATGGTAACTTCATTCTTGATTACACGAGAATTAATGAAAGCCTTTCATTTGCTTCTCTTGGATGAAAGTATGATTTTCCCGGAATGTCTATGTTGCTATAACAATTGTAGGAAAACTTTACTGTGGATTAAGAGTGTAATTTGATCTTAATCACACTTCATACTCAATGCCAGTTATAAGCTCAGAATTTCGGACACGAGTATTCACGATTCTCATATATATTTGGTTGTCTCCACAGAAATAATAAGCAAATTTGTTTGCTGGACTTCCATATATACCATCTTATATGGCAGAAATATAGTTTGCATAAACATTTCATCTGCCTATATGCTTTTCCGGAGAGGATTAAGTGTTGAACTTCAAAATTTATACTACATGTAAATAATGAAATATGTACTTCATCCTTCTAACAAATCGTTCAGAATCTTGTAATATTTGACAAATCTGAAGTATTTTAGTTATGACTTGAGGTGTTGTATTTTTTTCCAAGTTGTCGGTTGTCCAATATCAGTTTTGTTGAATGTCTTGAACAGTCGATTTTTTCAACTTCAACAATGATGCTTCATATATTCTACTACTCAAGACTTATTGTATAGTCATGGATTATAGTTCGACACTTTTTATTACTTCTACTTATTAGTGATTCACTAATTGTGCCTTTCCCACCTAGTCTTATTAATTTTTACTTGCAGCATGTGTAGAGTTATTTCAGAATAATTGCATTACGCTAAGACTTGTCCATTGTTTTCATGAGGAAGTGAAGAAAATAAAACCCCGACTTTTTTTAGTTCAATTAATGTTGTTTATACTATTAATGAGCCACACATAAGGTGATCACTTCAGAATAATGCAAGATTTGAGGATTACCATATACAATTATTGGGTTTAATAATTTTCTCTCCGTTCCTTCTATTCCATATTTCCTCAAGAGGAGTGTCATGTTTAGCTTATAGGATAAAAGGTTGAAGTAGGACTCGTTTTATTGGTATTCATCATATGGCTGGCAAACTAAAGATGTCAAAGTAGCCATCAAACTGTCATTCGAGAAAACTGTAAAGCTCAATCTCACTTTGCTTCTAAATAGTTCAAAGTTATTTACTGTTCATGATTCAAATTGTTCTTTATTTTATTTGATTTTTGGGGGAAATATATAACTTCATTTTTTCTAGTCTGTTACCAAGGTTGATTTAGATATTTGTGTTTAGCAAATTTATAGTTAATTGCTTTATGCCAATGAATGTTATCTGTATTTCAGCATATGCGATGGTGTAGTGGATATTTTTTTTCCGTGCGGACGTGCCAAAAGTCTTAGCCTAATTTTCATCGTCTTGGCAGTTATGCTTGTTATTGGTTTGATTTTTTGTACTAGTGTTATTTGGAGGGTGTTATAGTCTAGCTACTTGACAACATACAGTCTATGGTTTTCTGTGCAATATTATTTCTTTTCCTTAGTTTCTCTCTTCCTTATGTTGATGCCATTGCTTCTTCTCCTTTCTCTAAAGGTCAAATATGCAGATGACACTTAAGGTTGCATGTATAAGAATCATGCTAAAATAAATTTATACTATTCTCGTTGAGAATACATTTGGTTCTCTGGGCAGTACTTCTTTTTGCTCGTCTCCTTTGTATGTCACTGTCGCCTTCTTCCCTTTCTTTAAAGAAGGGAAGATATGGAGATAACAAATGGAGACACATGTATAAGAATCATGCCATGAAATAAATTTATACTATTCTTTTGATTTCTGTGAAAGGAAAGAACTATGCCTTAAGTTATAACTTCTCAGTCTTATGAAGTTTGTTAAAAAACCATGTTAGGTGCATTGACATTTTTAACTGTGTAATCAATAACCTTCATTGTATAGCTTAATTCCTTAACGTGCATTGACATTTTTTTTATTCATCGTTGTTATTCCAAAAAGAGTAGAAAAAATAGCTACCTCAGCTGGCATCTTTTCTGTGATTTAATATTCTATATTCCATTTTTCTCAGATAGCGACTCTGACAACGAACAAGCCGGTACCAAGAACCCCGTTCCTGCAAATGCTGTGACTGTATGCTTTTGTTTTAAACATTTTTCCCCTTTTCTCTTTAAGTCTCTTTAAACTTTCCCTTCTTTAATGGTTTGTTTTTCTAGTACTGACATAAATTGCCTTAATTTGTACTACTCCAGGAAACTGCAGATACTAGAGCGGGGAGAACGGAAAGTGAGCTAGGCGATCCAAACATTGGAGGTGAGGCTCTTTTGCAGTTTGTGAGATATTTTGACAATGTTGTTACTCTTACATTTTAAGGTTGTAATATCTTTTGAATTATTTGTAGATTTTCGGAATGCGAAAGCTGAGCAAAATTCAGTCTCGAACTCATCTTCTATCGATCCAAATTGTGGCCAAGAGGGTAAGCAGTGATCCCATAATGCAGAAAAAATGTGTGTGCTATTAAAATGTACAGCATAATCTCACCAAACATGCTGTAAACATCTTAGGGGAGAGTGCTCCATCAGAAAGGCAAGTCTCCCCTGAAAAGCAGTACCGCGCAGCTTTGCTGAGAAGCCGATTTGCTGATATTATAATTAAAGCTCAAGAGAATACCATCGAAAAAGTATGTAACTCTGATTTACTAGTGAAATTGCTTCAATGTCGCCTCCCTCTCTCTCTCTCTCTCTCTCTCTCTCTCTCTCTCTCTCTCTCTCTCTCTCTCTATATATATATATATATATATATATATATATATATATACACACACACACACACACACTATGCGGTGTTTGATTGTCGCATTTGAAAACTTTCAGGGGGAAAAACCAGATCCTGAGAAACTGAAGCTCGAGAGGGAGGAGATTGAAAGGCGAAGAAGAGAAGGTTTGATAGAGTTAAAATGAAATGGAATAGTTCATAGTTGGCGAATTTGGTTTCAATTGTGTTTGTAAAAATTTGTTATGTAAGTCGAAGTTTCTCTCACTATGATGTTATCAACCTGTATTTAATAGAGAAAGCTCGATTACAAGCAGAAGCAAAAGCTGCAGAAGAGGCTAGGAAAAAAGCTGAAGCAGAAGCTGCAGCGGAAGCCAAAAGGAAAAGAGAACTCGAAAGAGAAGCCGCACGACAAGCTCTGCAAAAGGTAAAAAAAGAATATGATATATTTTCGTGGTATGGCAAAGAAATTTACTATTTTATACGCGTTTAGCTTAAAAGCATTACATTGTGAACGCAGATGGAGAAGACTGTGGATATAAACGAGAATAGCCAGTTCATGGAAGATTTAGAGCTGTTTAGGTCTGCTGGTCCAGATGAGCACTTACAGAACCTGCTCATAGAGCAAGCCAGCCCTGAAAATTCCGAAAATGCCCTTCTTGGTAGTTTCAAGTTTCAAGCAAGCAGTAATCCTCTGGAGCAACTTGGACTGTACATGAAGAACGACGAAGACGAAGAGGAAGAAGAAGTTGAGCCTCAAACTGTTCTAGAAACTTCCGATAATCCAGAAGAAGATCCAGATGAAGACGAAGATCCGGAAGAAGGGGAGATAGATTGATCGATCAATCAGCTTCCGATTTTCTCGTTTCATGTTCCTTGGTCTTTTCCTGTTGGAACATCGAATGTGGATTTTAAAGGTTGATTAGATGTGATTGCATCGTATGAAGTTGTACAAGAATTGATGCCCCGGCCTATGTTCTGTTTATTGTGAAATGATTTTGGTGTCGGACTTGGATTCAAAAGCGTATTATAAGGCTATTCCCATATTAGTCTTACTTGTGGATCCCTCCATATTATGAAAATTTGTAGCTATATAACTTGATTTGGTTGTATATGTTTCTTTTAAAAAATCCATGTTTTTAAGAAAAGCCTTAGGTTTATGTTTTCTAGATAAATACATCGAGCTCAATCTGGAAGTATCGACGAAGGGATCAAACTGGGCCACCCTTGCGGGTTTTTAAAATACCTTATTAAATGGGGATTTTATTGCAAATACATACTATGTAATGAACCCCCCATGCAAAACTAATTTCCACTGCTGCAATATAACAACCATGTGCTGCTGTTACTACTTACTTATTTTCAAACACTACTTAATAATCGATATTCAACGAGTCTTTACAGAAGCTTGGAAGTAATTAGTAGTGGATACCGCCACCACAAAGCAATAGACCGCCTGAATTGATTCTGTTCCGTTGTATATACATTTCAAACAACAATTCTTCACTGTTACGGAGTTTAACGTACTCATCCATGTCGAAGCTGGCGATTTGTCTAGTTTTGCTTGCGTCTTCTTTTTTATTCATCGGAGGACTATGGAAAATACCTGGGCTCCAACTACCATGACTGCTCATGGAATAACTACTCGGATCGTGTAACGGGACAATATCCTGAAAACAAGACACAAAGTTCATCGAAATCTAGGTATAAGAATAAGATCATCTAGGCAAAACAAGATCAAGAGACCTTAATTAAGACAAAAGCAACAAAAATCAAACGAAAACTCGGAATCATCATATTCAGACACTGGGAGTAAGAGAAGCTAACTTTTTCCGAGTCTTTCTTTAGAGATTTTGGAGTCACAGGACTATGTGCCCTGTTCTTTCCTAATGGAGAACCATCATGAATAGTTTCCCACTGCAACCATGGCAGAATAACACCATCCATTTCAACAGGGCGACATGTAGACCCTTTGCTAGTCTTGTTAGTTTCAGCTTCTCTTATTGCAGCATCTCTTGTCTTCTTCGTCCCTCCTAAAGTCGAACTCCCGTCACTTCTTTCCCCGTCGAAGGAAGATATGTCTGTATCTTCAACATTGGAAATGAAATCCTCAATGTATCTTTCTGCCTCCTCAACCAATCGTTTTGACACCCTATTTCTGTCGTTGCTTCTCTTTTAAAACCAAAAGGCAAGAGAGCATTGAATTAAAACCAAGAACTGAGATGTGAACAATTTATTTGAACACATGGAGAAGAAGGAACACCTTTCTTGCACGCAATGGCTTCTTCTCCACTGCAGCTGAATTTATTGAATTAGGAAGTTCTTCGACCATTTTGGAGGCCTCTCGACCTCCTTGCTCCTCAAGCAACATTTCAGTGAGAAGATCTTGCTTGTGCTTCTCCAACTAATATACAAGGTTATTCCATCTCATGAGAATCCCGGATAATTTTTCAACAAAGCTTTAAATAATTCATTAAATGGAACGTATGTTTCTGAGAATATCAAAAGATACGAAACATTAATTCTTGCATGCATGAAAGCAGAACATCACCTGTTCCAATTTTGATTCATATTTATCTCTGATTCTAGAATTTTCTGCACCACCAGTTGAATCTGTTTGATTTTTTCCCATGACCTGCACGCAGAAAAAGGTAGTCGAACATATAAAACCAACCATGTTTTACCACCATAAAGAACATTGAAAAGTATAAATCCATTATAGTTTCAGCAAACTGAATTGTTTTGGCGGACTTGATTTAGTTCAGTTCGGATTTCTTCAACAGCATATCTGAGTTCTTTCCGCATTGCTTCGTACAATCCACCATTTGCAGTATCTTCAGAAGGGTGTTCGGCCTGAAAGCAGTAATAAATAAATAGGAGAACATAAAAAGGGACAAATAGCTTTCATGGAGTGCCTTTTGAATAAAATGTTCATGCTATTATTGTAAAAAGATCTAAAAAAAAAGAAAATAAAGAAGACAAATTAACCTTCTTATTAGCATAAACTTCCCGGATTATCTTCTCAAATCCATTTTTTCCAAAGTGAGTATCCTTTGATTCGTCGTCAGTTAGAGCAGAAGAGTGGCTCTGAGAGATCCATATGTTAAAGTCATAAAAATGGTTTATATTTTAATTAATCATACTTGTTATTCACAATACTGTCAGCATCAGCTTTGTATATTTCCAAGAAAAAACTCAGAATGCCACAAATATAAGAATAAATAGAAGAAGAATGAAAAAATATAAAAATTTACAAAGATATTCGGATCTTACAGAATAACCATCGTGCAAAAGCGAGATGTCTTTGTGGCTTCGAGATCTTCCCAACCTCCGATTGCTTGAAGCTATTGCATTCGGCGCCAACGGCATTTGGCTGTTCCCACTTTTGGGAGTTTTCACAATAGCATGATTGCTTGAATTCCGAGAATGATCCACCTCACTCTGTAATTTGAACGCAAATTGACAGTTCATATTCTCCTGTTGGGATACATAACTACGCATACAGTTCCTAAACAATCTATTACGCGGATACTAATATTCTCTCTTATGAATGTGCACATCTAGTAATGATCCAATATAGATGTTTAATTTAATTAAATTTCTATATTCAAATAGCTTCTATCCTCAACTTAATGATTGCCATTTTAAGTTTCAATTATTATTTTCATCAAATATTTTAGATTGATATATTTTAAGTGGAACAACAAATTTGTTCTTCATCGAGATTATAGATACAACTATTTATTCACTACAGGAAAGTAAATTAGGGAAGAAAACCTACCTCAGAATCGCTAATTTGGTACCTCGCAACCGACAGGGACCTCCGCCGCCGCGAACCGGCATCAGACGAGATGATTTTTTTGGCCGTTGAGGCGGAGCTAATTGAAGCAACATCACCACCACGGCTCCTCGACACCGACCTCCCCTTTCTGCTAGACGACACCGTATCGCTCGCCCACCGCCCTATCTCCCCACGCCGCGAGACCGACCGCCCCCGTCTCTGCTTCAGCTCCGCCGCTCCTCCGTCGCTCTCGTTGTCATTCTTCGAGGAAGAAGAGGAGAAGAACTCGAGCGCCAGATCATCCAAGCTGATCTCCGGGAACGGCGACGCCGATCCCCTCGTAGTGTTCACGAACTTCCCCCTGGGCACGTTTTTGTTGTAGTCCGCCTCCGTCACCGGAGAATCCGGCGCCGTGGAATGGGAGAATCTGCTGTGGCTGCGGGAACGGCGGAGGGAGCGGCGGAGGGAATTGTCGGAGCTGGAGTTTCCGCCGATTGAGTCTCTCTTCGTGGTTGATCTGAAAGCCGAGGTAGCCATTAGTGAATTAATTGGTGGAATTAATCACAAATGAGTTTGAAAATTCAAGTGAAGAGGGAATTTGAATTGGGTGAGAATTCGAACATTTTTGCAGAGCTACAGAGGTTTATCGGAAGAGAGATATATATCTAGAGAGAGAGAGAGAGAGAGAGAGAGTAGTAAATGCGAGGAGAGAGGAAGCTTTGGCGGATTAATCGAAATTTGAGAACATATTTGAAAATTGAAAAGTAGGCCGATACGGCTAAGCCCATCACTTTGATTAGTTTTATTTATTTATTTATTATTATTATTTTCTTTTTAAATATTTATTATAGATAGAATCATAGAATAGTAGTTGTTTCAAATTTCAATTAGTTGAATTCTACACTTCAATGTAACAAAATTTCCCCTTAAATTATAAAATATACAAATTTTATGCAATTCAAAAAAAAAAAAAAGAAATTGATGTATTTTTTTTATGAGTATACAAAAGTATTTAAATAGATGTATATTCAAATTATTTTTGAAAACCGACTACACACACACACACACATATATATATATATATATATATATATATATATATATATATATATATATATATATATATATTCAATCCATTATATATCTTCAATCAATTTATGCAACAAACCATTTTAATACAAATAAAAAATTTTGGTTAGTTTTACAATGCGGATTTTATATAGGGTAAATTCTACTGTCCCCCTTGTATTTTTGTTCGGTTCACTGTACTTCCTTCTACTCTTGATTGCATCGATTTGCCCTGCACTTGAGAAATTGTCTCAATGTAGTCTTTGTTGTTAGTTGTCACACATTTGACCTTAATACCGTTTGGTCTAAGTTCTGAAATTACAAAAAACCCACCCCGCTTAGTTTAAATAATTATTAAAAAACAGATAAACAATAAAAACAACAAGACAACGAGAAAACATTTTTTTTTATAATTATTGAAACTGGGAGGGTTTTTTTTTTTTGTTATTTTCAAACTTAGATCAAACGGTGTTAAGGTCAAATGTCTGAAAAATAATGGCGATGGCTACATTGAGGAAAAAAATTCAAGTGCAGGGGGAAATCGATACAATCGAGAGTAGGAGGAGAAAGTGATACCGAGCCAAAGTACAAGGGAGAATGTGGAATTTACCCTTTTATATATCTAAAATGTTAAATGTAGTTTCAACTTTACTAATGTCGTTTTGACTTCGAACCCGATTTTGACATATTTAAATTTTGATTTTGGCAAAATTCGAAACACGAAAACTGTAGTCCTTTGGGTTAACTTTCTAATCCAACTTAAATCCGCTAGATTGGATGTCGTGTGACAAAGTTATGCATGAATGAGTCATATTTTGAATTTTAGATACATCAATACATCAAAGTTGTGGGCAGTATCAATTGATTCATGTATATCTTTCTCGTCCGACATCCAATTTTGGTGATTCAAGTTGGATTAGAAAACTAACTCATAATACTACAATTTCTATTTTTCGAATTTTACAAAACTTGGAATTAAAAATGATCAAAATCACGTTTAAAGTCGTAACGATATTATTAAAGCTCGAACGACATTTATCACATCCCTAATATTTTAAAAACACTTATTTTCATTTTTTTTTCTATGCTTCTCACTCTACTCAATTTAGGTTTAGCTCAATTTGATATAACACCTCAAAGACCTATTGAACTTATTTTTAAGTTTTTCTTTATAAGCTTGATTTTGGAAAAGTTAATCGAAAGTTTTTATTTATTTATTTATTATTTATTAAAAAAAGAAAAAAACACTTTCTCCAACGTAGGTATGAAAGTGACAAGAAAGCGTGATATCATTAATATTAAATATTAATAGACGTTGTTTGAACAATCACGAGATCCTTAAATTAAAATGCATAAGGTTGCTCAATAATTCCCTAGTCTTCAAGGGGAAAATTTAATTGTCGACCCGCTCCTTGGCACAATTAATGCTAATTCGTAATTTAAATATTTACATTTACTATTATTTTATTAAAAGATTTATCATGTTTTAACCTTTGAATTTGATCATAATTACACATAATTACGTCCGTACGTCGCAACCAAATCAATTGGAATTTTTTTTTATAATCATATAACATGAATTTGAATTTTGAAAATCAACATTTTTTTTTCTAAAATAATATAATGGTGGGTAGATTCTAATTTGTGGGGATTTGAAGCCATCACACCTTTTTTTTCCAGAGAAATTCATTACAAAAATGAAAAAAAAAAGAAGTAAATATAATGTTAAATTTTATTTAAAATAGTATAAATTTCAGCTATAATATTTTATATTGTAACGATTAATATGCATAAATCAAAATATATAGATTTGATAAACAGTACGGAGGAAAACAAAAAAAACATAATGGGCCACAAATCGTATTCTGAAAAAGTAGGGGACCAAAATCTATATTTATAAATTATTACTTAAAGATATAGGGCAAATTACGAGAAACCCTATGAGGTACGGTCTAATTATGAAAATCCCTAGCATGTTTGAGTAATTACGAAAATTTCCCACCTCGATGAAATGTTTATGCGTTGGGTATACATTTGCAAACTCTTGTTCTGCAACAGTTTCAAAAGCTTGAGCATTAACTCCGAGTCGGTCTGGATCGGTACCATGGTTTGCATTTCCAGGATTGACGCCGTCTCGGGTTGTGCGTTATCGTCGTCAGTTGATACCACGATGATTTCTTCATCGGCATTAGGATTTTCGACGGGCTCCGGGATGAAGATACACTCTAATGCGTAGGTTTTCAACAGTGGCGGTAAACAAAAGCAAAATTACTTGTCTGTATTACCCAAATAAAAATATGAATTTTGCTTGCCAAAACAAAAGTAAGCGAATGGATGAATTAATAATTACTAATTTGGATAATGCACTAGCATATGATAACTGATTTCCTTCAATATGTGTGTTAATAATTTTTTTATGCGATTTGTAGGTGACGAAGGAAGAGAGAACGTTTAGAATCAACGGTTTTCCAGTGTATGAAGATTGCAACTTGTGTTTGAAGTTAAACATGCTCCGGTTATCAACTTTTCGCGGTGTTAGGGGCAATGATCCGGATTGCCAGTTGGTGATCGACGCTATAGAGGACGAAGAACAAGATGTTGCTCCTAGACCACCAAGAAGATCCATATGTACAAGTCGGGATCCGCATTAACTACCCGATCTATTTGGACCTTCTTTATAATCGGATCTGAAATGGCGTTGGTGACAACAATGGAAATGAAGGCGATGCGAATGGAGTGGTTGAACCAGCCATCAGTTTCAACGACCACATTGATTCCAGTGACCATTCCGATGCTCTTTGAATGTTTAGTTTAAGGTTATTGATCTTAAAAATAGTATCTAAAATGGACATGAATAAAAAGCACTGCCGGAACTTAGAAGGGGAGGGGGCTGTGGACCCCCCAAGATTATTTTTTTTTTCTTTTTAGGTATTTGACATTGTATTCTTTGAATATTACTTTTGACCCCCTAAAGTTTTTGTAAATATGTCTCTTAACTCTTGATTTTTTTTGTTTCTTCTCCATAATCTTTTATATATATATATATATATATATATATATATATATATATATATATATATATATCAAATTTAATATAAAAATATAAAATAAAATGGTTAAAACATGACTTATTTAAATAAAATTTATGAATGTTTACTTATTTTCGAATTTTTTTATCAATGCTCTAAAAATTAAAAAAATATTAAATGCAATATATTATTAGAATAATTTGGAGTAATTTAGAAATTTTTTTCATACTTAAAATATGATAAAATTATAATATATATGCTACTTTAATTAAAAAAAATAGCAATATAGACTTATTTTTTACAATATTTTGTGAACCAATTTTTTTTTGGGGCGTTGCCCTGAACACTACTATGTTTTGATTCTGTTTATGCCGGCGACAAAAACCGAGCACGTGCAGCGAAATTGGGGTGGAAATAATTATGGCAAAGTCCCATCCTCAAAATAGAATTAAATTACCCAGAAAAGCAAAATAAAAAATATCAAATACTCAAATTAATAATACTAAGGCACGTGTCGAGCAACTTTTATCCATCTATTTCTTGTCCCTTGTATTTGATGGTTTCCGCTGAGCATAGGTTCTCTCGTTAAATATTGCATGATATTCTCTAAGAAACAAATTTCATTTTGATCCTCTAAGTTGGCATATTTACAGATTTAGTCCTTTAAACCATTCTATTTAGTTTTACGTATAATCACTTTGTAAGTTTTGTATTTTCAGCCAATTTTACTTGAAATTGTATTACTCTCAAGTCTTACCATTCAATACATTATTAACTCTGGATGGCAAACAAAGTCGTGGGACCAACTTTATATAAACACTTCAAAAATTATAAATTTATCATATAACTTGGCCTGGATAGATAATTATCCATCTTGAAAAAGATGACAAATATATAAAATTAATTAAATTGTAAAAATAAATAAAAATTCAACGTGTGTAAATGATACGATATATATTTAATATATCGTATATTTATTCGTTAGTTAGTATTTTATTATTTAATATATTATTTAAGTATTATTTTAATTAGTAGTTTATTGATAATTAGATTAGATTAGTATATTTAGATTAATATATGGCGTGAGTAGTAGTGATTAGGGAATTATTAAGTATTTTATTAGTATAGGTAATTATGTTTCCTAGCTAGATTAGGATTCTAGGGTTTTCTTATATTTAAATAGTCGTCTTGTGCTAGGGTTTTATTATGAAGAGAAATAATAAAGAAGAGTTTTCTTACGTTTAGTACAGAAATCTTATGATACTCAAGAGATCGCATCAATTGGTATCAGAGCGAAGTTGCGATAACACCAACGCTTCGCTAGCAAAGCAGAGATTATATCAAAGCTAAGCTGGAGCAAAGTTGAGATCACATCAAAACTTTGTGAAAATCATGATGTCCGAAACAAGACGGTTAGAGCGATTGGAGAAATCCGTAGAGAGATTACAGATTGATTTTCAGAAATTGCTCGAACAAAGTCACAGACGACGTCAACACCAACACAAAAGTCGAAGGGACCGCCGCCCATTACCGCCAACGCCACCGCCGCTGCCGCTGCCGAGCCTATCGCCGGAGGAAGAGGAAGAGGACGACGATGAATTTTTCAAAGAGCCACCGCCGCCGCCGCTGCCGAGCCTATCGCCGGAAGAAGAGGAAGAGGACGACGATGACTTTTTCGAAGAACTCCAATTTTTTGTGAGTTCGCCAGAAGAAGAGGAATCAGATTCAACTGAGATGAAGTGGGACGAAGAGCCGAAAGAAGAAGAATCGGAGTCAACCGAGATAAAGTGGGACGAAGACGAGAAATTAACCAGAGAGGAGAGCGAAGAGTTACTATGGATATTGGGAGATTTCCATGGTGTTCAAAAGAAAGGAGAAGAAGAACCGATGGTCAGTTTGGAGGAGACAAAATCTACAAAGACGATTGAAAAAGTTTATTTATCGGGAAAAAGATTGGATATTTTCGCTAAAGTAGCCTTTGGAATTTCGATGGATCAGCATGAACAATGTATTAAAAAGCTCGGTCGTTCATCGTGTTTTTCGGAGTCAATCGTGAAGCAAGTCAATGAAGTCAAACATAGGTGGAAACGCAAAGGAGAGGGATCAAATTGACTCGAACCTTGAGGACAAGGTTCATTTCAAGAGGGGTGGTTTGATACGATATATATTTAATATATCGTATATTTATTCATTAGTTATTATTTAATTATTTAATATATATTATTTAAGTATTAATTTAGTTAGAGCCGTAGGTTTAATGATTATAGGATAGATATTAAGTATTTTATTAGTTTAGGTAATTATCTTTCCTAGTTAGATTAGGATTATAGGGTTTTATTCTCTTTAAATAGTCGTACTGTGCTAGGGTTTTAGAATGCAGAGAGAAATATTAAAGAATAGATCTTACGTTTCGTAAAGAAATATTTATGATACACAAGAGATCGCATCAATTGGTATCAGAGCGAAGTTGCGATTAACACCAACGCTTCGTTAGCAAGGCAGCGATTATATCAAAGCTACGCTGGAGCAAAGTTGAGATCACATCAAAACTTTGTGAAATCATGATGTCAGAAACAAGACGGTTGGAGCGATTGGAAAAATCCATAGAGAAATTACGGATTAATTTTCAGAAATTGCTTGAACAAAGTCAAGGACGACGTCAACGCCATCATAAAAGCCGAAGGGACCGCCGCCCATCACCGCCAACGCCACCGCTACCATCACCACCGCCGCTGCCGAGCCTATCGCCGGAGGAAGAGGAAGAGGACGACGATGAATTTTTCGAAGAACCCCAATTGTTTGTGAGTTCGCCGAAAGAAGAAGAATCGGATTCAACTGAGATAAAGTGGGACGACGAGCCGAAAGAAGAATTATCGGATTCACGTGAGGTAATTTGGGACGAAGACGAGGAATTAACAAAGGAGGAGAACGAAGAGCTACGATGGATATTGGGAGATTTCCATGATGTTCAAAACAAAGAAGACGAAGGAGAATTGACGATTTTCAAGGAGAGTAAGAAATCTAACAATGCTATTGAGAAGATTGATGTATCACTAAAAGTGTCAAATATTTCCTCGATGATGTTTAATGAATTGTTTGACCATAACAAACAATACGTTAAAGAGTCAACGATGGTGGAGACATGTGATGAAGTAGTCGATCAATTGATTGAGATTCGTGTTCTCAGCATCCTACATGAGAACAAACTATTTTTGAAGAAATTTGATGGCATCAAGCATAGATGGAAGCGCAAAAAAAAAGAGAGAGCTGCAAATATTCGAAGAGAGAGCTGCAAATATTCGAACCTTGAGGACAAGCTGCAAATATTCGAACCTTGAGGACAAGGTTCATTTCAAGAGGGGTGGTTTGATACGATATATTAAATAATATATCGTTTAATTATTAGTTTAGTTAATAATTTATTATTAATTAAGTAGATTAGTATATTTTATATATATTATTTAAGTATTAGTTTATTTAGTTTACATAGGAGCCGTAGTATTCTAGGTATAGGATAGGTATTTAATATTTTATTAGTATTTTATTAGTATAGGTAATTATGTTTCCTAGTTAGATTAGGATTCTAGGGTTTTATTCTCTTTAAATAGTCGTATTGTGCGAGGGTTTTGAGAATGAAGAAAAATAATAAAGAAGAGTTTTCTTACGTTTCGTAAAGAAATCTTATGATACACAAGAGATCGCATCAGTAAAATTGTAAATTAGGGCGAAACAGAAACAAAAAGGGTAAATTGACAAAGTTGTTGCATGTAAAACTAAAATAGCACAACTTAAGTGACCGAATCCAAAATAGTCAAAATTTTGAAGGACCAACAAAATAATAAGATCATTTCAAAAAAAAACCCTAGATAAAATAATACAAGCTGATTCCTCTGATCTGCAACTCTGCATGAGTTCACGTGATTTTTTTTTTTTTATTCTGGTTAACTATATTGAGCTCAATATATATATATATATTTCAAGTTTACAACAAAATTAATTAACGAGCAAATAATATGAAGATCGAAATATTGTCGAAAGAACTCGTGAAACCTTCTTCTCCAACACCAACTAAGCTCAGAGAATTCAAACTATCTTTCATTGATGAGAGAATACCTCATTCTTACATCCCTCTAATTCTTTACTATTTTGGAGACAATTATAATATTAACATTAATAATATTCGGGTAATAAAGAGTTCGTTATCAGATGCTTTAGTCCGGTTTTACCCTTTGGCTGGAAGGATGAAAGGCCAGGCTTTGCTCGATTGCAACGACCAAGGCGTTTTGTATATCGAAGCTAATGCTGATGCTGCGATAACGGATGTTATCAGATCTGTGGATTTGGATGTACTTGACGAGCTTGTGCCGTTTAAAAATAACGGCTATTTTTCGAGTGCGAGAGTGCAATTAGCTGTTCAGGTTAGTAAGGATATGTATTCATTCAATTATTCACTACCAGTTCATAGAAAGTTATTGTTTTTTTTTTTTTTTTTTTTTTTTTTTTATGTTTTTTTTCCATTATATAAGAAAGGCAATGGGAAGGGTATATATAAGAATTTCTGAAATTTTGATTTTTAAAATTTTCAAAATATTTATCAGAATAATTAAGTTAATTTTGTATCTAAAATTCCTTAATTTTTTTTATTTCATTATATTTTTTTTGAAATGTTTCCGAAATCTCTGAAATATTTTTTAGAAATGGAAATTAAAAAAAAAAATGTGTCTCAATTCCACCCAAGATTTGGGTCCTAAATTTCCAATCATATTTTATCTCGTATTCCTAGAGTCGGAATTGAAACGGAATTTTGAATTACGCTAATTCTATTTTGGAAAAATATTTTTATTTCGACTTCTAACACTCCATTTGTGACTTTTTTCAATTCTAGTTTTTTTGGATTGAATACATAAGAGATTTCAATTTTCGATCCGATTTTATTTTCTAGAAATAAATTCCACCTCCTCCCCACATCCAAAGAGAAAAGTACAGTTATAATATTTTCCGATTATAGGTGAATAAATAACAGAATTTCCGATTTCCACGGATTCCATTCCAAAATTTGGACAATTTTTTTTTTTGTATCCAGAAATTCAATTTCCATTTTTTCCTCCTAATTTTCTTAGAAATGAAATTGGAATTAATTTTTCAATCTCTAAAAAATGGAATATCTTCAAAAATGATAGTCCCGGTACGATCCATCTGATTTTCATCCCTACGCATTGAAAATATTACAACGACATGATAATAATATTATACACTTCTTTTTCTTGAGAAAACCTTATACATGTTAATCCCTATGTGCGTATGTAAGTATGGGTGTAAATTGGCCGAATTAGATTGAAATTAGCATTTTCGGGAAAAAATATATTGGAAAAGGAAAACTAATTCAAACTCGTTCGATTTTTTTTTTGGAAACATGGAATTTCAGAAATTGAAATGAAAAAACTTGTTTCAAATAATAATTAAAAAAAAAAAAAAATCGGATTGGACTCGGTGAATACCGTAATTGTTATTTTCTTAATCGCCCATGACATGAAATTCGGAAAAAAGCGAATTTTAATGTATTACGTATTGCAACTCCATAAATTAAAATCTAATTTTTTTTCATAAAATTCGAACTTCCAAAATTCGGAATGAAAATTTTGTATCTAATTCGTATATATTTGGCATAATTCGAAACTATGTTCCAACTTCGAGATGCCGCCATTTTATAAGATCAACTTTCATTTATATATATACATATATATATATATATATATATATATATATATATATATATATATATATATATATATATAAATAAAAAATCAATCAAATATTAGTTGAATCTCTGCAGGCAACCTCATTCAAGTGTGGAGGAATCGCAATCGGAGTATGCATCTCACACAGAATCGCCGACGCCGCCACCCTCAGCTCATTCATCACCCACTGGTCCGCCACCGCCCGCCGTGATCAGCCCAACCTCATCTCCCCTCTCTTCAACTCCGCCCTTCTTTTCCCTCCCCAAAACACCCCTGATTTCAAACCCAATTTCTCCAGCCTCTCCGTCCAAAAACCCCTCTCCCCCAAATTCACCACCAAACGATTCACCTTCACCAAATCATCCATCGATTCACTCAAATCAATAGTCACAGAATATTCCCCCAAAATTCTCCACCCATCCCGAATCGAGGTCGTCACGGCGTTTCTGTGGAGCCGCTGCGCGGCGGCGAAGGGGCTCGGCGGAACCCACCGATCCCTCGCGTTCCACCCCGTTAACCTCCGGGGTAAAATCCCCTCACTGACGGAATATTCCTTCGGCAACATTTTCCAGATGGTGAGCGCCGAGAGCGACGGCGGCGGAACGGCGGATTGGGTTACGTTGGTGGCGAAATTGAGGGCGGCGTTCGGGAGAATTGATGCGGATTACGTTCAGAGGCTGATGGGGGAGAAGGGTTTCGAGATGGGTAAGGAGAATTTCTTGGAGATCAGTAAATTGTTGGGACTCGGTGGGAATATTGATGTGCTGAGATTCAGCAGCTACTGTAGATTTGCGATGAAGGAAGCTGATTTTGGGTGGGGGAGGCCTGTTTGGGCGAGCATCGGTAGCTACGCGAACAAGGATAATGTTTTCTTGTTCGAATCTTTGGAGTTTTGTGGAGGAATCGAAGCGTGGATTGTGCTCGATGCTCGAGTAATGGAGAGGCTTCAACGGGATTTCGAGCTTCTGCGTTTCACTTCTTTGTGTTTTGCATGTTGAGGGTTTGAAGAATTCAGTTGTCGCTTGCGCATTCTGATTCCGACTCCGGTCGAACGGTTGTTAGGGTGGTTGGGATTTTATTGGCGAGTTACAATATCATGCCATTTCGATCTGGCGAATTGTCGATCGGTACTATTTTTGCGAATTTTCAGTGACATTTTGGCGACTTTCTGTTAACTTTTCGATAGTATTTATAATATCAATGTTATTATGTGTTTTCAATTGCTAGCGAGCACCACCCTATGCAAGCGATTAGCGTATGATTTTACTTAATATATAACTGATTAATTACTAAAAGTTACATATTATATTAGTATATTTTACAAGCAAATATTTTTAAATAAAATCAAATAAGTACATAACTTCATGTTCTATTTAGAGATAATTACACTTTTGGTCTCTCATGTTTGGCCCGATTTCACTTTTTGTCCTCCTTGTTCCAAAGTGAACAAAGTTCACCTCCAAGTTTCAATTTTAAACACTTTTGGTCCCCGCCGTTACATGTCCGTTAGCAAGTAACGGAAAACACTATTTTGGGGTGAAAATTAAAATTTTAAATTGTTTTGGGGCTGGAAAATAGTTAGAAATTTAAAATAGACTACTTATAATTAAATCTTTAATAATATTAAGTATAATGAAATTTATTTAGTTAATTTATTTTTTTATTATTAAAAAATAATCATAAGTAGTATAATTAAAACTAATATTAAGTATAATTCATATTAATATATTTAATTCATTTTTTTATTATTATTAAAAAAAACTAATTATAAGTAAGTATAATTATAATAATATTAAGTATAATTATAAAAAAATTGTTTAGCTAATTTATTTTTTTATTATTAATTTTTTTATTATAAGTAGTATAATTAAAAATAATATTAAGTATAATTAAAAATAACTTGTTTAGTTAATTTACCTTTTTATTATTAAAAAGTTAATATACGTAGTATAATTATAATAATATTAAGTATAATTAAAAATAATTTGTTTGGTTAATTTATTTTTTTGGTATTAATTTTTTTTATCATAAGTAGTATAATTAAAATAATATTAAGTATGATTAAAAATAATTTTTATAGTTAATTTTTTTACTATTAAATATTTAATTATAAGTAGTATAATTATAATATTATTAGGTATCATAAAAAATATTTTGTTTCGTTAATTTTTTTTTTTTATTAAAAATTATAAGTAGTCTAATGTAAATTTATAATTATTTTTCAGCCCCAAAAATTTAAAATATCAATTTTCACCCCAAAATAGTGTTTTCCGTTACTTGCAAACGAACATGTAACGACGGGGACCAAAAGTGTTTAAAATTGAAACTTGGAGGTGAACTTTGTTCACTTTGGAACAAGGGGGACCAAAAGTGAAATCGGGCCAAACATGAGGTACCAAAAGTGTAATTATCCCTTCTATTTATGTATCAAAACTTATGACTAAAAAAATTATTCTAAAATTGAAATCAATAAGAATATAAAATCAGAAGAAAATAACTAAAATAAAATGTTATATATTAATTCATGCATTGGAAAATGCTCATATAAAAATATCTCTTATTTTGTTGTGATAGTTGGGTAATTTTCATTATCATAAATTTCTTTGCATAAATATTGTTTGAAACAATTAAGTTTTTTTTTTTTTTCGTGTTACTCATATGTTACAGAAAGTGTATAGTTACAACATCAAGGCCCTAATGTTTGGTGTAATTACAACTAGATTGTCTCTAATTTGAAAAAAAATATGTATATCTCCCTTAAATTTGGATATAGCTAAGACTCTACTCATTTGATCATTTACTTTTCTTAAATTATTATTTTACCCCTTACCAAACTTTGAGTAAACTATATTGACCTCTCTTCTGTCTAATTATATGTATACATTCTTATATTTACTTTATTTCTTTGATCTCAAAATTTAAAATAGTTTTGCACTTCTATTACATAACTTTTTCTTTATTTTCAATTTTTTTTTTTAATATTCTTTTATTAGTAGTGATGTTTGAGTTACAGTATAATACTTATAAAATATAAGTAAGTAAACAATAAGACTAATTATTAAGACTATAATAAGACTAATTATTACATCTAAAGATTAAAAATACATTAAGCGAATAGCCTTCAATTTAAAAATGGAAAGTCATTTTTATGTGATTACCTATCTATATACATACTTATGATATTATGATCATTGGAAACCTATTGATATGTAGCTTTAAAGAAAAAACATTATTGAAATTTAATGTATAAAAATAATTATGATTATTTATTTATTTTTACAATTTTTAACATGTTTTATAGTATACTAAACATGTATGTGACTTTAAAATTATATATTATTAAAAATAAGTAATACATTATCATTTATTTACTTATTATATTTTAATGTGTTCTTTTTTACATAATCTACTATGGTTAAATCATGTTATCACTTATACTAATAAAATTTATAAATAACGATAGTAAATAAAATTTAAGATCTTATTTAACCTCAATAATTATAATCAATCTTAATCATTCACAACTATTCTTTCTTATTTCTAGACATATTTCTTATATTTCTTAAATTTTTGGTTCAAATGGTCATTCAATATGGTATCAAAGCCATGTCAAATGAAAGGTCCTTAATTTAAATCTCAGCCACCCACTTTATATAATTCAAGTGCAAGACTTCGAATGTAATTCATCTGCAAGCACCGGAGAGACCGTATTGAAGATTTAAGAATTCTTTGTTTAAACTAGACTATGTCAAATTGATGGTGATGCACAAGGGAAAATAGTTGATAATACCTTATTATAGAAAATCACCAAAAAAAAGTGGTGTGATCAACATAGGGAAGTGTGATATGATTTGTGATATCTTGTTGATATTCGACTACCACATTTACGATTAAATGGCACATCAAAACAAGTAATCAACTTCATCTAACAATTAATTATATGACATTTTCTTTTAAAGAATCATATATTAACCATCTGAAATGATTTGTGCAGGCACATATTAAACAGTCAGACACATTTTTTACCATTCTTCAAAAAATAAAAAGTGAAAAAACTCAAAAACTCTCTCAACCTTTCGATTTTCTTTCGCAAAGCCCGTGCAAATCGTCAACAGATCGGAGGTAATTTTTACGTTTTTACGATCCTCTTGTTATGTAGATTACGAATCCGAAAAAAAAAACGAAAAAAATCGGACTTTGGCCTGCTCGTGTGAATTTAGACGAGCGCATCCACTGCGCTCGTGTAAATCCACACGAGCAGGCCTTGTTAATTTTTTTTTCTTTTTTTTTTAATTGCTCGTGTGATTTCACACGAACAGAGACGTTCTGCTCGTGTGATTTCACACGAGCATACCTTCTCTGTTCGTGTGAAATCACACGAGTGGGTTAAAAAAAAAACAATTTTTTTAGAATTTAAAAAAAAAAAATTAAATAGCTCGTGTGATTTTAAACGAGCAGGTGCCACCTGTTCGTGTAAAATCGCACGAGAGAATATTAAAAAAAAAAAAATTGTTAATGTGCTCGTGTGAATTTACGCGAGCACTTGGCAAGTGCTCGCGTAAATTCACACGAGCACTTGGCAAGTGCTCGCGTAAATTCACACGAGCACATGAATAAAAAAAAAAATTCATCTCCTCGTGTGAATTTACACGAGCACTTGCCAAGTGCTCGAGTAAATTCACACGAGCAGATAAGGTTGTGGGAAAAAACGAAAATTTTTATATTTTATAGGATTGGGTAGGAATAGTACAAAAGGTAAATAGTTATGGTAAAAAAGTAAAAAAATCATAGTAAAAAAGTGCCGGAATGTTTAATTTGGCCTGCGTATATTATTACCCATTAACCATTTAAACATAAACACCTAAATCTCCAATGGAGTCACTATCACTATGAAAGAATGAATAAAATGTTACACATCTCTCTCTCTCTCCATATTAGACTTTTATGCACACCAAACTTAATTTATTTCACTTCCTAAAGAGATCAAACTCAATTCCGGATTAATTAGTTGACTCCAAAAACATCTTCAATAACTGAAAAAAATATATTATTTTCTGTGGGCATTAATCTCCCACCCGAGCAAAGATAAATTTTGATAAAAGGGAATCGTTTTCTTATTTTTTTTTCTTTTCTTTTTTTTATTTAAATTCTTAAGGCAGTTTTTGAAAGCGTTTTGAAACTTATTTTGATTTCATTTTGAGGAAATATATTTTTGGAGAAAAAAATTGAGAATGAAAATAATGTTTGTTTATATTTTGGAAGGAGAAAAAATACACTATAGCAGTCAAATCGTGTTTAAAAGTGTTAGAAAAAGATATTTTAAAAGAAAATAAATTGAAAGATGAAGTGATGTTTATTCAATTTTAGTGAAAACATTTTTTTAATGTAGCAGCCACATCATGTCTGAAGGAGAGAGAAACTTTCGAAATTATTTTGAGAAAATTATTTGAGAAGTTAAATAAATAAATTTTGTTTTGAGAAATCAATGAAAACAAAATAAAAACACTTCCAAACATTGCCTTAGTTTTTTATTCACTATTATTAATTTTGTTTAGGTATTTTTTTTTGATAGTTGTGTTTCAGCATTTCCAGCAAGAAGCAGCCACAATGGGCTTGGATTTCCACCCCAACACAAGACAACCTTTCTCCTCCACAATTGTATAACCCTCACAAGCATTGATGCTGCTAAGCCACTGCTTGACTTGTGCCAACATTTTCAACGGAGAGGGCTGAAACCCGGCCCGACTCATCCTCCTCCGCCACTGATCAACCCTCTCGTGCCTCTCGACCCTCGCGGGCCCCTCGCAACTCACGATGTTCTTGATCTCCTCCGCAAAGTAGAATTGCTCCATCTTGGCCCGTTTCGTGTCGTACTTGGGCAACACCGCATCGAGCGAGTCGAATATCGCGGAATAATAGTGCAACGCCTCCATGAACCGTCCCAAAAAGAAGGGCCCGTTGTGGCTCGAGTCCTGCTCGACGAGGGCCAGAACCCTCGGCGAGAGCCCGTGTATGACTCTGAGAACCGAGTTCAACGCGCCCCGGCTCTCCTTCACCACGCAATGCAGCTGGAGAATGCTGTTCACAACGAGCACTTCTCCGGGGCGAACGTCTATATCTTTGTGGTCGAGGTTCTCCAAGTTGCTCTCGACCACCGAGAACTCCAAATTGAGCCCTAACCCTACCGCGTAGGCCTCGAGCTCATCTCCGATAGCCCGAAACTCGTCCCCGCACAGCCCGACAGCTGTGATACGGAGACGGGGAGTCGGGCCCGGCCGGTCAGCAAGGCTGCGGACGAGCCCGCGCCACTGGTGGCCGTGGGGAAGACCTAAGGTCATCCCCAGATCCACCACGTGGACTAATCTCTCTCCCTCAAAGGCTTCCAATATTGAAGAATTGGCCACGAAGTGACCGAACTGGATGTGCGGGCAATTCTCATAAACCAGGCGCAGTGCCTCCTCCCGTTTCTCGGAGGCAACGCTCGTCGTCGTCGTCCTCGTGGGGACGACGACGTAGCCGACGGCGCCGAGTGGTTGAACCAACGCGAGCCGATCGGCTAGCCCCTGCATGAAACAGGACGCCACGCGCTGGAAAGCCGAGCCGAATACCAAAGCGTTGGATCGAAGCTCGGATAGCAAAACCGACGCATGGGATTTGTCCCGACACGCGACGGCCTCCGCGCACGAAATCAACAATTGGACTAGTTTCATTCCGTCGGCATTGTTTCCTTCTCCGGCAACTCCTCCTCCTCCTTGGCCGCCCTCAGCCCCGACAAGGGCGACGCTGGCGGCTCCTTCCTCATCCTCCTCCTCGACGGTGAGATAACGACGAGTGTAGGTCATTATGTGGTCTCGGAATTGAAGCTTCGGAACGCTGCTCAAGCTACTCGTGCTGCTAGTGCGAGGAATGTGGCTAGAAACGTTACTGCTGCTAGAGTTGCTATTCGTAAACTCACCTAAACTTACGGTTCTCTTGATCCGTTTAAAGTTACTACTTTCGTCGTACAAGGGAGGTAACCAGATAGGGGCATTTTCGTCGTCTTCTAAAATTGGATAACTTCTTCGATCATCGTAGGAATCTTGATGAAACAAATTGTAGGCCATGTAAGTGTGGAGACAAGGAAGATCTTTGGATACTGAAAAACCTTGTTCTGCAGCAAGACTCTTGAAAGAACCACTTACCAAAAGAGGCAGATTATATAGGAAATAAAAGGGCCCCCTTTTTTTTTCTTGTTCAATCGGAGTGAACAATGTTTATTTGTCACCACATGCATGTGAGAAGGGAAGATAAATAAAATAAAATGGTTTTGTAATGACTGTTCCCTGCCTGGAGAAATTCAGAGATATCTGTCATAGATCAATCAAAACAATTCCCTATTTGTATATTATTATTATTTGCTCCATAATGCTTGGAGTTGTGCATTTGGCACATTGATCACATTTCATCAGCAGCCATTTAATTTAAATTTTATCTCCAAAACCTTAAAGATGTTACTTTGTGAAGTTTCTTATGCTTTTTTTTTTTTTTTTTTTTTAATAAGGTGTATTGGGTAAACCTACATTCTCGTATAATTTCTTGCAAATCATACGAGAGATGTAAAACACACTAGGCTAACAGGCAATGGGACTTGAACCTGGGTCAATTGACAAAGAACCACTTACTCCAACCGCTAGCCCCATCCCTTGCGGGACTACTTAGCTTTACGATAAATCTTAATTTCTTTTAGCAATTTACAATTTAGTACTTTTCATTACATTCATGACTAAGAAGTATAATTAAGGTCATGATCTCCCATAGAGCCCCCCAGCCCCCCTCTTTTTCCGTGTACGTTGCGTTTTCAGAAATTGTGACGGACCGGGGCAGGTTTTATAAATTTACTAGCAGGGTGGGTTCGGGTAAAATGGGACCCTTCCCGAACCCGCCCCACCATCACTAACCCATGTAGCTTTTTATCGAAGTACGAAACTAGTAACTAATGTTATAGGTGAACGGCCACGCGATTCCAAAATCTAGACGAACAAAACTCAAACGCTTCGCTATGTTTATATATAAAATAAATATATACTATAAATTTGAGAAAATGGTGGAAGTTGCTTTATATACAACGGATTCGTGGAAAATCTCCGAGTGCTCGGAAATTCAATCAAATTGGATGGATTATATAGTGAATAACTTGATGAATAAAAATTCGAAACTATGATTTTTGACCAGTTATCAAAACTTAAAACTAGGGAGGTAAAAGAAGATGCTTTCACTTTCACAAACTGATTAAATAATGAGCTAGGAGAATGCAGTTTTAGACTTTTTCTTAATGGATTATCTATTTGATTAAACATTTCCCTATGCTCATTCGGCATCAGCATATTCCCCTATGTACATCCGGCCAACAAGAATAAGCACACCAATTACCATTTTTTCTCTCTTTTTTAATCAGCACACCAATTACTGTATAATCAAGATAAACTAATAACCCTCGACTAATTAATAATTTTGTTCCGGTCCTGAGCTTGTATTGATTTATTGAGGTTTAATTGTAGATTTTTTTTTTAAAATTTCCTTTTTTCAAGCATATTAGTTATTTTAATGTGTAAATTACGGTCACTCCCTGATGTAAGGTCAAATTACAGAAAAAAAAACCCCTTTTGTTTGAATAATTACAACCATCCCTTAACTATGAATTTTTTACACGTCCACCATTGTGGTGTTAATTAGTAGAATCTTCTAGATTATGTAGAATATTCTTCAGTTTCTACCCGTTATATCCCATTCGAGCTCCACATTTTGAAACAAGATGATCCTAAGACATGTTTCATGGCATGTAAATATCATGTTATGGTATATCATAAACTGCCTTTTCGACAAAACGAGTACAAACTAGAGAACATACCACGAAATCTAGAAGATTATGTTGAATTTGACACCATAACGATGGACCTATAAGAAAACTCACAGTTGATGAGTAGTTAAAATTATCCAAACATGATGGATTTTTTCGTAACTTTATCTCACCTCTGAGGTAGCCGTAATTTACCCTATTTTAAATGACCCAAAAAAATTCCAATCCGACCTGTCACCAAACTCCAATCTGTGTGATATCATTACTTTTTTAATTGGCCGTGTAAATGGTCTTACAGTACAACCAACCGAAGGGATTCGAACCCGAGTTCCCTCCAAACCCTACCGACGAAGAGACTCCATTAACCCTTACGCTAGGTACGTAAGCCTTGGTGAAAACTGATAAGCATACTTGATATGCCAATTCGACCAACCGAATGAGCCTACAATTTCTTTACCTATTGGGTCACGAGCCCAATGTTGAAGACTACTACAATCGATGTCCAATTACCTTCAAATAAAGTTTGGACCCTACAATCTTAACTAATTAAACTTAGTCCAATCATGATGTATAAATATAGTTTTTAACTCATTCCTTAAGGTACGTTCAATATTCGAACTATATAACTGCTCGTATTCTATCTACGACTTTTGCTATCCACACACCTGACTTGAGCGTCAGAGAATTTTTCAAGGTCATCAAGCTCGTGAGGTAGTGATTCATTCTTCTCTTCCAGCTAATCCTACTTCAACTATTTAAGGTGATCTAATTCTAGCATCATCAATACCAAATCCGTAGTCTATAACTTATAACTTATTAGCTTTTTAATTCATAATATCCCTTGCACTTTTAATGCACCTATTCTATAATCGTGTCCACTTTGCGCACATCCACATTCATGCATGCATGCATGAATGATCATGAATAAATTTACGGTACAAAACCACCCGATGTATTTTACCAGGTCAATCATCTACAAGACCGGTTTTCACATCTTGTTTTACTTTGACGTACTCGAGGTCTGTCATTGTTTTTGAACTATTCAAAGAAGATATTTTGATGCTCTGTTTTCTATTCAACAAAGAATCTTATAAACAAACCAAGCAAGTACTATACATGTCTGAGACTGAATTCAGTGAAATCAAGAACAAATACGAAACCATAGCGTGACGGAGAATTAGGAACCGATAAAAACACCATTAGTGCGATAAAGAAATTTTTAGTCGTAGAATCATTTTGGTCGATCAAGAAAGCACAGCAACACGTTAGTTAAATGGTTATAATAGCATGAAAATTAGGATAAATTCTAACATTAGATTTCCCGAGTACCTAAAACAAGGATGAACAAAAGAGTTAAATCGGCATTGCCACAAATTTTAATCCTAACGCACAAAAAAAAAAAAAAGACGAGCTGTTGTGTTGATGATGGTCAGTGGGGTTCGTAAGCCAAAAGTCACTTTTAATAGTTGCTTTTGGTTTTTTCTACAATGTTCAATTTCGAGTTTCCTCTACGAAATTACGTATTAGCAAGTCAACAATAGGGTAAATCTATGTCAAGATATTCCCAATTGTCATCGGCAGAATCTTCCGTATTCATCTTTGAAGTTTCCGCTTCGACCGGTTTCGGAACTCTTTTGTATGGGCGCCTGATTATACGCAGAAATTGAAATGGATTACTTATATAACTAAGAGTGGTTATTTCAGATAAACGAAAAAAGAATATATATTGCGGAAGCAGAATAGAAACTATGTATGGATTGAAGTTAAATAACAAAAATCCTAAGAGAAAGCAATAAACTTGATGCTAGCTTCTAACTCGACATACATAAAACTCTGCAGGAAATTAAACTATTGGGTAAATTACGGTCACCCTGAAGTAAGGTCAAATTACAAAAATACCCCTCTTGTTTGGGTAATTACAATCACCCTCAACTGTGAATTTTCTAACACATCCACCCTTCCTTACGGTATAAAATTCAATATAATCCTCTAGATTTCATGGAATTTCTCTACTTCGTACTCGTTTTGTGCAAAAATGCAGCTTTTGATGCACCGCAATCTGATATTTACAAGCTAAGAGAAACATTCTATGATCATCTTGTTGTTTCAAAATGTAGAGCTCGAATGGGATAAAACGGGTACAAACCGGAAAATATTCCACATAATCTAGAAGATTCCGCTAAATTTGACACCGTAAAATTGGACATGTAAGAAGATTCATAGTTGAGGAAGGTGGTCGTAATTAACTAATCAGTAGGGTTTTTTTTTTTTCTTCGTAATTTGACCTTAACTCGGGAGGTGACCGTAATTTACCCTTTCATATAATATTTACGAGTTTTCGGTTCAAAAATTGCAAATACACAAATGATGTGAGCAAAAATGACATGGTATACATATGAACAACAACCAGCCCGTGATGCTAATACAAAGAAAACCCTAATTCCAACGCGGAATTAGAAACAAAAAAAAAAAAAAAAAAGACGGACCTTTTCCGGTAACGGCGTGCGGCCTCTTTAGCTTTTCGTATCCGCTTCTTCTGGTTGCACTCGAAAAACAGGCGCCGCCTACACTCCCGGAGAATGCCGTACCTAGATATCTCCCTGCGGAACCGGCCGACCAGTGCCTCCTCGGACTCGTCTTCCCCCACTATCACCTGAACGTTGTACGCCGCCTTGAAGAAAAGTGTGTTCGAGAAAGCGAGTGAGGGGAAACCCATAGACAACGGAGAATCGGAAATTTCATGGTGCGGGCTTTCTTCTACTTCATCGAATTCTTCTTGTTTTGTAATGGTTTTGAGTGATTGTTTTGGCTGTAGAAATGGGATCATGGGTTCGGTTTTGAGATGGAGTGTTATTAGGGTTTTTTTGAAAGGGGCAACAGGGAGTTGTGAAATTGGGGGTTTTGGGGTGGGGGGTAGGGTTAGGGGAGGGAAGAAGGAGAGGGGATTAAGCTTTGAGAGCGCCATTGATTTTGATTGCTGAAGCTTTCTTTGGGTTTGCGGAGAAGAGAATTTTGGAGTGGCAGAGTGAGAGGCGTCATCTATTTTAACAGCTTGTGGGGCAATTAATTAAGAAATAATTAGCTAAAAGTCCTATAGTTTTATTAGGGTAAATTCCACTTTACCCCCTTGTACTCTGCCCAAGAACCACTTTACCCCCTCGTACTCTTAATTTCGTCGATTTACCCCCTTGTACTTATACAATTTCCCAATACAACCCTCTTCATCAACTTTTTTCGATTTTGACTCTAACGCCATTTGGTCAAGAGTCAAAATATTGACGTAAATATTGAATTTTTTCGATTTTGACTCTCGAGATTAGAAAAGAGAAAGTTTCACACATTCATATATTTTTTTCTTTGCACTGGGTGGAATCGATCAATTTTTGGGTCTTGATTTTTACTAAGTTAGGGGTTCAATTTGGGGATATCTTGGAAGGGGAACTGGTGGGAGAAGAAGAAATGACAATATTGACGGAGGAGAAACGACGCGTTATAGGCAGTGGCAATTTTGTAATTTACAGAGTTGACCAAATGGCGTTAGAGTCAAAATTGACAAAAATTGAAGAAAAGGGCTGTATTGGGAAATTGTACAAGTACAAGGGGGTAAATCGATAAAATTGAGAGTACGAGGGGGTAAAGTGACTTTCAGGCAGAGTACGAGGGGGTAAAGTAGAATTTACCCGTTTTATTAAGAATAAGAACAATTGATTTTATGTTATTTATAAAAGACTTTCAATCATTCAATATTTAAAGGGATTTGCTTTTTACCGTTTGAAAAAGGCTATTTACCGTTAAAAAAAACTCTCTCTCTCTCTCTCTAAAAAAAATTGCTCTCAAGACAATTTCTTCACAAATCATTCTTATTGGTGTGATATACGAACATAAATGAATTTATCGAATGAAGATCGGGATAGCGAACACAGCGAGGTAAAAATTCCGTCTTTTCGATCGAAAAAACTGGGCTAAACATTCAAAAGCTCAACTTGGGCGCCCGACACTGCAGTGCACGCCCATGTTGGGCGTGCAGTTGGCTGTTACACGCCCATTTTGGGCGTTTGTAGGCCAACTGCACGCCCAACATGGGCGTGCACTGCACTGCCGGGCGCCCGACTTGGGCTTTTGAATTTTAAACCTTTTTTTTTTTTTTTTTTTAAATCAATTTTTTTATGTTTTTTTCAGGACGATACGACTACATTTGAAGTTGATCATACCGATTATTTTACCACTACTCAGTTGTTTGACTCAAAGGATGAGGTAGTGGTTTGGGTGAGGTTCGTTGCAAGAGGTCTTTTTGTGAAAATAGTAAAAAGAAGCAGTCCTAAAAAAAAGATTTTTTTGACTTGTGACCTATTCGGGGAAAAACGAGAATGTCCATCAACTAATCCAGAAGCGCGCCCGAGAAGGACCGGTAGCAAAAAGATAGGCTGTGGTTTTTATATTGTCGGAGAGCTACGATGGGATGATAAATGGGAGGTCAGAGTAATATACGGGAAGCATAATCATGTTCCGATATACAAGTCCGAGCATGGGATGAGTGCATTGTCTCAGGAGGAGGCGAAGATCATTAGTGATCTGTCACAAAGTCATGTGCCGCCCAAGAAGATTTTGGCTAACTTGAGACAAAATGGTTTGGGCCTCGATGCTTATTCAAAACAAATATACAATCAGAAGGCGAAATTGAAAAGACTATCTAGGGTGACCGTACAGTGATGCAACATTTGATTGGGTTGCTTGAGGAGCATAACTATTACAAGTGGTTCCGTACTGATGAAACTACACATGCAGTTACTGATTTGATGTGGGCTCACCCTCAATCTGTGGAATTGTTAAGTAAGTTTCCGTACGTATTACTACTTGACAGTACTTACAAAACAAATCAGTACAAATTGCCTTTGTTGGAGATTGTTGGTGTTACTCCTGTCGGGAAAAATTTTACTGTTGCAGTCGCATTTTTGCGCCATGAAAATGAAGACCATTACACATGGGTGTTGCAAAAGCTGAAGAGACTTTTCCCCCCTCAGACTCTACCTAGTGCCATCGTGACGGATCGAGAGTTAGGGCTCATAAAGGCGCTAGAGAATGTATTTCCGACCGTACCTCATCTATTATGTCTTTGGCACATTAACATGAATGTGGGGCGTCGTGCTTCAAGATGTCTCGGCAATAGTAGGCGTCGCGGCACGGCTTTTGTAGTTGGCGTGTGGCAAACTTTGGTAAAATCAGTGTCTGAAGAAGATTTCGCCAGGAATTACACAGCTTTGACGGACGAGTACGCGAATTATCCAGATTTGATTGAGTATCTCCAATACACTTGGCTCGTATACAAAGAGAAATTTGTAAAAGCATGGACGGATCTAATTTTCCATTTGGGTAATACATCGACAAGCAGGTATTTATTTATAAGTGGTTAAATACATATACTTAACTTACTGTCATGTAGTTTATTGAAACATAGCATATTCTAAACATATTAGGGTGGAGAGCAACCATAGAGCATTGAAGAGATGGTTGGAATCGTCCACGGGTGGCTTCGACACATTTTGGGCACAGTATCACTCAATGATGAAAGATCAATTTAACGAGATACTAGCCGATTTTGCAAAATCAAAGAGGATTCGGGCCCAGACGATCAACGTGCCCGTATTTAAAATATTGTCCAGTGGAATTGTAACACATAATGCTCTGCAGATGTTGGACGATGAGAAGGATGAAGACATAGACGGTTGCGTCTGTTATATGAGGAAATGTCTTGGACTCCCATGCAGACATGAAATTCGTGCAAAGATGAATGCACGACGTGGTGTGTTTTATGCAGAGGATGTCCACATTTTTTGGAGGACATTTATTTCGGGATTCGGGGATTCCCTAGATGAAAGTGTTGGTTCTGTTCCCGACCACAGGTCACAGGCTATTGGCAGGCTAGAAGGGTTAATGAATGATTTGCGTGAGCGGTCAGAAATTGAGATCACGGACGTGACAGATGCCATTTTTGAACGAATGCATCCCGGGGCCATGGAAATGAATGCGCCACAAGTACTAGACTGCCCGAGAGGTAGACCGCGGACGAACTCTACACAGAGGGATTGGTCAGGGCATGAGTTTCCATTATTTCCGGGAGAAGGTGAAGAGTCTGGACGAGGGCGAGGACGAGGACGATGACGATCACGAGGCAACAGAGGGCGTGGTTCATCTTCTGAGAGATCTAGCCGTGGTCGCGCTCGTTCATTGACCGTGAGTGGACCCGCAATAGGTCAAATTCCCCGACCCCCTTGGATGCGACAACTTCATTTCTGCCTTGTTCCGGAGGTTGTGACGTGGACGGACGTTGAAGGGGATGGTAATTGTGGTTATCGAAGCGTCGCGTGTGCAGTGAAGAACCACGAGGATGATTGGATGGATGTTAGAATGGATGTTTATAACTGTATTAAAACACACGAAGAGTTCTTCAAGGATTATTTCGGTGGTGGTAATTTAGTGTATCGGGTATTGGCGAGTGTCGCTTATTGGGACAACGCCCCAGCACCCTATGAGAAGTGGATGACTATCACGGACGTGGGCGTGGTTGTGGCAACATATTACAACGCGTTGGTCTTGTCGGCTAGCAGCTTGGGCAATCAGACTTATTTACCACTTTGGGCTCCCGAAGGTGTTTCACAGTTATCTTACGAGATGACTATACTATTTCTTGAATCAGGAAGCCACTTTGTGTATGTGAAGATGAATGACAATTGTCCGCTTCCTCCGTTTGATAGACAGTGGGCGAGGTATAGCAACAATAGTGTTGCATATCTACCAGAGGCGTTGCGGAGTCGACGTGAAATGTGGGATATTCTTAATAGTGTTTGATTTAGTTTTGTTTATTTTGTTGGAATGAATGTGTTACTATTGACATTGTATGTTATTATTATTATTATGTTATGATGTTATAATAATAATAATAATAATTATTAACCTAATAATAATAATAATAATAATAATTAAAAAACGAAAATCAGGTCCTGAACACTAATAAACGGAAATCAGGTTATGATTACAACATATTTTATTAAACATAAATTTAGCTTAAAAAACGAAAATCAGGTATGCAATATATGCTCGTACTCGATACGCGGAAGGAAAGGTAGAATTGTCGCCATATTTCACCTCCAAATCATCTAACCGGGGTCCGCCACCATACCACCAATGCTCCATAAGTGCGGGGTCGACTCCGAAAGCTCTCGCACCAAGCTGGATCGCGTCGGCCTTATCCATCCAGACGTTAGGGCGAGTTCCACTAACTCGCAAACCCATGATGAAATGCACGTCGTGCAGGGTAATTGTCATCTCACCGAATGGCATGTGAAAACTGTTGGTGTCCGGCTGCCACCTCTCAATAAAAGCCTCTATTAATGGGTTATTGTGCTGAGGCAGCGAACAATCACGCAAGTGATACAAGCCGGTACTCTCAAGTAGTGAGACACAATCATCGTCGTCGGGGCCCGGCCAAGTACACTTCGCGTGCGACCGTAATTTAACCATATGTCGTCCCTGTTCAAGATATATTCATATATAAGTATACCACAAACAAGTGTAAATATTATAAACAAAATTTATTAATATTAATAAGTATTACCTTTCCCTCCCAAATGTCGTAGGCAATATGTGCTCCAAAACTTGGAATCAAGTGAGCGTATTTAGGTCCACCGGGTGTCTCACCGGTCAACATCCAAGGTCGAGAAGGAAGTTTTTTTCTCGGAGCGGTGCGGGACCTCGAGGCAGGATTAGAACCACCGAAAGTACCACCCATCGGGACAGGAGGCGGAGTCGGAGTCGGAACATCCTCGTAATCGTCATCGGATGGAAAATCCGGCACCGGAAACTGATACTTCTGCTGAAAGCGTAGTTGTGGATCGTACTCGTACTCCTGCGGCTGCATATATGCATCCATGGGTGCATCCATCTCCTGCTCGGCCTCTGTCTCTGTCTCCTCCTGAATCATCGTACGTGGGGGTACAAAAGCACCAGTGCGTTCCCCACGACGTTTAGAACTAGTCACATTTCTATTATGTGTCCTTCCCTCCCGTTCCGCAGTAGTCTCCACCACCGGATCTGCAGGTGGACGAATCAGGGGTCCTTTCCCTTTTCCGAGTCCGATTTTTTTCGCCCAATTAGACATCCTGTAAACATAAAATTATATTAAATTTACTAACTTATTTTAATTCAGAAAAAAAATATTTCTTTTAAATCAAAAAAAAAAAAAAAAAAAAAACAAAAAAAAAAAAAAAAAAAATTTAAATCGAACGCCCGGTTTGGGCGTTTCCCGGCCGAACCGACGCCTGGACCGGGCGCCGGTTCGCCCGGGAAACGCCCAAACCGGGCGTTGAAACACTCATTTCACGCCCAAACCGGGCGCTGGCAGCATGAACGGACGCCCACTTTGGGCGTCGGTTCATGCAGCCAGCGCCCGGTTTGGGCGTTTGGCTCTAACATCCGAAAAATTCAAAAGCCCTACAAATCGATTTGTAGGGCTTTTAAACATGAAATTGGTTGCAAAATCGAGTTACCCATTGCATATAACACACGTAGGTGTTGAAATTACCTGAAAAAATCGAAGCCCAAGCTCGATTTTGGTTGATTTCGAAATTTTTCGAAAAAAATAAAATTTTCTGAAATTTTTGGAATGGGGGGTAATTGGAGAGAATTTCGAATTTTAGGGGTTTTAGAGAGATAAACTGTTTTTTACTTTGAACGGTAAATAGCACTTATTAGCCCGTAAAGAGCATTTTCTTATTTAAAGTGGCTATTTGAACCAACCCCTCGTTGGCTGGCAGACTTGGTACCTAACATTTACCAATATGGTAAATGTCTATGCTTCGAGTACTCTCTTCCCCTACTTCCCCTTGTAATGAACTTGAATTTACTCAGAAAAAAAAGGGGCTATTTGATAAAACAATAAATTAAAAAACAAATTATATTGATAAATTCAAATTCTGCCCCTAATCTACACCCAAAAATCTTCTTAAAAAATTATGCTCCCAAATCAAACTTCAGATTTTATGCCCCAAATAACGCTCCCAAATCAACTCTAAGAATCTCGTTTTTATTTTATTTTATTTTTCATTTTTTTCTAAGAAAAGTTTGATTTTGTTTTTAAAATAATTATTTTTCATTTTTTTAATTTTGATTTTTTATTTTTTATACTTCTGTTTTTAAAGTTAAATTAATTTTTAAAAAATTGAAATCTACTGTAAAGTTACCAAAACCACTATGAGGTAATAGTATTTACAAAAATTCATTATAAACTTAAGGAAAATCATTATGTAATTAACAAAAGGTAAATTACAACCACCATCTGAGGGATGCTCAATTTACGAAAAAAACCCTCTTGTTACATCTATCCTCTCAACTATAATTTTTTCTTACACCTCCATCCTTATGGTGTCAGATTCAACATAATCATCTATATTTCGTGGAATGTGCTCTAGTTTGTACTCGTTTTGTGTAAAAATACAGTTTATGATGCACCACAATCTGATATATACAAGCCAAAAAACACATATCATGATCATCTTGCTTCAAAATGTGGAATTCGAATAAAAAAACAGGTACAAAAGTGATAATATCCATATAATCTCGAAGATTCCACTAAATTTAAAACCGCAAGGGTGGACGTGTAAGAAGATTTATAGTTGAGGGGGTGGTTGTAATTACCCAAACATGAGGGGTTTTCGTAATTTGACCATACCTCAGGGGTTGTTGTAATTTACCATTAACAAAAATCACTCTGTAATTAATGAAAACCACTATGTAATTAACGAAAACAAGAACAAATTCCATTACAAAAATTCACTAAAAACTTATCAAGTAACAAAAACCACTTTGTAAATAATGAAAACCACTCTGTAATTAACGAAAACCGCTATGTAATTAACGAATTTCATTACGAAAATCCACTATGTGATTAATGAAAACCACTCTGTAATTAATGAAAATCACTATGAAATTAACGAATTCACTATGTGAACAAACATGTTAATACATCTACGATTCTCCGAGATAACTCCTGATTTAGATGTTTGGCTTCGATAATCCATTGAAGACTGATATTTTTTGGGGTCGATAACTCTACAAAGTGAATCGAACAACATTAACCCCTAATGCCGCCTGAGATCTCTATAGTGCCAAGCGTAGCTAGAATAGAGAAAAACACACACACACACACACACACAGAGTTGCCCCCGAACCCTCGAAAATTTAAGTCCACTGTGTAGTAAATTCATAGACACACCACAGCTAGTATACCCTGAATTTTCATCATGGATCCGCCACAGAGTATGAGTGAGAGAAACTAAAGCCGCATAAGCTGCAACCATCTTTTTTCGATAAACAGTTTTCACAGAATCGATTAGGAGATTATGGAAAGTAGATTATGGTAAAACAAAATTTTGATTTCTTAGACACAAACAAGAAGAGAAAAGTCAAAATGATAATTAAGCTGTAATGATTTAATTTGGTGTGAATTAAGTTGTCTAATTAACGACTTAGAGGGTGTTTGGCTAAGCTTATAAGATGTTAAAAGGAGCTTATAAGATGTTTTAGAGCTTATAAGCTCTTCCAAAGTGTTTGGTAAATTTTTAGAAAAAGATCTTAATTTTTTTTAAAATAAGCTGTTGGAGAGCAAATAAGATCTTTTTAAATAAGTACCTCTACCCCACCTTTTTATTTAAGATCTTTTAATGAGTAAAAATAGGAAATAAGCCCATTATCCAAACACTCTAAAAATCAATCCTAAAAATAATATGTAACAGCTTATCAGCTCTTAAAACATCTTATCAGACGTAAGAGTTTATCAGCTGTTTAAAATAAGTTTAGCCAAACACCCTCTTAGTCAGCAATTGGCATTTTGATAACAATAAGGTCTTCATTATAGGAAAAATAGAATATGAGAAAGATAAATAATAATACGTAGAATAGAAACCCCCATTGTGTTATGGGTTGATAACATGGAATATATATAGAGAAATATTGTAAGGTAATAGAGTTTGACTAGGCAACTAAATCCTAACTAATCTAGGTAACCGAATCATACTATAATCCTAATATCCTACAATATCTAATATAATAATATACTCTAATACGCCCCCGCAGTCGAAACGTGACGAACGTGAAGACTGGACAATCACTTGCTAGCACGCTCCCGCAGTCGGAACGAATAAACTTCAAACGTGAAGACTGGACAAAAAAAACCCGCAAAATCCAGCAGTAGTGAAATCCTAGGCGAAAGTATCTGCCAAATTAAATAGAAAAAAAAATAATAATAATAACAATGGAGATATATATATATATATATATATATATATATATATATATATATATATATATATATATATATATATATATATATATATAGATAGAGAGAGACGTATATTAAGGGAGAGAGTTATTTAAAATATATATGAAAATATATTATATATCTTTTAATATCAAAATTTTAGTTAGGGGTATAACATTGATAATTAAGTGTTTTTAATTAATAAAAGTTGTTTTAGATTTATCTTAAAAATGTAAAATAAAATTGGGGTCGTTGTAATGACACTTGTGTAATAAGGGTTTTTTGTCAAATTTTCCCATATTTAAATTTACAAAAATCAACCCATTTTTATTAGCTTTTTGTATGATATAACTAGATTTGCTTCATTTAAGTACAAAATAATTAGTTTTAGGGGATTATTTGACAAACCCAGTATACATTGTCCTATTAAGATTCAAAATTATGTTTGCCATTTTAAGATAAATTCAAAATATTTTTTAATTGATCATAAATAATTTAATTCACTATTATACCCTTCACCTAGCCTAACCCTATAAATCACGTTTTCAATCTTTTCCTTTTCTCCAGATCCCTCCCAACATTCGTCATTTTTTTCCTCTCAATTAAAATTCTCCCCCGTTCTTTTCTTTTTTCTTTCACCGCCGACACTGCCCAATCCTTTTTTCTATATGTGTTTTCGGTTGAAACGGAGCAGCTCAAGAGGCGCAAGAGAAGCACAACGGTGCGCGGCTGCTTCGTTGAAATTCGTGCTAGGGTTTCCGCGCAAAAGAAGCACAACTGTATCGGATCGCAATTGGTTTGTATTCTCATATGATTTGTGTGATTTGTGCAATAAACTACAATTATAAAATTCTTATTGATTAGTATATCATTTTTTTTTTTGAGATTTGAAATATTATTTGTGTGGATAATATGTGTATTGCTTTTTTGCATATTTTGATTTCCGGCTTGTTCTCACCAGTTGAGTTTAATTAATTTGATAATTGTTGTTATTTTAACGGTTGATTTTTGTTCTTTTAGTTTTGGCAATGTTTTTATTTTTGATGATTTTTTTGATGAAATTGCTGATAGGAGGAAGAAGCTTTCTGATTTCAGGGAACCAGGAACCAAAAATGGATTGAAAGAGTGGATTAACTTCTTTTTTGTTATTTTTTAGTTGTAATTAGTTGTGAATTACATTAATTCGTAATGCAATATGCACAGTTGTAGTGTTTTTCAGTTTTTTGATGAACTCTGTTTTCAAAAATTTCGGGGAGGCGTCGGTGGCCATGGGAGATGGAAGACGAATTAGGGTTAGGAATAGTGGATTTCCTTTTTTTTATGTGTGTTTTTAGTGGATTACTTTAATTTGTGGTGAATTATATAGATTTCGGTAAGTTTGTAGTGGATTACATTTATATTAGTGTGGATTACATTAATTTTACAGTAATTTTTATTTCAATTCCATAGTGTTTTTCGATAAATTTATAGTGGTTTTCGATGAGTATGTAGTGGATTTCAATTTTTTGTAAACATAAACCATTAAAAAAAAATCAATTTTTGTTTTACATCGAAATAAAGAAAACCATTAAAAAAATTAAAAAGAAAAGAAAAAACAGATATTAAAATGGCGTTAGATAATGGAAATTAGGGGGATTTGCATATTCAAAAAAAAATCTACATAATATAATATGTAACTTTCAGTAATATTAAATAGGGGCATTTTGGATAATTCGAGTCAATTGAATTTATAACAAATATTAATTAAAAAACTAGATTTATCATTTTGGCTAAGCTTATTTTAAACAGCTGATAAGTTCTTACGTCCGATAAGATGTTTTTAGAGCTGATAAGCTGTTACATGTTATTTTTAGGATTAATTTTTAGAGTGTTTGGATAATGAACTTATTTCCTATTTTTACTCATTATAAGATCTTAAATAAAAAGGTGGGGTAGAGGTACTTATTTAAAAAGATCTTATTTGGTCTCCAACAGCTTATTTAAAAAAAAATTAAGATATTTTTCTAAAAATTTACCAAACACTTTGGAAGAGTTTAGAAGCTCTAAAACATCTTATAAGCTCCTTTTAACATCTTATAAGCTTAGCCAAACACCC
This sequence comes from Erythranthe guttata, assembly GCF_056151865.1. Lineage (NCBI taxonomy): Eukaryota > Viridiplantae > Streptophyta > Magnoliopsida > Lamiales > Phrymaceae > Erythranthe > Erythranthe guttata. Next base: position 7,358,872 of record NC_142536.1, read on the forward strand.
TCTAAGTCGAAATTCAATGAGGGATTTATGTCGAATAACCCCTAGTTTTAGTTGCCTCACTAGTAGGATCAACAAAGTTTGTTCCAATCGGAGTTTTTTGAGTCAATTGGACGTTTTTCTCCAGATGCACCTAAATGGTAGGTTTCACATTCTTTCATTAGATAAAAAAGGCATAATTAGTTTTAAATTCATTTAAATATATTCTAATGGAGTATAGATTTATTTTCTTTATTTTTAGTTTAATGCATCTACTTTTACTTTATAGAAAAATAAGATATTTGTTCAAAATAAAATTTAAAGGAAAAGAAAGATAATATAATATAAGGGAGTGTTTAGAATAGGGACTTGATAAACGCGGTACCATATTTACCAATACGATATTCAATAATCCACTCTCTACACTTTCTTCATCTCTTTGGGAAGAAAAAAACCTCTCGAGCATTTATATTATAAATCATTCCGAAACGCATTTTGGTGAAGTGATTTACAAAGGAAAATGAGTGCATCAGATGAGGATCAAGATACACAATACAATGAGGTAAAATTTATTTGTTTTCGTTTAATAAATCTGAAAAAGGCGGCTCAAGACCAAACAAGCGCCCAAAATGGACGCGTACAAGTCCGATCCACGTCCAAGTTGGGCGTGCGGACTGTCTCGGGTTTCAGACTTGTACGCGCCCAACCTGGGCGTGGATCGGACTTGTACGCGCCAACAACCTCTGTCGGTTTTATTTATTTAGTTTATATTTTTTATAATTATTTATTATTATACTTCTTTAACTTTATTTTATTTGATTAATTTTTCAGGAAGAGTAATAAAATTCATCTACATTTGAAGTTGAGCATATTGAGTATTTTGTAGTAACAAAACTATTTAACTCGAAAAATGAGTTGATAAATTAGGCGAGCCGCGAGAGCGGCCGTCAAGGATCTTGTTGTGAAGTTGGTGAAGTGTAGTAGTCCTAAAAATAGAATTTGTGATCTATTTGTTGGATCATAGTCAAAAAGAGAGTGTTGATTCAGTCCCCGATCATAGGACACAAGCACTTTGAAGATTAAATGGATTGATTGATGAGTTGTGTCAACGTTATGACATTGAGATTAATGATGTGGCGGATGTAGTTTTTGAAAGAATGCACCCTAGAGAGACGGAATTAAACGAGCCATCAGTACAACGGCCAAGAGGCAGATCAAGTAACAACTCCACACATAGAGATTATTCAATGTGGGAGTTCCCACCTTTTTCCACATCTGAAATAGTTCGACTCTATTATTCAACAGGCGTCCGACTCTATTTTCGAAGCCCACTTTGAGCGTGTGAAATAGTTCGGACGCCCGTTTTGGGTGTCCCAACAGCGCAGTTCAAAAAAAAGAAAAAAACCCCTAGAATTCTATTTCTAGGGATTTTGAACATGTAATTAACAAAATAAACTAACTATAATTAACATATAAGTAATATATAGTAGAAATTACCTTCAAATTTGGTGAGTTTTTCGGATTTAAGATGATTTTGGTGTGTTAATGTGAGTTTTTGTGAGATTTGGGGTTTTTTGGCAGGTTTGGATGGGTTAGAGAGACAAAGAAAGGTGTATTGTGAACGATATTCGTAATTTTAGTACCGCGAAAATCATTTGAGTAACAATATGTGGCTTCTTCGACCCTACACTCGGTGATAAACACTGAGTGAGTTTTTTGCTGCCACGTGTCTTTTTTGTATTTTTTTAAAAACACCTACAGGTTAGCCCTAGTGGAGAAATATATTATAAAATACAAAAAATGACACGTGGCAGCAGAAGACCCACCCGATATTTATCACCGGGTGTAGTGTCGAAGAAGTCAATATGTAGTGGTGCGCCTAACAAAGTCCGAGAAAAGATCCTTATATAAAATAGTTTCCAATTTTATTTAAATGGAACACAAATACTTTTTGCGTGGATGAATAATTATGGGTATTCATTCGGTTATTACACTAATCGAATCGAATCGAACCGAACTAAAAATTCAGTACATGCCGAATACCGAATCGATAATCAGTTCGGTATTCGGAGTTTTGGTTTCCGAAATTCCGGTAATTTAGTTTTATCGAATACCAAAATTTTATTTTTATTTATTATTTTATATATAATTATATTATAATATATTATATTATACTACAATTTATAAAAATAAAAAAGAATCAATTGTTTTTAAATGTTTTTAATAAAAGTTTTGTAACTTGGTTATTTATGGGAACCACATATTTCGGTTCAGTAAACGGTATGAAACTTTGGCATAATGAAATTTTGGTACGATTCGTACGATTTTATCGAATGGACACCCCTATTAATAATATTATAACATTATAGTTAAATTGTGTTTGTTTAAGAATAATATAAATAGATTGGGTTTTTCTATTTATTTTCCAGCCACGGCCTAGCACCGATAGGCAACGAGTGCCTTCGTGCTCCCTAGAGCAGAAAAATGCTAGGATAACTTGGTCAACCATCCAACGAGCAGCCACTGGTTGTAGGCGGCAAGCACCACCAGCCAGCGGCGGTCCTCCAACAGAAGCCAAAAATATTTAGGGTTATTAGTGAGAACCCCTATAGCATTTGTTTAATAAGGGTGGATCCGGTTCCTTTTCTCTTATTAGTGATAGGTCCAATTTTTTCTTTATTCCAAATTTAAACTTCCCACTTTTTTTTTTTTTTGATAGGCAGACCCTTCCCACTCTTAACTACTCAATACTTTAATTTTAATGATTTTTTTTTTCATTTTTTTTATTTTAATTGCAATTTTCGTTTATTTTTTTTATGAATAATATTTTTGAACTTTTTTTTTTTTTAAAATATTATTTTTGAGAAAAAAAAATCAACAATATTATTTTAAAAAAAAATTGTTTTTTTTTTCATTTTTTTTTTCTTTTCAGTTTTTAGTTTTCAGAATCAATTATTTATTTTTCGAAAACAACTATAACATTTCCGAAACCAACTATAAAATTTCCGAAATTCACTATTAAATTTCCAAAATCAACTACAAAATTACAAAATCAATTATGAAAACTACTAAAAACAACTATTTTTTTTTTCATTTTTTTCCTGAATCAACTATGAGAAAACTGTAACACAACTAAAAAAAATAGTGGTTTAGTTTACAGTCAACTACAAATTCACGAAATCAACTATAAAAAAATCGAAATCCACTATAAAATTATCAAAATCAACTACAAAAATAAAAAACAACTACAAATTTTCAAAATCAACTACAAAACAAACAACGCCAATTTTAGAGAAAACTTCTATAAATTCATTTCTTCTATTTTGCCATGGCTGAGATAGGAGTTTTCTTCCAGAGATAGGGCCAAGGTACAACTCCGATCATATAAGTTTTCTTCCACTGATCTTCATAGATTTCGAATGTGCTATGCATAAAATAATCCTCATGTCCCCAACTATTTCATACATAAAAACAAACACAAAACAATTCAATAAAAATTCAAATCACAACACACAATAGTATCCAAAATATGTAATAACATCAACAAATTGCTGACTTTCTATTTAAACAAACGCAAGACTCAAATCACAAAATAAATCAACAAATAAGACATGATAGAAATCGAATCCTACTGTTATTTGACAATTGAATCAAGATAACAATATCATAACAATTAATCTAAAAAATCAATCAATTGCAAAATAAAAACGATTAAATAATGAAGGAATTTGATAGACAAACCTAAATAATCTCACTTGCTTCGATCCGGATCTCGTCGTCACCGGCGTTACGCCGTCATGAAGGCTAAGAGGTTGTCGACGTCGTATCGGAGTCAAGTGATGTTGGAAGTTGTCGCCAAAAAACGGCGGAGAAATGGATTGGAGAAGAAGCTTCGTCATCTTCTTCACAATTGCCCTTGACCATGGGATTCACACATAAAAAGGCCGTTGGGAGAGAAGAAGAGGGATGAGGAAAAATAGAGAAGATCGTTAGGCGGAGGTGGGGAAGAGGTGGCAGGGAGAGGCGGCGTGGCGCAGGTTCAGAGTTGTGGCGAGAGAGAGAAAATGAGAGAGATACGGCTTGTGAAGAGAAGTGAGGAGAAAATATGGTTTAATGATAATTAAGGGTAATATAGAGATATCCCTAAATTTCAGATTTATGGAAAATTGAAATATATAATGAGGGAGTTTTCAGTAATATGCAAAATGATGTTATATCCATCCTAATGTAACTAAATGTGTTAGAGGTTTTCACTAATACTTCCAAAAAATTTCAGTAAAGAAAATAAAAAATAAAAAACGACCCGTTCGGATGGGGCTCGGTCCCTACCCCTATTATCAAAATATCATGGAGTAAAAGAAGAAAATGCAAACAATCAATCAAAGTAACCAAATACAGGCAGAAAGTAAAAACAAACAATGGTGCACATTAGTCCAAAAAACAACAATCCAAACACGGCCTTACAAGTCTTGAAATTCCTACAACATCAAATTCACAACACAATTAAAACAACAAACCTAGGAAAAAACAAAAAAAAACATCCACATTCCAATCCACATTAATACCTTCCACAATTCCAAGTTCGTTCATTCGTTTTTTTTCCTCCAAAATAGGCAATTCGTAACCGCATAAAGATTCACCATTAATTACGAACAATATCAACCCTGTAAGTGTAGAGATCATCATTTTCGGGTTGAAACCTGCACTCGTCTCCCAGCTTGATTCCATTTGCGAGGCAGAATTCGGTCCAATTACCGGTCAATGCTTTCAGAGAGAATATTGCCGGGTTGAGAATCATCCAGTGCCTTCCCATTGGATCTCTCACCCGCACAAATTTCCCATACCCGCTCTCTCTCCTCATCGGATGTGATGGAATGTGAATCGGCAACTCCTGCATTATATATATATGTATATATATATAGAAATCGCAATAAATCCAGTTGTGCGGGAATTTAAATGTAGATAAGTCTTTTTAATGATTTGGATTTGACAAAGATTTTCTCGAAGAAATTTTCGAAAGACTCCAAACGAGATTTGAAATTCGTTCCAAAATAGATTCATAAGGATTTATTATTATTATTATTATTATAAATCAACAAATAGCGTACCAGGAACGATAGGCTTTTTACAATTGCTGAAAATTGACCGATGGCACCGAATGGGACTGCATCGTATAGCAAATCAGGCTCGGGTTTTACCACTAGAGGAGCACTGGTCACCTTTTCTGCATCTTGCGAACAAATTACAGACGATTAAAATCGGGGTATGATTCTTCTATTTTTTTACTTTGAAATATCGAGAAATAAAACGCACCACAAGATACTCCAAGAAAAGGCTCGGGTTTTACCACTAGAGGAGCACTGGTCACCTTTTCTGCATCTTGCGAACAAATTACAGACGATTAAAATCGGGGGATGATTCTTCTATTTTTTTACTTTGAAATATCGAGAAATAAAACGCACCACAAGATACTCCAAGAAAAGGCTCGGGTATATCTTCCACCTCTACCAGCTCTTTCTTGATTGCGCACTTACCTGTTTATAATTTTGGAAACCAATATTTAAGTTACGAGAACTATCTTAAAATATAAAACGGGACAAACTTCGATGTCATACCAAATAGATCTTTGAGCGCTGAGCTGGCGAATGGAGAAGCATATTCCTTCTCAGCGAATACTGCGCTCTTTTCCAACACTTCAGATTATCATCGGTGAAGAAGAATTAGCTCGCGGGCAGATGTATTAAAATATGACCCCAAAAGAAATATTAATAATAATAATAATAAAGAAAGAAACAAAACGAGTTGTCTAACCATCACGGAAGCTGGAAATAATACTGTCGATCGCGTTCTTGCACGAGTTACTTTTATCGGAAGGTTCCGCTAGAAACTTATCAGAATGGACATTGACTTGAGTGGCATCCGCCGTAATTTGAGCATGACAGGGGGCTATTTCTTCACCTTTGATTGGAGTGGCATCCACCGTAAATTCAGCATAACACGGGGCTATTTCTTCGCCTTTGATTGGAGTGGCATCCACCGTAAATTCAGCATCACACGGGGCTCTTTCTTCGCCGAACCCGTTTCCCAAATCGCCCTCACAAATCACATCCATTTCAGCACGAGAAGATTCTTCATTCGTGTCCAACTTGTTAATCTCAACATCCATTTGAACGGGACCCACAATCTTGTTTTCGTCGAGTGCTTCTTTCTTCATCTCGAAGTTCGATAGATCGAATAAAAAACCCCTGTCTTCTCTTTCATAGTGCCCGTTATCTCTATCAACCATGCAAGTTAGATCAACCATGCAAGTTGGATCTGCCACGTCAGCATTTTTCTTCTCCACTGGATCGGTTTTCCGTTTACGAAAATCCGATCCACTAAGCGGTTCCTCCTCTTGGGGGAATGTTGGTGGGTCCGGCCTCGGCCTTTTCTTCTCTCGTGGCCTTACTTTGTTGAAGTTGATTCTCTCGAAGGCGTTTCTCCCGTATATTTGAACAACAAAGTGGCTTCCCTCTTTGTAGTTGAATACGACGAAATCTCCCATTTCCATACGATGGTCTTGATAAAACCTGTTCCACCCCTTATGGAACGAAAGTGAACCATCGAAGTACGAAATTGTTACGGGCCATTTTTCCCCGTTTGAATTCTCGATTTCAGTTTCTTGATTAGCCAAGTGCACCACTTTTCGAGCAAATTTCCGAGGCAAGTACTGCATGACAGTCACAAATGTTATAATATACATAAGTCATTTTTATCTAATAGAGAAAAAAGGACAATTCTTAGACGGCAGAACTTTGTCTAGGGAAAGTGAAAAGTCGGGTTTGTCTTAAATGATGATCTAAGACGCAAACCGAAAAAGTATACACGCAATCAATAAGGAGTAATATCACCTGCCAAAACAAGCTTTAATGTTTTATAAGGCATTGTAATTAGTTTAGACAACGATAAAGATGAATAATAAATGACCAATATTACACTTCAAGTTAAAGATCTTAAAGATTTCTAGCGAATTTTGTTACGTGAAGTTCAAACGTAGTCAAGAATACACATAAGACGCATACTATTATATTTTATAAAAATCTAAATAAATACAAAGAAGTAACAGTATATCTTAGGCGCATTTTCTTAAAAAAATTACCACTCGGAGAAAAAATAAACAAGCTTGACGCGACATACAAAAATCAGTATTATACGAGAGGAGACAACAAAAAAAATAAAATAAAAAAAGAGAAACTTTTTTACCAGAACTTCTGTGTGGTCTTTGCCTATCATGATTTTGATGAATCGAGTGACTATCGGTGAAACTTCTTTCCGCTTTTCATGATATGCCTCACGGTTTTTCCCGCACGAATCAGGTGCTACCACTCGTCGAACCATCTTCTTTTCGCCTTTGGTTAAATTAGTTGCCTAATCGACGCCTTCGTGTACGATCTTACAATCTAGATACACAGGTCAAATAAACGAAAATGAGATTTGTAGTTCGACCAACCAACACAGAAAGAAAAAAAAGACATCATTAAACAAGAATCAAGAATGTATTCGAAGCATGCGACATTTAACAAGATTATAGTTGTGCATGTGTAACCAAATGCGATTGAAATTTACGGGTCGGAAATGGATCGCACATTTCGTCGTCAATTTTCCCGGAAAAGATGAAACAAATATAATCATCCTTAATCTGAACATTTTCAGACAACTCCAATTCCAAAAACAAGGATCAAGAATGTGTTGACATTAACAAATTGCGGTTCGATTTAGGGTTTGAACCGGGATAACACATTCAATTACTTTTCCAGAAAAATAGACGACAAATTTAAGCATCCTTATCTCAGACAAACTCAAATTCCTTAAACAAGAATCAAGAATGTGTTCAAGAGATGTGACATTAACAAACTTATAATTGTGTGTGTGGCAAATGGGGTTAAATTTAGGGTTAAAACATTAAAAAAAAAAAAAAAAAAAAAGAACCTTGCTTTGATCCCACAACTTGAACAAAACCTAAAGATTGCAGACATTTAAAAACAATTAAAAAAAAAAAAAAGGAAACAACAGAAAGAAATAGAAAACGGAGCAGCGAAAGAAAAAGAAAGAAAAAAAAAGACTCACCTTTGAGTGTGTAGAGTAACAAGAGAGAGAGAGAGAGAGAGAGAGAGAATGGGAAGAGGCGTTGATTGAAGGTTCACAGGTGAGAGAAAAAACCCTTTGCAGTTTTTGTACTGTTTTTTCTGTTTTCGTGTCTGATAGCAAAAGTTTGCCATCAATGCTACACGCCACCCCAACTCACCCTGGAAGATTTTTCCTTTTTTCCTTTTTCCCTTTTTCCTCTTTATTTGTTTATTTATTTAATTTTTTTTTTTAACCCTTCTGCGGGGATTAGGGGAATAAGTTGGAACATAAATTTCAATTTTCGTCGATTTGAGACAACTTTTTTCATTTCGATTTCCAAATTTTTCCGATTTTTTTGGATTGAAATCTGAATTGTACTAGAAAAAAAAAATGGAACTTCCAATTTCTAAAATTATTTAATTTCCAAAAGTAATTCAGAAAAATTCTAATTTTTATTTTGAAAAATGGTTAAATACACTTATAAATAATATATATTATGTAACACTTATTTTACATGATTCAAAATAAACTAATGATTTAATTGTATTTATACTTTATGGGCATGTCAATGACTTTCTTATGCTATATGTCACCTAAAAAAAATTAGTTTCTTTTACGTTTGATTTTAATTTTGTTTTAGGATTTTGACATATTGAATTGCTGCATGAAGATTTATTTATTTTTTTCAACTGAAATTTAGTAGTTATTAATTTTACTTTTTATCGATGTGGAATATGTTCTTATTTTTTATGCACTTTTCAGAAAATTTTCACTAAGTTGGAAATTTTAAAAATTATGTGATTTTTTGAACATTACGGGCCTTTTGGAATTGGGTATGAATTTTTAGATTCTAATTTTTTGGAATTGAAGTTGAAATTCATTTTGTACCTCCGATTTTTTTGTTTTTTTTCTAAAGGCTAATTCCAGTTCGATGGATCCGACTTTCATCTTTAGTGGGGATAACAATTTAATGTTTTAGTCCGTTCCAATTTTGAAGGTATAGTACCTCGTACCAATCTATATGTCAATAAATAGGGTAGTTGAGTGTTTCAAAATTCTAGTAGTATATTATGAGTTATGGGCATCTGGAATAATGACTAACGATGGGCTATTTGGTCATGCAAGAGTTGACCTAGTAGTTGGAGTAAGTAAACATTTGTCAATTGACCAATGTTCAAATCCCTTTGCAAACGGTCGCTAAGTGGAGCTTGTCACACATGGTTAGCCTAGTGTAATTTATATTCTAGTGTTGTTTGAAAGCTATTATACGAGAGTGTAGGTTTATTCAGTGCACCTACATAGTTGGTTGCGGGTTACTTCATTACCAAAAAAAGAAACAATGGGCTATTCGTTCCCTCACTCTTATTTTTTCTTCATCTCCACTATAACCATGTAGTAATAAATAATAGTATCTGATGACAAGCAATGAGATAAAATATGTATATATTCTTTTCAATAGAGGTATGAGTATATATACACAAATTAATAAGGTATACAAGGAAAACCTAATTACAATTAAATTAAATTTCTAAATTACATTTTAATTAAATCCCATAATTACGGATACAAATTAAAAAAATAATAATAAATAAAAGTTGCTATACTAAGAGCATCTTTAATAGGGAGATCTTTCTCATAAGTGCTTGGTCCCGGTTCTTCTCAACCTACCAAAAGTACAAATGTTGCAGGCGAGTCGCCTTCAAACAGAGCAATAGAACGGCTGACCTTGAACAGGAGTCGTCCCACGTGACACTGTCTTGAGAGAATGATTGTGTTATCTCGTGCATGCATTGATGGCTGATCATACTTCTAAGATAAAATCCAAATGGCCTCGCCGATGCTTCTTCTATCAGCACGATTATAGGAAGCTAATGTAATAAACCTTATCTGCAAAATGCCCAAGTATGTACAAAATATAAAAGATGATGCATGCGTTTTGTATATATGTGTGCAGTGTTCTATGTTATATTCTGTAGCAAACTAGCTAATGACCCTATTTATGGGATACAAGAGACCTTAGGCTCAAAATATTTTAATGTGCGCATGCTTTATTGTCATTAAAGGAGATGTTACAAAAATGTTATATAAAAGTAATTAAAATATTAAAAACGTTCTTTAAGCATTAGATCTCCTTCAAATTTCCAACATAAACGACGTGATTAAATCGACTTCACTGAGTAGAGAATGGGTGCGTCTTGGGCGGATTAGCCAAGTCGTGTGACGAAAAATGCGTATCTTGGTTCTCTATAAGTTGTAATTAATACATCAATTATATTCTTCATCGATTGAAGCGCTTACACTTCTCAAAGCTATGGAATTTGCCCGCGATCATCAATGGAATCATGTTATTATTATAACTGATGTTGTTTATGGTAACATTATATGTCGATGACATTAAACAGATAGTTGCTTGTTTTGAAGAGTTTAGAATCCGGTAGATATTGAGAGATAATAGTAATTGAGCTACGGATAAAATAGCTAAATTGTCTACTAGAATCCCGTTCTCTCCCCTGATCGAGATATCCTCTGTTTCGCCCAAGGAAGAAAAATTGAATCATAAAAAAATTGGAGCATTAAGAATCTCATTTACATCTAGTGTTCTTGCTGATCATGTTATGGATATTATAAACTTATAATTGCCTCATTAATACAATTCCTCTTTGCTCTAAAAATAATGAACGTTGTTATATTTCACTACCCGGAAATTAGTTGTTGGAACGGCATAAATTGTCTAAAATGGTCTATTGTGACGGTTAACCTATGGGTAAAGCTACACAAAGGTGTCACATAGAAGCAGAGCCGGCCCTAGGGTCTCCAGGGCCTTAGGCGAGATTAAAAATCGAGGCCCTAATCGTTTCTTTTCTATTAAAAAAATAATTATCTATATATATATTAGGCTTTCTTTTATTTAATTTTGGGGCCCAAATTAAAATGGGGCCCTAAGTGATGGCATCTCTGGCTTCCCCTCAGGACCGGCTCTGCATAGAAGATGGCAATGGCAGTATACTGTGGCTTTATCCCGCTTTGCATATTTGAAATATAGTTTTTTGGCACTTTGCACCATCGAATAAAATTAATAGCACTTTGGATCCTCGAAACACGATAAATCATGAATATATACAGTTTAATATTTGAAATACAATTTAAAACTAATGAATGTAATTCAATATTTTAGTGGTATTTTTTTAGAATGCCAAATGTCAAAAATCATCTTTTTTGTATTTACCAATCCTTTCAAAACTACAAAATGCAAAAATAAAAATCTTCTCATCTACAAAAATAAAAATCTTTTCATTTGAAAATTATATTTTCTTCCAAATATTTCTCCCAAATATTTTCATTAATTACAATAAATGATCCATCAATCAAATAATTTGGTGAGAAAATTATATCTTTTTAGTAAGAAAATATATTTTTTTCAGTAATTCGTTGTGATTTTCTTTTTTATGCATTTTGTATGATTGAAATTATGTTGAGGTAGAAGAAAATAACATTTTAATTAGTTATTTTGCACCCTAGAAAAAAAAATCAATAAAATGAATTTACCCTCATTAAGTTTTTAATATTCAATAGGGTGTATTCTGAAGGATTTATTATTTTTCGATGGTGTAAATTGCTATTAATTTTTTTCAAGAGTGTAAAGTGACAAAATGCTAAATTTCGAGGGTGCAAGGTGGAATTAAGCCATATATCAATGTGACGGTTTTGGCGCGCCTTAAAAGAGAATTAATTGTATAGCGACTGGGAAAATTACAGTTTATGTCCCTAAACTTTACCACTAAAATGATTTATGTCCTCAAACATTTCAATCCACGAAATATGTCCTCAAACTTGCCAGTTTTGATCACTTTATGTTCTGTCGTTAACGTCAGCAGCTAACTTCGACGGAAATAGCACGCGTGGCTCACGTGACGTCTATGTGGCCGTTAAATGTGACGTGGCTAATATATTGAATATTAAATGTTGATGTGGCACAAGAATATACTAATTACCTCGGGTGAATATTAAAAGCGAATCCTCTTCTGGTTCTGAAAAAGATTTTAGAGGAAGCTTTAATTCTTCTCCCAACTCCGTCTTTAGAACGTTGGGGTCGTGTGATTCTTCACCTGCTTATGCTTGTGCCCCTTGTGGTCTCGATGAAGCGAGCACAAGGATGGTGAAGATGGCACAAATTCTACCCAACTCAGCAGTTTCAGAACCTGCCCAGAAGGTGTTCGACAAAATGTCTGAACCAATTTCAGAACAAAAAAAACATGCAGCACCTGTCAAAGCTGCATATAATTCTTTTTTCGCCAAGAATAGAGTGCCCAAGAACGGATTCCAGCTCCCCAACTTCCCCAACGAAGTGGAAGAAGACATGATATTTCAGCCCGAAGATGAAAATGAAATCGAGGAAACATTCGACATTTGTTTATTGGGCTATTTTGCTGGTAAAACACCACGAAAAATGGACATGGATTCACAGACAATTCTGCTATTTTTGAATTTCACCTCAATTGAAGGATTCGAAATGGGGTTTTAAGGATTGGATTTACGGGTTCATTGGGGATATGGAGAATTAGGGATTTTATAATAAAAATAGGGGAGGAGAATGACGTGTCGCTCCACATCACATTTCGTCGACCAAGTAGGCACTGGGTGTTGTACAGCTCGACATTTCAGGGCCACATAGACGTCACATAAGCCACGCGTGCTATTTCCGTCGAAGTTAGCTGCCGACGTTAACGGCAGAACATAAAGTGATCAAAAGTGGCAAGTTTGAGGACATATTTCGTGGATTGAAATGTTTGAGGACATAAATCGTTTTAGTGGTAAAGTTTAAGGACATAAACTGTAATTTTCCCTATAGCGACTCAATTTTTGGGTAAAATTAGAGTTTATGTCCCTAAACTTTACCACTAAAACGATTTATGTCTTCAAACTTTTTCATCCATAAAATATATCCTCTAACTTGCCACTTTTTAACAATTTATTTTTGCCGTCAATTTCGTCAGTTGACTTGGACATAAATATCACGTGTGGCATACGTGATGTCGACCTGGCTGTTAACGTGATGTGGAGTGACGTTCTCGCTGACACCCCAAGATGATGCGACCAAAAACAATGACGTGGAGTGACATGTGGTTCTCTACCTAAATTTCAATTTAAAATTCCGAATTTGTGATCCCCCCTATTTCATTGAACCGAAGGCAAAAACCCTACCCCCAAATTCCTCGTATGAAGCATCGAATTGAGGTGAAATTCCGCAACAACAAGATTGCCCAAACCTAATTTCGCAAAATTTGAACATTGTGGAGTTGGACATCACAATCGAGCAACAATTTTCGATTTTGGTAAGTTTCTTTAAGGGTAAATAGCACTTTACCCCCTTGTGGTTTCAACTTGTTGCACTTTACCCCCTGTCATATCAATATAGGTCTTTTACCTCCCTGTGGTTTGCACAATGTAGCGCCCGTCAGTATATCCGTTAAAGGTTAACGGAGGATGGTTAATGTCTAAAATACCCTTCTAATTTCTTACAATTTACATGCCCTAACCACGACCCTCATACATGTGGTAAATCGTTTCCCCCAAATTCACACAACTCACCCAAAATTCCCAAATTAACTCTTCTGGATTTCACAAACTTCTATCGTATTCAACCAGTTCTTTGCAAGATTAGGGAGTTAGTGCTCAAAGAATGTGATTACGACAATAGATGAACTAGGTGAAAGAAGGTGTTTGCGACAATACATCGAATTGCGAACGAGTCATGGAAGTTCCCAAGTAAGTTATTCATTTTAATTCCTTCTTCGTCAATATTTATGCTTATTTTTGTTTTTATTACGTTAAATAGAGATACCCATGTTTTTTTGTCCACAACTTTTTAAAATGATATGGCTCGAATCCCTAATTTATCTGGGTGAAATACTGAAATTTTTTATTGGTCTCATGTTTTGTGTTCAGATTTTGCCCTATTTATATTGTTTGAATTGTCCCTTTTATGTCATTTTGTCTGCTTTCAATGTGTATTGTGGTCCCTGTTCGATTTTTTTATTCTTTGGAAGAATGGTCCCAATTTTGGACCAATTTTTATCCACTTGCAGTACATAATTAGCCATTATCTGGAACTTTTTTTTATATTCTTTCAGCTTTAATTATGTACTGAATATTATGCATTATGAAATTTCCCAATTTTGGACCAATTTTATCCACTTGCAGTACATAATTAGCCATTATCTGGAACTTTTTTTTTATATTCTTTCACCTCTAATTATGTACTGAATCTTATGCATTATGTAATTTTTTCTTATTATAGGAACCCTGTGACTATAGGATTCCATTATGGAGGAAATTTTATGTGGAAACCTATGATCAAGTATGTTGGAGGAATGGTGGAGTTTTTAGAAATTGAAGATAGAGCCACACTGTCTTATATGTACTTTGAGTAGTTGTATCACTCTCGGTTGGGAATCAATGAGGGATGTTTGATCTACTATAGAGTGGCTGGTGAAACTTTAGATAGATGTTTGAAAATTTTGAAGGGGGATGAGGATGTAATTCAGATGGTTACAACTTACAGCTTATGAAGGCCGAGATGTCATTTGCATATATGCAGAAAATGTTGAAGAAGAAGATGGGAGAAATATTGATCCAGAAGATGAAGATATTGATAAAACTATTAATGAAGTGTTTTCAGAGATGTTTCCAGAAGCTAATGAATAAGAAACAAACCACCAAGAAGAACAACAAGAAGAAAATCAGCAAGAAGAAGAAGATGATGATAGTGATGATGAAGATTATGAAGAAGATGAAGATAGACCACCATCTGAAGTGAGTAGTCATCCTAGCTGGTTTGAGGAAGGCCTGGAGGTCCTACATGATGACATTTTTATGACTGAAACTATTGGAAAAGAGGCAAGTAAAGGTCCTGATGTGCAAGTGGAAGAATGGTGGTCTGATTGTGGAGATCCTATGGAAGCTGAAGACATCTTTAATAGTGATGCTGAAGGTGAACAGTATGAGGAATTCAATGAGGCTACTGGCATGAAGAATCCTGTTTTGTCTGTAGGGTTGAAGTTCTCCACACCACAACTGTTTAGAAAAGCTATGGTCAGATGGAATGTACTGAGAGGTCATGTTATCACCTATATAAAGAATGAGAATAAGAAAATAACTGCCAAGTGCAAGCAAGACTGTGGCTGGCAATACATCAACATTTCAGATCAAGTCATTCATATCAGAGTACAAGTATGGAAGAGTACATGAAAATGGACATGTAAATTCCAGATTCTTAGCTGAAGAATATCTTGATGATTTGAGAGACAACCATGAAATAAAAGTAAAGTCCATGAAGAGAAAGGTAAGGAAAGACCTTAATGTTGATATCAGTAGGTGGCAAGTCTATAGAGCCAATCATAAAGTAAAGAAGCTTGTGGAGGGAGACATAAAGAAGCAATATGCATTGCTGAGAAACTACTGTGCAACAGTGCTACACCACAATCCATGGAGTTGTTTCAAGATTCAAACTGCAGAAGCAAATAACAGAGGAACTCAACCTAGGTTCTTAAGGCTGTATGCTAGGTTGGTTGCACAAAAAAGTGGGTATTTAGCAGCATGTAGACCTATAGTGGGATTAGATGGATGTTTCCTCAAAGGATCAGTGGGTGGTCAGCTTTTGAGTGTTGTTTGCAGATATGGGAACGACAATCTCTTCCCATTTGCAATTGCTGTTGTAGAATCTAAGTGCAAGCAGACTTGGTCATGGTTTCTGCTCCAATTACTCAATGATATGGGAAGTGTTCAAGAAAGAGGGTGGGTGCTTATTTCTGACAGACAAAAAGGTCTAGTTGAGACCATAAATGAACTCATGCCAGGTGTGGAGCACATATACTGCATCAGACACATGTATGCCAATTTCAAAATGAAGTATAAAGGCAAAGAATTGAAGGATCTATTATGGAAAGCAGCATCTACTGCAAACAAGAATGAATGGCAGTACTACATGAATGAGATAAAAAAGGCTGATCCACCAACTGTTGCTGAGAATGGAGAGGAAGGTCCTTGTGCATTTAAGTGGTTAATGAATGCTATTCCTCAAAACTGGGCCAGGTCACATTTCTGTCCAAGAGCTAAGTGTGATATACTTGTGAACAGTATGAATGAAAGCTGGAATAACTACATCATAGATGCCAGAGATATGCACATCATTTCTAGGCTGGAATGGATTAGAAAAGCTCTAATGATAAGGTTTCAAGTAAAAAAAAATGGTATGCTGAAGCATGTGGGAAAGCTTGGTCCTAATATCTTCAAGAAATTGGAGAAAATTAAAGAAGCCAGTGCTTATGCTTTTCACTTGGTCTGGGGGATGCTATATGAAGTAGAGTGCCATGAAGGGCCTCATGTTAGACAATGCTCAGTTAATTTTGAAGCCAGAAGTTGCACCTGTAGGATGTGGGATGTGAGTGGACTGCCATGTAAGCATGCAATCACTGCAATATATATGAACAAGCATCAGCCAGAGGACTATGTGCATCCATGCTATACTAGGGAAGCTTATTTGGCCACCTATAACTTTCAAATATGTCATGGCATAGTGCCAGGAGAACATGATTATGTCATGACTGGATTGCCACAACTTCTGCCTCCAATTATTAAGAAACAACCAGGAAGACCTAAAAAGAAGAGAAACAAAACAGCTGATGAATAAGGCAGTAGAAATCCTTCTAAGGTTTCAAGAAAGAAATTGGCAGTGACATGTGCCAAGTGCCTCCAAACTGGACATAATAAAAGAGGATGCAAGGGACAAATGCATCCTAATTCTAAGTTGTTGAAGGTAATTTATTTACTTAATTTGTATTTTTCATTTTCATATTATTTGGATAATACTAATTTTTTATCTATTCATTTATTGCAGGCAAAAAATCCCCAACCTCCCAGAGTTAAGAGGGCATCAATTCCTACTGAAGTACCTGCAAACAGTAAAGGCATTTCTCAACTTGTTCCCTTTGAGGTATTTGTTTTGTTTCAATATTTTATCATTGAGTATTTGTTTTGTCTCAATATTTTATTATTGAATATTTTTAAATTTATATATCTAACTAGTTTTATTGTTTCTGCAGAATTCATTTGCACAAAGTCCTGCAATTCAAGTACCTGCAGCACTGCATTCAAGTCTCTCCTCCCAACTACCTTTATCACATTCCACTTTTGAGGTTAGTTTGCATTTCACATTTATTTCATTTTTCAGTTAGACCTGATTTGTAAATATTTAACCACATTTTATGTTTTTTGGTTTAGAATTTATTTTCCCAAACTACCTCTTCTCAACCAACATTACTGCATGGGCCTAATGGAGCATTGTTCCAGAGATCAAAAACAGCTCCAGTTGGTAGTAAAAAGCAGGGAAAAAGGCAAGTGAAAGGGAAGAAAAAACCAGTTTGGATGCCTTGATTCCAAACTGAGTTGAAGTAATTTTATGATTTTTATGTTTTCCATTGAGAGCCATGTTTTTGTTAGTTAATCTAAACTGATCAATTTTTTGTTAGTTGGCTCAGTGGATCTTTTGTTCTCTGTTGAACAATGAACAAGTTGTTTGTTTGGTTATTTATTTTGGCCACTTATGCAAAACAATGTGTTTGTTTGTTGAAACAGTTGGAAAATGTTTTTTGTTGGTGAATGTTAATTTTGCTGATTATATTTTGCTCAGTTGTCCAAATGATTTGGTAATTGATATATGCAGTTTATGGAAACAGAGGCATTAGTAGTCATTAGTAATAACTTTTGATTTCAAAACTTACAAACAAGAATTGCAACTGAAATTAAATACAGAAAAAGACATCCAACCACCATTTGTTTCACCATTTCTTGTTTAGCTTCAAGAACTTAAACCCTAGTCTTTATGCCTACAACCATTTGCTCAATTCCCTCTCCAGCTCTAGATGATGTTGTTCCAGTTGATATGAAATTGATTGAGTAGGGAGTGCACCATCCTTGAAAGCCACAATTTGAATCGGAGCACCCAAAATATAATCGACCCTTTGATGGCTTCTCAGTTTCAACAATTTTTATGATAGCTTTTCTTCCACAAGAACATATCTTCCCGTGGTATCGTAGATCGACAGTTTCATAGTTGTTTGAAGAAGAAGAAGAAATCACAAAAAAAGGGGGGGTTGGGGGGCGTTGTTCAGCAGCAAAAAAAAATTGTAGGGTTTAAATTGAAAAAGATGGTGGGGTATTTATTGTAGAATGAGTGGTAAATATTGAATGAAAAGCGGTTGAAAGGTGTAAAAATATTAATTTATGGTAAAAAAACTCAACCAAGTCATTTTCGAGCGAGTGAGATGCACTCTCCGTTAACCTTTAACGGATATACTGACGGGCGCTACATTGTGCAAACCACAGGGAGGTAAAAGACCTATATTCATATGACAGGGGGGTAACGTGCAACAAGTTGAAACCACAAGAGGGTAAAGTGCTATTTACCCTTACTTTAAAGTTGATATCTTTAAACTTCGATTTTGGGAATTTGGAAGGTGATAGTTTCGATTTCAATCAAATTGGATATTGTAGTGTAGAATATGAGTAGAAGATCAAATTCTAGCTTTCGGAGCCCATCTTCAATTAAAAAGAAAAAGAAAATGTAATAATGTACCCATTAGAAAGAAAAAATGGTCACATACTCATTTTAGATAAAACACTTGATAAGCTTTATCAAGCACCAATAAAAAAGAAAAAGAAATTGACTCGAATTTAGAGTTATGATTTTGACCATTTAAAGTTAAATGTTTTGAATCGTAAGAGTCTAACTATGCAAATTTCATTTCAAATACATATTTATGGAGGTACGTACATGAATTTTTGTATGAATTCTTGATAGAATTGGTTTTAAGTAAATTAAATTTCTATGCAAACGAAAAAAATAAAGAAATCCAATTTTCTCAAACCGGCTGATATTAGAATTTTTTGAAATTCACAGTTTACTCCTTTAACTTTTCAGATATTTCACTTTAGCCCCAAATTTTGAATGTTTTATAGTTTAGTCCATACATTTTTTTCTGAAACAGCAGTAAAAGTCCGTGGTTTTTCGTATATCCTCACTGCAGTTTTGACCCTAAACTTTAAACAATGTACAGTTTGGTCCCTAAAGTTTACAACAGTTACAGTTTGGTCACAATTTTTTATTTTTTTTAAGTTTTGCAATTTAATCTTTAATTTTCAGAATCTGTTAGATTCTCAAACAAAGTTATTTTAGACAACTTGCACAAGGCTGGTTTGTTATTTTCTTCCATAACGGCTTTTGAGATCCTACACCGGGTGAAATACACCGGGTAGATCTTTACCATTCATATACACACAAACACACACACACCCACATTGGTATGTGTAGATCAACGGTAAAAAATCACCCGGTGTAACCTTCACCGGGTGTAGGATAGATAAAACCCTTCCATAACTTTGAGAAACCTATATATTTTTAAAGTTAATCACAAATACCACCCATGTGTTATCTCTAATTATCAAATACCCCCTGTCAAATTTTAATACCAACACCCCTGTGTTAACAAAGTCAGGGCATCGAGACCCCTGGAGGCAAATCGTGTTACTCACTCGCGGGTTGTGCGATTTTTTATGTTATTTTTACGGTGAAATGTCATAATTACCCCTTTATAAATTAAAAACAAAATCTGATTGATTAAATTATGAATAACCTACATTTTGAGGACCAAATTGTAATTTCTAAAATTGCAAAATAATGAAAAAAAGAGAAAAGAAGAGTTATCACGTCTTTTTCTTTTCTTTTTGTCTTTTTGGTCTTTATTATGTAATTTAAATGTAAAAAAATAAAATTAAAAACATATAAAAAAATTAATATCACAAAATTAAATTAAAAGAATAATGCTTATAAAATTCAAATTAATTAAGTTATAAAATTTGGTGTAATTAAATTAGTTACAAAGTTTAAAAAATTGATATTATTAAAGCTCGAACGACGTTTATCGCATCCCGTATATATTTAATAAATTATTTTTTCATTCAACATAATATGAATAAAAAACTAATTTGGCAAAAATCTTAAATACAATATTAAATAGGGTAAATGGCAAATAGGCCCATGACAAGGGCACTTAATTAAAAGAGGGACATCCAACTTTTTTGTCTTTCAAATAAATCCAGCTCATTCAAACTTATTTGCAAATAAGGAAAATCCTTTTATATATACCAAAATTACTCTCAATTCATTGAAACTGAATTCAACTCCAATTTCATGATTTACATCCCAATTTAGCCCAATTTCATCAATTAACCAATTTTAACCATAATTTCAATTTTGACTCCAATTTTGACCCGCCACCACCGGAGACCGCCGGTCGCCGCCGTTGACCGGCGTAGACTTTTTTTTTTTTTTTTTTTTTTAAAAAAAATTTTTTCCCGAAATTTTTTTTCCGACCGGTCAACTGCCATTGACCGCGGTCTCCGGCGTTGACTTTTTTTTTTCTTTTTTTTTTAATAACTTTTTTTATTCTTCAAAAAAATATTTTAATTAATATTACTGTCATGGCTGCTAAATTACTGTCTCCGACAGTTATTTAACTGTCGGAGACAGTATTTTAACTGTAAATTGACTTTTTTTTTTTTGTTCAAAAATATTTTAATTAATATTATTGTATTTGCTACCAAATTACTGTCTCCAGCAGTTATTTAACTGTCGGAGACAGTAATTTAACTGTTAATTGATTTTTTTTAAAAATATTTTAATTAATATTACTGTATTTGTTGCTAAATTACTGTCTCCAGCAGTTATTTAACTGTCGGAGACAGTAATTTAGCTGTTAATTGACTTTTTTTTTTCTTAATTTTTTTTAATTAATATTACTGTATTTGTTGCTAAATTACTGTCTCCAGCAGTTATTTAACTGTCGGAGACAGTAATTTAACTGTTAATTGACTTTTTTTTTTTTTAATTTTGTTTTCTTAAAAAAAATTATTTTAAGTAATATTACTGCCTTGGCTGCTAAATTACTGTCTCCAACAGTAATTTAACTGTCTTAGACAATAATATTAATAATATTACTGTTCGGGAAAATAATATTCATAATATTACTGTCCCAAACAGTAATATTACTGTCTGAGACAGTAATTTAGTTGTCAAGATAGTAATATTAATTAAAATATTTTTTTTCTAAGAAAAAAAAATTCAAAAAAAAAAAAAAAGTCAACGCCGGAGACCATCGGTCAACGGTGGTTGACCGGCCGGAAAAAAATTTCAGGAAAAAAAAAAATTTCAAAAAAAAAGAAGAAAGTCAACGCCGGAATCTGGCCGGAAAAAAAAACATTTCAGAAAAAAAATTATTTTCTGAAAAAAAAAAATTGGGGGTTAATGTGATATATTTGTTTAAATCCGGGGTCTATGTGTAACATTAAGGAAGTTAGAGCATAATGGGTGGAATTGATAAGAATTATATTATGGAGGGTATGTTAGACTAAAGACATGGGTATAGGTTTAATTGAGAGACAGTTTTTTTTGTTGACTAAAATGCATTTAAGTCCCATGTGATGGGCCTTTTTGCCATTCGCCCTATTAAATAATTTATAGAGGATATAATTTACTACTTAATGGATTACTCAAGTACATAAGAATTTTCGTATCATTCCAGTCAATTGTGTATCATAAATTTCATACTTCAAAATATATTTCCAATATCTTTTAGTGGATATTGTTGTTTTAATCATCATTTTGTTGCATTGAAATATCAATTTTTGTGAAGTTTCTCTCTTATCTCTCTCTCTCTCTCTCTCTCTCTCTCTCTCTCTCTCTCTCTCTTTTATAACTAAAATGCATTATTAAGGAAAGGAAAAGATATACCTCTCCTATATGTTAGACACATAAAATGTCCATCTTATTTTACATTTTGTTTTATTCGTTACATACAATTTTTTTGGGTTAGAATTTATTTTAAAATAAAAAATTTATCTCTTTTTGGGCTAGAATTTATTTTGAAATAAAAATGATCCAAACAAGCATTAATTTTTAATAACAATTCATTTTATTTCATTTTACTTTGTATTTTTATCTATTATTTTTCCTTAAGAACCAAACAAAACTAAGGAAGATGATTTTCCTCAAAATTATTTTAATCAACATTTTTCTTAGGAACCAAACACAATTGGGATTTCAAAAGTCCTTGATTTCCTTTTTCTTTGCATTTTCATTTTCCTTATTTTGAAATCCATGAACAAATCGGAGCTTTAATGTACAAGAAAGACACATTAAAAATTGTGATTGTTTGCATCGTGGATTCCCTAAACTTGTGAATTGTAATTACGGTAAACTTACAGTCAACTAATTATAATTTATACATATAACATGGTATATATATATATATATATATATATATATATATATATATATATATATATATATATATATATATATATATATATATATATATATATATATATAGTTTGAATGATTATCACTCCAACAAGTAAGTGATTATCGTTAGACTAAAGTCTACTAGCGCTAGTAGCATTATTCTCTTATCCTCTTAATTATCTCATTCGATGAAAGTATTGGTCTTAAAAATTTCAGTCTATGGTTACGAATTTTACTTCAATCGAATGGGACGTAAGAATCGAGGTGCGGGGCAAGAAGTGGGAAAATTGCTGACCTAATCAAAATAAAATAAGATAAAACAAATCCTAATAGAATTTGAAAGGGTAAAAATGGTACTTCCTCTGTTCCACAATAACTGCCTCTTTTAAGAATTTTTTTGTTCCATATTATCTGTCACTTTACAATTCCAATACTGCATTAATTAAATATTTTTCAATTATACCCTTATTAACTCTCCAACACTCTTTCTGCATTAATTAGTAAACAAGGGTATTTTCGTCTATTTATTTATATTTTCCTAAAATAAAGATATATTTATTGAGATTCTTAAGACTCGTGCCAAGATGAAAAACGACACATATTTAGGAACGGGGGGAGTAGAAGCTAATTATTTGGCGTTGATGATGTAAAAAATAAATCACCTAATGTGTTGAAGCTGGGAGAGCAAAGTAGGTCACGTGCTCACGAGCTAGATAGTCCTGAGAACTTTAATTTGCTCTAGGGTCCTGCGAACAGAAAACACGTAATCTAAGCCGGGGGTTGATCCGGCGGAAACCCCTCCGACGCTCAAGTCAGACGTGAGGATAGTTGGTAATTGTAGAGAGAATTTCTCAAGAAGAATTGATTGAATAATAATAACGTACCTTTATTCAATGAATTTAAGTTGTATTTATACTTTATTGATTGGGCCGAGATCAGTTTATCAGGCCCAACTTTCTTTGGGTGTGATTGGGCCTTCGTATAAATAGCTAATAAGTTGGGCCTGTGGCCCAGTAAATATGGGTCTATTGGGCTGGGCCAATAGGCATATCATTAAGCCCCCCACTCTCGAGTCGATGTGGGAGAGAACTGGTGTGAAGTGCCGGATCGTGTCGAGAGTAGAATTGTATTTCGTTCTTCGTGTTTGTGTCGTCGACGGGGGGAGAATAATAATAATTAATTATTATTATTGTGTGTGCCGGAGTCGTGGGCGGATTTATATTTACAGTGCATAAATATAAAAATTTGCTTAGTAGTAGGTAAGTCCTTGTGAAATCAGTAGAGGAGAGTATCAAGAACCCCGCCGAATAAATATGGGTGAGTAATCAAATTTATTCTTTTATATATCTCTCTCTTTTATTTTGCTCCATATACTTCGTTTTCAGAAAAGAATTTATTCTCTGGTTGAGAAGATCAGCATATAAAATAATTATATGTCCCAAGTGGGGAAGGCGAAACAGTTGAAAATTATTCTGCGAAAGTCGATTGTAGAGACCGAGATGACCTTTGGCACCGTAGGGAAAGTACTTGGGTCGAGTTCCGGTAAAAAAATTGCACCGGAGAAAGAAGCCGCGCGTTCCGATTGCACGCGATTAGGGTTATCCGGAGAAATTGCTGCGGAACCAGTAGAAGAAGCCGCGCGGCTCGAGGTTGTGAGAGGAGCCGCGCGGCTCGGTTCCGCGCGAAGTGGAGCCGCGCGATCGGTGTGTGTGGGTGAAGCCGGGCGCGGAGCCCGGAGTGGGATGGAGAGAGAAGAGAGAGAGAATGAGAGAGAAAAGGGGGTAGGTGGGTTTGTTGGGTATTGTTCACGTGGGGGTGGAGGAGAGAGAAGGTTAAAGGTGGGTGGGGTGGGTGGTGGTGGGGTTGGTAGGGGTAGGGAGGAGAGAGAGAGAGAGGAGGAGAGGGTAGGTGAGGCTGGTAGGGGTGGGGGTAGGCTGGAGAGAGAAAGAGAGGAGGAAAGGGGTAGGGGGGGTAGGGCGGGGTGCATCGCGCGGGGGGGGGTACCCGCGCGGCGCGCGGGAGGGGGGGTTTCAGACGCGCCCGCGCGTGGGGGCGCGTTGGGGGGCGCGTGCGGGCGCGTGGGGGGCCCGTTTTCGGCCGTTTTCGAGGAGCATCCTCCCGTTTCTTCTCCCGATGATTTTTTGGCATCAAATGTTGGTATTCCTAATATTGGTGATGATGTTGGTACTAGTAGGAGACGTATTCGGTCTCAATTTGTGGACTTTGGGAGTGATAGTGAAGAATCGCTTAAGTCGAATTCTTCTAAGGAGTCGGAGGGATCTGAGGGATCCGAGAGTGATGTAAATCCGGATGGAGACGCGGGAGATGGTGATGATATTCCACGAGAAGATGTCATTATAGATAAAAATAAAGGGAAGAAAATAAAACCACTTAATTTGAGTTTGGTGGATTATGATACTTCGTTAACCGAATCTCAATTCGGTATTCTCCGTCAGCTAGTTGGGGCTCCGAGGAATATTGAGATGCTCTTACCTAAAAAAGGTGAACGATTGTATGCACCCCCCGTAGGGTTCCACACCCAATACGTCGCATATTTGACATGTTCCTCGCAGATTGTGCCTCACTCCACTCTTTTGAATGTATGTGAGGAATTTCGGATAGGATATAGTCAATTAACTCCGAACGTGATTCTCACGTTCGAAGCTTTTCGACAAAGAATGATCGAAGTAGGATTACCGATTAGTGTTGAGATGTTCAAGGCCTTGTTTACCCTACATCGTTCAAGTGATTTACCCTTCTTCTGCACACATCCTCGGGTTCCTTTCAGATTTTTGAAGAGTATTGGCTTGAAGTGGGATAAATGGAGTACTTTATTTTTTTATGTAAGGGCTCCGACGTCTGATGTTCCGCTTGTTTGGAATCCGGTATGCGAATCTTTTAAGGTAATGAAGAATATGAAGAAACGTATTAAGGAGTCGGGGTTGTGTGCTTTGGAGTTCGATCCGAGTTGTCTTATTCCAAAGGGTCGGGCGCCTACACCGTTGCGTGTAGTCTACATGTTTTATGCATTTGTGTCTTATTTTGTGTTGTCTCTGCTATTCTAATAATTTTTTTTTTTTTTTTTTTTTTTTTTTTTTTTTTTTTTTTATAGATGGGTGTATTGATTTTGCGGCTCTTCGGAAGAAAGCTAGTGGAGGTGCGAAAAAGCAAGCGAAGAGGGATCCTTTGAAGCAAGCGAAATCAAGTAGTAGCAAATCGCGCGAAGTGACCCGCGTGGAGGCTCCGCATGCAAGCGGAGATGATCGTGATCATAATGTTGAGGGGGATGAGTTGGATCGATTGGTTAATAATGGGAAGGATGAGATGGTTGAGATCGAGTATGTGCCTGCACCGAAACGGCCTCGAGTGGATCCTGAGGTTTCTCATGTGCCTCCAGGGGGTGCAGGCAAATGCTTGTTCACGTATGGGGTGAACCGAGAGGGGAAGGATTCTTTTTGGGATACGACCGATCATACTATCGCGCTGAAGAAGACTGAGGGTTTCGTTGGGGAGTATGACCGAAGTCGGATGTCGGGTAAAGGTCGTGCTCATATGCTTTCGTTGGCTGGCGGAGACATGTGTCGGGTAAATATTTGTTTAATTTAATATGTTTTCGTTTTAGATTATAAGTCTCCATACTCTAATATTTTCTGTTTGAATTTTGATATAGCTTATAGCTACGTGGAGGTATCTAGTGGAGCAGGAGGAGCAAGTCGAAAAGACCCATGATGAGGAGCGTGCTGGTTGGGAGGCAAGGGAGAAAGAGCTAAAGGCTCAATTGGAGGCTGCGGAAACCAAACTAGAGGTGGCCGAGACTCTGCTCATTCAGAGGACCGATGAATTGGAGATTAGTAGGAGCGAGACCGAGGCGAGTAAAATTGAACTGATGAAATTAGATCGGTGCTATGACGAGCTGAAGGAGAAGTATGATGCCGAGAAGTTTACGGGGAAGAGGTTTTTGGCTTCTTCGGCTGGAGCAGCTTATAAGGAATCGGTTATGTTAGAAGGGGAACGTCGCTTTCAGAAGAGTGATATCTGTCGAGCTATGATCGAAGATCGAGCAATAGCTGGGGTTTATGCTCCTTTGGTTAGGACGTGTCGTCAGTACTTACGCAAGGTTGGAGGAATTGACGAGAAGATTATTCGAGGTATGGAGGAGGACATTCCTGATGATGGGGAGGATATTGATGTCGAGTGTACTGAAATTGCCTCGGATGCGGAAGCAGATGATCGAACTACCGAAGCTACTTCTGCTCGTAAAGTGTAGTTTGGTGTGATGTTGTTTTTGTTTTCCTTAGAAAAAGACTTGGTTTTTTATTTTTATTTTTATTAAGTGGGTATGTCCACTAGTATTTTTGCATGCTTCATGACTTGGTATTTGTTTGCACCTTGAGACGTTGATTTTGCTATCAACGTTATTGTTTCTTTTTATTCATTGATTTCGCACTAATGTTTTGCATATAGCATTGTTCGAGATATTCTTGATGAGGGGATCAGTCTCTCAAGATTTTTTTATAATTTTTTGGGATCGTGCCCTTTATTTTGGACCTCGTAGGTCGGAGTATTATTTAGTCCATGGCCACGTTTTAAGCATGAGGACCCTGAAAATCAAAATAGAGAGACGCAGATAATCCAGCTGGCCAGGCTATATGGACTATCTTAATTTCTCTAAGTGTTTTTAGGGTTGAAGTGAGATGAACCCGTCGTAACGGTTAAGTAGTATATGAACAATAACTTTGAGAGTAAAGTAAAAACTTGATTTAATCATTAATAAGAAATGCGAATTGTCATAAGCTTCCGTGAGGCGAAGGGAAATAACTTGTAAAAAACAAATAAATCGAACTATTGAAAAGTAATCTATGTGACTATAAGAGATTTTATTCTTCTTCCATGTCTTCCTTGTGCTCATCCTTGCTTGGTGTAGGGTAGTATGTCTACTGTCTTTTGGTGTCTCTTTGCCTGAAAAGTATCGGGGTAAAAAAAAATTCAAGTACTTGTATTGAAGACTTAATAGTTTCATAAGTTGGAGTGATGCGTATTTGGGATCACGTACTCAATATTGGGACTTTTTCTGTTCCTCGCATTCCGAGATATGAGAACAACTCATGAGTTGCGGTGGATTGCTGCGCGACCCTGCCTGTCAAAGGAGATGGCGTTATTGTTTAGTATAGAGACCCACTAATGTGCTTGTGATATGACTTAGTAAAAGTGGTGTTACCCTTAGTGAGATAGTACAGAGTATCTTCTCTCTTTGGGTGAATGGTGGTCGGTAAGCATCCTCTCGTAATTGGCTCTTAATCTGTAAGAAGATGATGAGACGTGTTATGGAAGGTTGATGTAGATAATATCACTAGTCCCCCAGTTTGGGAGGGATGTTTACACACCTCGTTATGGAGTCCCTTCTCGAGCTTTTAGAGACATTTTTGCATGAAGAGAGACGTGGAAGGTTGTGAAGCCTGCAAGGCGACTTTCGTATGAGGAAGATGTAGATGTAAACTTAAACAAATTTGATTTAAGATGGATGTATACCTCAAGCGTAGAACCTTTTGAGATTCCCTATATTCCAGGTTCTGGGTATAGGGTGTCCGTCGAGGTTCTCGAGACGATATGCTCCATTGTTAATCACTTGTGTGATTTTATATGGTCCTTCCCACTTCGGGTCGAGTTTACCGATTGGGCGTGAGGCTTCGGCTTTGCGGAGAACTAAATCTCCTACTTGGAAAGAGCGAGGGCGGACTTTGGAGTTATAAACTTTCGCCATGCGACTCTTGTACATTTGCTGTCTGATGGATGCAATCTCTCTTAGCTCGTCGACGAGATCGAGGTTAGCCCTCATTGCTTCTTCATTCTCCTCTGGTGAATAATTGATGACTCTCCAAGAGGGTTCGCCAATCTCTACGGGTGCTACAGCCTCTGTTCCAAAAGCTAGGTTAAATGGAGATTCTCCTGTTGCTGTTCGTGGGGTTGTTCGATATGCCCACAGAGCATTGGGTAATTCTTCAACCCACTTTCCCTTGGCACTTCCAAGCCTTGTCTTGAGATGTTGAAGTATCGTGCGATTGGTTACTTCAGTTTGACCATTTGCTTGGGGGTTTGCCACCGAAGTGAAGAATTGCTTAATAGATAAGCCAAGGCACCAACTCTTGACTTTGTCTCCACAAAATTGTGTTCCATTGTCCGAAATAATGGAACGGGGAATGCCGAAGCGGCACACAATGTTTTTCCAAAGGAATTGGATGACATCTTCTTCTCGAATGCGAGCTAAAGGTTCTGCTTCTACCCACTTGGTGAAGTAATCTACAGCTACAATGAGGAACTTGCGTCCTCCTGTTGCTGGTGGAAAAGGACCGACCAAGTCAACTCCCCATTGAGCGAAAGGTATGGGACTGTCAATCGGTTGCATCAATGCTGCGGGGAGATGAAGGATGTTAGCGTGTTCTTGGCAAGGCTTGCATCTCTGCACTAGTTTTTTCGCATCTTCATGCATGGTGGGCCAATAGTAACCTTGTCTCAATATTTTGAGAGCTAAGTTTCTTCCACTTAAATGATTACCACAAATGCCTTCATGTACTTCCCGAAGCACATAGTCTGCTGCTGATGGGTTAAGGCATTTAAGATAGGGGGAGGAGAACCCTCGCTTGTAGAGATCTTCACCTATCATTAGGAAACGGGCCGCCCTTACCTTTATTTTCTTCGCTTGGGCGATGTCAGTCGGAAGTTCCCCGCTTTTGAGATAGTTTGTAATGGGGGTGATCCAACAGGGTTCGCTCTCTTCAGCGCAATTCACTCCGTCGGTGGAGACTATTTCTGGTTGGGAAGCCGTGAGAAGGGTGATTTTCCGGCTTCCAATGCTTGCCATGGAACTACCAAGTCTAGCCAACTTGTCTGCATCAATATTGTTGGCACGTGGTACTTGCTTTATCTCGTAGCTATCCAATTTTGAGAGGAGGGTAAGTGCAAGAGCAAGATACTTTGCCATGGATTCTTCTTTGGCCTCATAGTTCCCAAGGACTTGGTTGACCACCAACTGGGAGTCGCTGTGTACTATGAGTTTGCGAGCTCCAGCTGCTAAAGCGAGGCGGATACCAGCGATCAAAGCTTCATATTCGGCTTCGTTATTGGAGGCTTTGAAATCAAACCGTTTAGCATACTCGAATTCATCGCCATCTGGGCTTGTTAGTACAATACCCGCGCCTCCTCCTGTAGCGGTAGATGATCCATCAACATTGATGGCCCAAGTGGGTATGGATGTGCTCTCTTCCGATGTAGTCATCTCTACTACAAAGTCTGCTAGGATTTGAGCTTTGATGGCTGGGCGTGGTTTGAACTCAACCCCATATTCACTTAGCTCTATAGCCCATTTAGCTAATCGTCCGGAAGTCTCGGGACTTCTCAATATTTGTTTAAGGGGATAGTTGGTGAGAACTATCACCTGGTGCGACTGGAAGTACGGACGTAACTTTCTGGCTGCATTGATGAGCGCGAGAGCAAGTTTCTCCATATTGGTGTAGCGGTGCTCTGGGCCTTGGAGAGCTCGGCTTATGTAATATACCGGTTGGTGACCTTTTTCACCATCCCGAATGAGCACTGCGCTAATGGCATCAGCAGAAATGGCCAAGTATAGGAAAAGAGTGTCTCCCGGCTGGGGCTTCGTTAGTAGAGGTGGGGAAGTGAGATATGCTTTCAATTCTGTGAAAGCTCTTTGACAGTCTTCATTCCACTCAAACTTTTTCCCACCTCTTAGTATCTTGAAGAAAGGAAGACCCTTATCAGCCGATCGGGATATAAATCGGTTTAAGGCTGCCAAACAACCATTAAGTTGTTGGACCTTCTTAATCGATGTGGGAGGGGCCATGGAGGTGATAGCTTCAATCTTTGCTGGGTTGGCTTCAATTCCCCGTTGTGATATCATATACCCTAAGAATTTTCCGCCTCGAACTCCAAAAGAACATTTTAGGGGATTGAGCTTCATCTTGTATTTACGTAAGATGGAGAAGCATTGACTTAAATCGGTTAGGTGATCCGCGACTTTAATACTCTTGACAAGCATGTCATCAATGTACACTTCCATGTTCTTACCAATCAAGTCCGCGAACATCGTGTTCACCAGGCGTTGGTAAGTAGCTCCTGCATTCTTGAGACCGAACGGCATAACTCGATAGCAATAGATGCCTTGGTCAGTAATGAAACTAGCTCTCTCTTGATCTTCTGGGGCGAGCAATATTTGGTTGTATCCTTGATATGCATCAAGGAAGCTGAGAAGTTCGCACCCTGAGGTTGAGTCTATGAGCTGGTCGATCCTTGGTAAGGGAAATGGATCCTTCGGGCATGCCTTGTTGAGGTCGGTGAAGTCTACACATAGCCTCCACTTGCCTCCGGGTTTAGGTACTAATACCACATTGGATAACCACTCGGGATACTGAACCGATCTAATGTGGCCTGCATCTAAGAGTTTTGCCACTTCCTCTTTGATATGTTTGTTGCGCTCAGGACCGAAAGTCCTTTTACGTTGCTTGACCGGTTTCAATCTTTTGTCAACGTTTAGTCGATGCAATGCTACTTTCGGAGGAATTCCCGTTAGATCTTGAGCTTTCCAAGCAAATACGTCTCCATTTTGCCTAAGGAAGTTAACTAGCTGATTCTCCACTTCTTGATCTAGATCAGAGCCGATACGGAGAAGCTTAGAATTATCTCCGGGTATGAGTTCTACTGATTTTAGTTCTTCAACTGCGGCTAGCTTGGCGGTGTCGTCGGGTACGCTGATTAGGATTTCTTTATCAGCTTCGATGACCGCGTTGACCCATTTTCGCTTATCTTGTCTCGGGGTGTCGTCTCCTTTCCCTAAAGGATTAGGTCTCTTAGAGGGTTCACGTAGAGCTCTTGCATAACATTCTCGAGCGAGACGCCTATCTCCAAGTACCTCTCCGATCCCGTAAGGAGTGGGGAATTTCCACTTTTGGTGGTAAGATGAAGGCACAGACTTGAATGTATGGATCGCGGGCCTTCCCACGATGATGTTATAAGGGGATGGCTTGTCGACGATAAGGAATTTTATCATTTTCGTTACTCGGCAAGGATCTTCCCCTAAGGAGATGGGTAACTCTACTTCCCCCATGGATAAAACACCTTCTCCCGTGAATCCTTTCAGTGGTGTAGTGATGGGATTGAACCGTGCGTTGTCTATGCCTAGCTGCTTGAATGTGTGGAGATACATAATGTCGGCTGAGCTCCCACCGTCCACTAGTATCTTTTTAACTATGAAGTTGGCCACCGTTGCAGTTATCACCAACGCATCGACATGATCTTCATCTGGTCCTTCAAGGTCTGAGGAGTTGAAGACTATGCCATGATCAGGTCTTCGTATTTGATAGACGGATGCGGATGGAGAAGCATATTCTTGATTCATGCGTGCTGATCGAGCGAGGGTGCGTCTCGCATTTTGTGAGTCGCCACCTGCCGGTCCTCCGGAGATAAAAGAGATGATTCCTCGGGTGGGTTGGTTATCATTGTTATCTGGGTCGCGCCGATGACCCCCATCCTCTCGTCGTTGTTGTTGATCTCGATTGTTATCTCGGCGTGGAAGATCATCACGACGCTTATTTCGAGGCTTATCAATATATTCGCTTAAGTGGCCTTGCTTGATCAACCTCTCAATCGCCAATTTGAGTTGCGCACATTCCTCAGTAGTATGCCCTTTATCTCTGTGGAATCGACAATAGCGATCCGATTTTTCTCGTTTCGCATTGGGTTGCATTGGGCGTGGAGGCTCTGCCAGACCTTTTTGTTCAATCACATGAAGTATTTCGGTGAGGCGAGTATTGAGTGGAGTGAATCGATTATAAGTTGAAGATGATTGGCCTTGAGGTGGGGGTGGAGGACGTCGATCATCTCGTCTCCTAATGTCAGGGCGGTCATCTTCTCTCTTCCTCTTGGGAGGAGCATTGGCAGAAGCTTCTTCTATGCGTATATATTTTTCAGCTCGATTTAACAGCTCATCTAAGTTGCCAGGAGGTCTTCCTGCGATAGATTCTTTGAACCTACCCGACTTCAGGTTTTGCTGCATAATCCCTGAGAGCATATCTTGTCCTACACTGGGAACTTCATGAACAGCCTCCACAAAACGCCTGATGTAGTTGCGGAGTGTTTCATTGTCTCTCTGTACGATAGAGAAGAGATGTGCTGGAGTTTTAGCATATTGCTTATTGATGGCGAATTGGTTGGTGAAACGCAATGACAACTGAGCGAAAGTGTCAATTGATCCTGTGGGCAGAGCGTTGAACCAATTCATGGCTCTCTTGGATAGAGTGGTGCGAAACATCTTGCACATTGCTGCATCTGTCGGGCCATATAGGTCTGCCATAGCGTGGAACTTCTCTATGTGTTCCTGCGGGTCGGTAGTTCCTTCGAACTGAGGTAAGCCCGATACTTTCACTCCTTGAGGCAATACCTCGTTGAGGATGTTTAGGGTGAAAGGACTGCGCCTTGTTGGGACTGGCGCTCTTCCGTCAATTGGATTGTTCAATCTGGGGAACTGGTTTTGGCGAGATACTCTACTATTTATCTCGTCTTCCCCTTCATTAAAGAGATGAGCTCTTCGTAGAGACGCATCACCCCGTTGGAGCGAATGGTGGCGTTGTTGTCTGGGTTGTGGCTCCCTGTGATTGGTAGATAGCTGCATCCGGGATCTTGGATCTGAGGTGGATGAGGATACACTTATCCGATCGTCATTGTTCTGGGCCGGTTGCTGTACCCTGGGTGGCATTGCGGGTGGAGCATTAGCTGGGATCACGGGGGGAGCGTTAGCTGGGATCGCGGGGGGAGCATTTGCTGCCATCGTGGCGATATATTGCGCCACCGCATCAGTGGCGGCGCGAGTAGAAACTTCTGTTATCATTCGTTGGAGTGCCTCCTCGGTTATTTGAACCGTTCGAGAAGCAGGTAGAGGTGGAGCCTGTAGTGGAGGATCGGCGAGTGGTGGATCCCGAGGGGGAATCACCTGAACCTCACGTGGTGGATCCGGAGCACGTGGAGGAGGTGGCAAGCCAGAGCCTCCTCGAACTGGGAGGTTGTTAGCTGTGTCATTCTCTCTCCGAGTGGACTCAGGAGGATCTTGCTGGCTACGTGATCTGGTCTGCATTCCCACAGACGGCGCCAAAATGATGATGTAAAAAATAAATCACCTAATGTGTTGAAGCTGGGAGAGCAAAGTAGGTCACGTGCTCACGAGCTAGATAGTCCTGAGAACTTTAATTTGCTCTAGGGTCCTGCGAACAGAAAACACGTAATCTAAGCCGGGGGTTGATCCGGCGGAAACCCCTCCGACGCTCAAGTCAGACGTGAGGATAGTTGGTAATTGTAGAGAGAATTTCTCAAGAAGAATTGATTGAATAATAATAACGTACCTTTATTCAATGAATTTAAGTTGTATTTATACTTTATTGATTGGGCCGAGATCAGTTTATCAGGCCCAACTTTCTTTGGGTGTGATTGGGCCTTCGTATAAATAGCTAATAAGTTGGGCCTGTGGCCCAGTAAATATGGGTCTATTGGGCTGGGCCAATAGGCATATCAGGCGTATATCAAATGAAACTTAGAATTAGGGGTTTGAACGAGCCGAGCTCGCCAGTTTTGGCAGGCTTGAGCTCGAGCCCAAGCTCATTTGGTGTTTTTTTGTAATTATTAAATATAATTATTTAAAAGAAGTATTTAGATTATAATAAAACAATAAACTATAGTTGTATATATTTTTTAATATTTATATATTCTTTTTATATTATTTCTATATTATTTTATATTATTATACATTATTTAAATAAAAAATAATATTTAAAAACGAAAAAAAATAAGGCTCCAACAACTAAAAACAAGCTTGAGCTAGAAAAGCTCGAGTTCAAGTTCGAGCTTTTTTGAGCCAGCTCATTAAACTCACGAGCGGCTCACCTCGTTTACTACCACTACTTGGAATTAATGGATTTTACTAAAAATATTTGATTTTTTCCAGCATTGTGTAAGCTAGTGAGGTGCTGTCTCAAATAACCCCCGATAAGGGTAATAATAATGCAGGCACGGAGCTTGCCGACAAATACAATCAATGAATCTTGACTTATAGTAGTAAAAGAGAAACAAGTGGTGCTGATAAAAAGTAAGCAAAACACATAAGAGCCACAGCCAACAAGTTTCTTCGCAAGAATATCTTTAGAGAGTAAATATTTGATCCTACTTTTTTCTTCTTACTAGAAATCACACATACAGTATGAATATCTGAAGAGGCAAAGACTGTGTATTGAGCAATCAGAATCCTCGAGATATGGCTGCAGCTTATGCGGCTTTAGTTTCTCTCACTCATACTCTTGATCAGATCCTCCACCCTCCTCCTACCCTTCATATCATTTTTGATACAGATCAAATTGTATCTCTACGACAAAAAGCCGACTTTTTCGTAGATTTTCTCAAAAATCACTCAAGTACTAGCGGCGACGACAAACGGATCGAAGACTTGCAGAACAGGATCGGCGGTGCAGCTTATGCAGCAGAACATATCATTGAATTCAATGTGCGCAACCAAATTCTTGCTGAATCTGCTGTTGATAGGGAAGAAACCTTTAATCTCTTGTTTGAAGGTGTACATAATTCAATACAAGAGTTCCTTTTCATTGAGAAAGAGTTGGTGGAATTCAAGAAAGATCATGTGCAACATAAAAACTCCACAAGTACAGAAGCGAGTTCATCATCATCATCATCATCATCATCATCATCATCATCATCATCATCATCATCATCATCATCATCATCATCATCATCATCAAGGCCTCTTCTTCATATCGGCGAAAACACCATGGTGGGATTCGATGACCACATGGTTGAAATTATGGGCGCTCTCTCCACTTATGAGTCTAATCTTCGAGTCATCTCTATTGTTGGAATGGGAGGCATAGGTAAGACTGCTCTTGCCACTACTGTTTATAACAATCCCTTTATTGTGGAAATGTTTGGGATTCGTGCTTGGTTTACGGTCTCCCAGGAATATACCGAGAAGGAGATTATTCTAGGCCTTTTGCATCAGATCAATAATACATATCGAAATGCACATGACATGATAGATGATGATGAACTTGGAGATAAATTGTACAAAACTCTATTTGGGAGGAAGTATTTACTAGTAATGGATGACATGTGGGATATCAAGGCCTGGGATATGGTAAAAAGGTTCCTTCCTGATAATAATAATGGAAGTCGAATCTTGGTAACTACTAGGCTATTGAAGTTGGCTGCAGATCTTGGATCTTGTTGCCCTTATCAATTGAGTTTTCTAGATGAAACACAAAGTTGGGATCTACTCTGCCAAAAGATATTTGCAGAAGGACGTTGCCCCATTGAATTGGAGGGAACCGGAAAAAGTATTGCGAAAAAATGCAGAGGGCTTCCATTGGCCCTTGTTGTGATTGGTGGGCTTCTTGCAAAGTCCAAAGCAGAACATTGGAAGTATGTTGAAGAAGATGTAACCTCAGCAGTATACAACCAAGATGAAGAGTTCTGCATGAAGATATTATCTTTGAGTTATAATCGCTTGCCTATATATCTCAAGCCTTGTTTCCTTTACTTTGCCGTGTTCCCAGACGATTATACTATCGAAGTGCCCAGGCTGCTCAAGTTGTGGGTTGCTGAAGGATTTATTAGGCAGTGTGGTCATAAAAGCTTAGAAGACATTGGAAGAGAGTATTTGGAGGATCTTATAGATAGAAATCTCATTTTGGTAAACTCGCGATTGATTATTGGAGAACTGATATATTGCTCCATTCATGACCTTTTAAGTGACCTAAGCAGGAGAGAAGCTCAGAAAGAAAATTTTATTCTCAGTGGAAAGCTTTATAACCACCTCGATATTTTATCAAATACGGAGATCAGACCAACACGGCTAAGCATTAACGGTGGCAGATGGAAAGGGACAAAACTTATGCCCTATAGATCACTCGTACCTACTCGGTCTTTCTTAAGCTTCTCTAAGGGGGATTTAACTGATTACAATGCTCATCAGTTTCCGTTACTACGGGTATTGAATGTGGTTGATAGATATCCTAAACATGTTGTTCTACAGCTAATTAACTCAAGATATGTTTCTTGCATGGGTCCCATGATGTTGATGTCGTCTTCTACATTATCCCGATTGTGGGGTCTACAAACCATAGCTGTTGAGGGAAAGTTGATTCTACCTATTGAGATATGGCAGATGCCCCAACTTCGACATATTGAGGGCAACCGTATTAATATGCCCGATCCTCCGTCTCCAGATGATGTCCAAAAAATCATACTTCTTGAAAATCTGCAAACACTTTCGATAATCAGAGATTTCAAATGTTGTGAACAGCTAATCAAAAGAATCCCAAATGTGAAGACGTTGCGAAATGTTTGTCAAACAATTGGATATAATAATTGCTTAAGAAATATTGGCCTTCTTCATAAACTCGAAGAACTTTACTTGGAGTGTCCTCCTTGTGGTGGAGAAATTGTCTTCCCATGTTCACTTAAAAATTTGAGCTTAAGTGGATGCAAGATTCCTTGGGAAGATATGTCCGTTGTTGGTTCTCTGCCCAACCTTGAAAGTCTCCAATTGTGGAAAAATGCTGCTGTAGGCCAAAAGTGGATTCCAAAAGAAGGGGAATTCGCTCGACTCAAGTACTTGTTGATTCATAAGTGTGAGTTGGAGATATGGGAAGCAGAAAATACACATTTCCCATGTCTTGAGATTCTACGTCTTGGATACTTAAACCTCAAGGAGATCCCATCGGATTTTGCCGAAATATTACCAATTCGAAGGATTGACTTAGATAATAATAGCACCAATGACCTTTTGGTATCTTCTGCAAATGAAATATCAGAGCAGCGAGAGAACATAGGATACGATAGTCTTCAAGTTCAATATAGTACGGTTGGAGCGCTCATAACTTGGGTGAAGAGAGGTACTAATCTTGTTGTTTGTGGCGACGGTCACATCGGAGTTATTATCACGAGTGGCAATCAGGTTGTTTGTTCTTACTTTGTGATGGTGTTTTCTGTTTATATATGTTATCTTTCTTTCTCCCTTTCTTCTATTTAATGTTCAAGGATCTTGTTGTCTTACCGCATTTAAACATTCTGCCTTTAGAGCGTTCAAATTTACACTTTCGGTTTTAAATCTTTATGACACAGAAGGTGGAGACTCGTGTTGCGACGAAGGATGTTAATCCTGAATGGGATGAGGAACTCACAATTCTTAATCCAAATGAAAGTCATCCAGTTTCTCTGGTGAGGTTCTTTAATTCATGATAGCGTAAATTACACCTATCCTTGAGGTATGCTAAAATAACTTTAAAGTTCCTGTAGTATTAGTAATTATAGCCACACCCCTTAAACAATCACCACAGCCATGATTTCATGTCCTGTGAACAATATGTACTATATTTGTTTCCCGCCGACCATTAATGCTACCATAGACTAAAATTTATAAATGATATATAAAACAATAAGGATTTAAGAAATATTGAGATAATCATGTCATCCCCTAGCTCTATGTTGTCTCCATTACTACCTGAAACTAATAGTCCGTCATAACCCTAATGGAATAACTTTTCTAATGCGTTATTCCGTTAGGGTTTATAACTATGTTTTAGGGGGTGATTGCATTATCGATACCACAAGGACCTTAAAGTTATTTTTAGCATACCTCAAGGTTGTTGATGTAATTTTCCCTTCGTAATAATAACAAATAAAAATTCTGCAATAGTTGTTTCTCACCGTTTTTTCATTGAGTTAAAAACATGAAATTCAAACAGGTTTGGAATATGTTTATCATAGATTTGAAATATGTAGTTCCAAATCAGTACGTAAAAGTATATATATGTTTATGTTGATTCATATTGTACGTATGGTTGTAGATAGTGTATGACGACAACAAGTTGAGCGATGAGAAGATGGGAGAAGCAGAGTTTGATATTGGACCTTTGGTACAAGCAGCAAAGATAAATCCAAATGGCCTTCCGAACGATACAATAGTCACACGAATACTGCCTTCAAGCTCCAATTGCCTTGCTAAAGAAAGTTCCATTTTTTGGGAAGACGGGGTAGTAAAGCAGGACATGCGCCTGAGACTGAAAAATGTCGAATGTGGAGAAATAGAAATTCAGATCCGGTGGATTTTTTAATAGAAGGAGATGTGCGCGCGGCAGCTTTGAAAAAAACATCCGTGACCCGAAAAAAGCTGCTATGAAACAACTAGACAATAGAGCAATATATATCACACGTGTTAGGTACAACCAGTACATGAATTTTCCTTAGTTTAAAAGGTCATCGAGAAATCACGCCCCCGTTTAAGTATTTTGTCTTATATCTTGGGCGGCTTTGCGAACATTGATTGTTCTCCCATTCATACTCTTCTTTTAATTTCCAGCATATATACAGCATTTGGATTCCATGGGTGTAATATTCAGTCCTTACCTAGTTGATATATCAATATTCAGTTCACTATTCCGAAGATCTTTCGTTTGTCTACCTAGTTGATATTATTCTTAGAACATTTTATTTGCCAATGACATGACTATAGATTTAAGAGGGTAATAACAGGGGAAATAATAAGAGAAATTGAATTGGTGAATTGGTCTTTAATTTTTAGTAGATGATAAGGAACGTCAAATTGGATTCGAATTGGAAAATAACTATTTAATTCGTAGAAGAGTTATTGATGGGCATCGGTGGAGATACCGAAAGAAATTATGGAAAAATAAGGGTTTTCAACGAACTGAAATTGTATTTGAGTACGAAACGAACTCTATCTCAAGTAAAACGGCGCAAGGAACAAAACTCATGAGCAAAGCTCATGAATCACGTCAAATTTCAGCAATCCAACGTCGTTTGGACTCCTAAAAGTTCGTTTTTGCTATTTTAGGTAAGTTTTAGAAAATTAATATCAAATCATAGAAAAATCGGATTAGGATTCCGTAAATTGGGTTGTTCCCAAAATTACGAGATCTACTAGAATCAGACTCTAAATCGTTTTTGCCGTTTTTGGTAATTTTTATTATTTTCTTAGTTTAATTAGGGTTTTCAGTTTTTTAGTATAAATAGGTGCCTTAGGACTTTATTTTAAAGAGAATTTCGAATTTTAATAAAATATTTAGAGTTTTCTCTATTTTTCTGGTGGATTCCAGAGTTTTCGGTGGATTCCGAATGTTATTTTGTTCTATAGGATTAATTCGTAGAAATTAATTCTTTACCGTGCTTCCGTTCTGCGTCAGTTGGCATCAGTAGCGAGGTTTTTCCTGGTTAGATGGCGAAAGGTGCGAGACATGGAGACAACAACTACGTTGGCGATGACCGCGGGGTTGAGAAACTGCAAAATCTGCGGTTGGTGCGCGAGGGATTTGCCCTTGACAACAACAACAGAAGAACTGGATCTATCATGGGTATTGCCGACGGTGTAGCCCGAGGTGCATATGTTAGACACAATTATCATGGATCTGTTCAACTTCAATCAAGGTATGACGACTATTCAAAGGTGAGCGGCAACTCTGAGTTTGAAGAAGACCCGCCTAGAAGGAGGCAAAAAGATCGTGATAAATATCTGGTAAGAGCTGAAATTCCTTCTTTTAGTGGAAATTTTCTTGAAGTTGAGGATTTTATTGATTGGGTGTCAGAAGTCGAAAATTATTTTGAATTGATGGGCATTTTGCCGAATAAGATGGTAAAATTGGTTAGGTGTGAGTTAAAGGGTTGTGCAGCCGCATGGTGGGATGAAATACAGAGGAAGAGAGCTAGACAAGAAAAATTTCCAATCCAATCATGGAGGAGGATGAGAAAAATGTTGATGGATCGTTTTTTACCCCTAGGTTATGAGCAACGTCTATTTCAACTATATAGTAATTGTTCGCAAGGGAGTAGATCTGTTAACAAGTATACTGCTGAGTTTATGAGACTAGCAGACTTAAATAACCTGCAAGAATCCGAAAGTATGAAAATTTCAAGGTATTTGCAAGGATAGGGTGGCGCGCAATCGACTCCCTTGAAGAGGCTGAAGAGTTAGCATGGAGCGAGGAATATTATCAGAAGCGAAATAGTTCTTCTAGAAAAATCAAAGATGTTCCACCCGTTGTCAAAGTTAAGGAGGTACAAGATACTTCGTTTGTTATTGAAGCACCCAGTTTGGTGGGAGATCATGGCGTACGAGTTAACGAAGTTGAAGACGAAATTGTTGATGCAAAAGTTAAAATTAGCGTAGCTATGATTAACGATGATATTAACGAAATCAAGGTGAAAGTCGATGAAGTTGAAGGGAGAGTCAACGAGGTTGAAGAGAGCATCAACATAGTCGAAGAGAGCTCCAACGGGGTAGAAGAGAATGTTAACAAGGTTGAAGAGGGAGTCGATGAGTTTCAAGAGGATGTTAAAAATAAATTTGAGGAAGAATTTGAAGTTGTAAAATTTGTTCAAGAAGAGGAAGGTTCACGTGAAGAGAAGGAACAAGTGGATTGCGTTGAGGTATGTGATCTAATTGTAGATAGTGTTTGTTGTGAAGTTCCTGTATCGGAGAAATTGGTGGAGCCATTGAGATTTTCGATTAAGAAGCCAATTTTTCCAACGCCTCGTTTGGATGAAGATTTTGTAAGCGAGATTTTTGTGCCGGGAATATTGGTGGAGCACTTGAAGTTGTTTGCAAAGAAGTATGCATTGTTATATTTTGATCATAGCTCGAGGTCGAGCTCTTTTGAAGAAGAGGAGATTGATAAGGAACGTCAAATTGGATTCGAATTGGAAAATAACTATTTAATTCGTAGAAGAGTTATTGATGGGCATCGGTGGAGATACCGAAAGAAATTATGGAAAAATAAGGGTTTTCAACGAACTGAAATTGTATTTGAGTACGAAACGAACTCTATCTCAAGTAAAACGGCGCAAGGAACAAAACTCATGAATCACGTCAAATTTCAGCAATCCAACGTCGTTTGGACTCCTAAAAGTTCGTTTTTGCTATTTTAGGTAAGTTTTAGAAAATTAATATCAAATCATAGAAAAATCGGATTAGGATTCCGTAAATTGGGTTGTTCCCAAAATTACGAGATCTACTAGAATCAGACTCTAAATCGTTTTTGCCGTTTTTGGTAATTTTTATTATTTTCTTAGTTTAATTAGGGTTTTCAGTTTTTTAGTATAAATAGGTGCCTTAGGACTTTATTTTAAAGAGAATTTCGAATTTTAATAAAATATTTAGAGTTTTCTCTATTTTTCTGGTGGATTCCAGAGTTTTCGGTGGATTCCGAATGTTATTTTGTTCTATAGGATTAATTCGTAGAAATTAATTCTTTACCGTGCTTCCGTTCTGCGTCAGTAGAGGTTGAATATAAAAGCTAGCTAATGATTCCGACTTGGTTTTAATTATGATTTTTGTCGGAATTCCACCACTTGACATGTGCATAGTGTCT
Source organism: Erythranthe guttata (assembly GCF_056151865.1). Classification (NCBI taxonomy): domain Eukaryota; kingdom Viridiplantae; phylum Streptophyta; class Magnoliopsida; order Lamiales; family Phrymaceae; genus Erythranthe; species Erythranthe guttata. The sequence continues at coordinate 7,400,758 of NC_142536.1, forward strand.
TATTAATTACTTATCAAAGAAAATAGTGTCTTATTAATTTTCCCTATGTATTATTACTTTTGCATTTCTCTTAGTTATGTTTTTATCAAAATAATAGTACAAGTGTAATTTATGTGAATACATGGTGACATCGATAATTTCTTTTCGTAGATATAACCTAATTTTATTTAAGGAAAATTAACAAGAGCCTCCATTTGGAAAATTTATGTAGAAGAGGACCCCCTATTTTTCTTAGCTTTTTCTTTTTTATTTTTTTTATTTGAGAGAACCCCCCATTTGCCAGTTTATTCTATGCTACATCTGGTGAATACACCAGTTAGATCTTTACATTCATATACACACAAACACACCCACACCCACATTGGTGTGTGTAGATAAACGATAAAAAGACACCCGGTGTAGTCTTCCCCGGGTGTAGCACAAAATCCCCTTTGCCTTTAATACAACATTCCTTGCAAATTTAAATTGTCTTATATACCCTTCCCATAACCCTAATCTCATTATGCTTCTCAGTCTTCTTTCTTCTCTATTTTTTTTCTCTTTTCTCTATCCATAAATTATTCTCTCTCGATTCAGAGATGAAAAACCAATTCTACCGGCGCTGCCATAACAACAAATATGCTTCTCTTTCTCCTTCGCCGCCTCTAGCCCAATGTTTCGTGCTCTTTGTCGCGCCATCGTACGAGATCGACCGCCTAAGAAGCCAATGGATCCGCCACCAAACAAGCAGTCCCACCACCACCATCTCCTTCGTATCCATCTAGAGTGCCTTGGAAGAGAACATACGTGTGCATCTTAGAGTATGAGAAACAGACATAGGGGAAGCAACGGCGGCGAGAGCACTTGAACTTGACGACGACGAATCTAGGGTTTTTTCGCTAGATTGCATTGAGGACATCGTCGGCGGAGGTGGGGGATGGTGATGGTGTGGTGTGGCGACGGCGTTGTGACGATGGGGAGCAAATCTAGGGTTTTTTGGGTAGATTGGATCCTTACTCAATTGCTACTGAAAAACATAGTCGATTAAGGTTAATCAACTACCTTCATCAGTCGATTAAGGTTAATCGACTGCATTTTTAATTAATTTTTGGATTTTGTTTATTGATTCCTTATGTTGTCACATGTAGTTGGACTTGGAGCATAGCGGTGGTGCATTTTTGTTCTGCCATTGTCAATCCTTCATCCAATTTGTATAAACTGATTACGATTTTTATATATTTGTTTTCTTTGTGAAAAATAGTTGATTTTTCGTTTTTTTTGTAGTTGTGTTTTGTTATTTTTTGTGGTTGGTTGTTTGAATTTTCTTCTTTTGTAGAATTGTGTTGGGTTTCATTGACGGTATTATGGTTGTTTTTGTTACTTTTAGTAGTCAATTTCGTTATTCAACAACGATTTTAGTTCTGAATTCCTTAATCGACCATGCCTTAGTTGATAGTCGATTAATACATCTGACAATAAAAAAAAAGTTAAAAAAAGAAAAAAAAATTATTAAAAGATAAAATAAATAATAATAATAAATAGAAAATAAAAAACAAAATTAAATTATAAAAAAAAAAAAGGAAAACCGAAAATGGGGATGAGAGTTGTGGGAAGAAGGTAATGGAATGGCAATTTTGGAATTAGAGAAAAGATGTAAAGAGTATATGTTTATATCAAAGAGTGAAATATGGATTGTGCTTTTCTCTATTACTGAAAAGTTTTAGGAAGTTTTCTCAAATATTGAAACCTGTTGAGAAACTAGTAAATAATATACAAGAATAAGAAAACAAAGTAGGGAGAATATGTAATATGTTATTTCATCTCTTCAAGTGTACAAAATACAATACATTGCACCTAATTTATAGGTGTAGAAAAGCTAGTCAAAGGTCATGTGTTACAAGAATTTAATGATGAATAATGGTGGAGGTAATGTGGGTTTAATGGAGAGTGTAATGGTGGTCATCAATAACCTCCAAGAATTTATAATACTCCCCATTGGATGTCCACCATTTATGGAATATGCCTCGCTAAAACCTTGTTAGGGAAACCCGATGGGACAAAACCTAAACGAAGGAAAAAGAGTACATATCCATCTGAAGCTTCTGCGCGTGACACTGCCTCGTTAAAACCTTGCCAAGAAAAACTCTATGGGACAAAAACTTGGACGAAGGAAAAAGAGTACAGTGTTGCCGTTACTGATCACGCTCCCCCTGATTTCGACATAGATGACTTTTAATCATCTTCGCAATGATATAGTTGGCAATACTCCGATAAATGAGTATGGTAATTTATTGTTTGACGTTGATATAGCCAACTATATCCGCTTTAAGATCCACGAAATTTTCCATAAAGATAGTGTAATACACATTTTACACTTTTTGCAAATTTGTAATTCTTTCATTATCTTCTCGAGGGCTTAAAAGATCTTCAATTATATCAAATGATTGGACAAACATAATATCACTCAATAGATGAGTCTTATCCATTTCTTATTTGTATTAATGGATACATTTCATTTGATATATCTTCTTTTCGAGATGCATTTTGCCCTTCCAATATTTTTCATATCAAATTATGTCACCAAATAATTGACCGTATTTGTGAGCTCTTCGTGAGTCTCCACAAGATTTAGATCATTCACATCTATACCATGATAATGGTAAGTCAAATTATTTGATCATTCACAAGGTATTCACTGAGGCGAATGTACCATATTTTGAAGATAATATGTAAATGGATCATTTCTAGAGTCTAACTCACGAGACCTCTGATTATATGCACAACGCATTATCAATTCTTCATTAATTTTATGATCCATATAGATATGTGGTAATTGCATCCATATGATGCATTCCAAGTATTTTGAATGCCATCATAAAGTGATTGCATCATAAAAATATATTTCTCAAAAGGCATTCAAATTTACCGCAATGATTTTACCCACTTTTGTACTAAAGGCTCCACAACTTATGTGTGTTGACTTCAAATCAATGTATAATTCATTTCATGTATAATTTCAAATACTCATGGTCAATTGCATTTGTTAATGACCAATTAGATGTCGACATCTATTTAGATTTATGAGCTTCAAGCTCTTCACATTATAGAAATAATTGTACATGTAGTTATTCGATAACATCTTTAGTACTCCCCATAATTCTTTATAATCAATCAAGAGCTCACTATTTTACTTTCCGGTACCAGATTCTCCTTAGAGAATTATATTCATATAAATGGGGATTGTAGCCTTTGTGGGTACGATCTCAAGCTTGTAGAGATCCATATCTTTTCATGTACCATGTAATTTTCTTTTATAGAGGATTTTCTATATTGCATCAATAAAGTTTTCATAATACTTTATGTGCTTGAGCTCATTATTTATTTCAATAAAAATGTCCTACATGGACAAAATGCGCGCTTTTGAGTTTCACAATGTGGAAGGAGTATTGAGGACTACTTGTCCACTTTATTTTCAAACTCAATATAAACAAATTCAATTTGGTACATGAATATTCATTCGAAAAGAATTTTCAATTCTTGAAGATAATATATCGGTACAACAACAAAATTGAGAACTAATGTCTCAAATGCCTCTCTATTCACTAAGAGAGCAAGCTAACCATGATTTATTTGCCAATCAACTCTTTATTGGCACATAATGGTTCGATTTAAAATGATCTCGGTAGCTTCCATGTAATCATCAATGATTTTCTCATCCAAATATGTATTTCATTTATGCCACCATAAGTGGCAAGTATTCTCATATCATAGTGATGGATATTGGTGTTGAGGCGTCCCCCAACATCGTCTTTAAGACGAATCCTTTCATCGAATGAGATAAGTATAGATGAGAGTATGAAGCTACTAACGCTAGTAGACTTTAATTGAACGGTATTCACACCACTTATAAGTGTGTTAATCATTCGAACCAACATATATATCTCCCCCTCTTATATGCATAAATTATAATTGGTTAGTTGTGTACCATAATCATTTTTCACCCATTTAGGGGATTCATGATGCAATCACAATGTGAAATTTGTCCTTCGAGGACATTCGTTTATAAGCCTTTCATGACAAAATCTAATGTGCAATGTGTCCTTCTTGGAAATTTTCTCTTGCACTCATTTGCAACATATGTAATAATTTCAAGTTGTCATTTTGTCGATAAATGCTGCATCTAGCATTTTACACATTAAAATTGTTGCAAATGAATTCTTTTTTCTTTTGTGCTTAAATATTTCCATGCACAAATCTACATGAGACAAAGATCATTTCATATAATTCATGCCGTTATACAAGAACCGGCTTCTTATCTCCCCCTTAACAGCGGGAAAATTGTCTCATTAAATTGGCAATTGATAATGTATGCCATAGAAATATCTCCCATTAGGGGTGCAAAATATTGCATAGCATAAATAATAAATAAACCATGTGATATAGCATGTTATATAGATGAAAGTAACTACGTTTGAGAATGTTACAGGTTTGGTACACAAATGATCAAATTTCTAAATTTTGAAAATTCAAGGACCAAACTGTAAATTTTGAAACTTTAGGGACCAAACTATAAATTTTGAAAACCTCAGGGAAAACTGAAAATGCTGAAATAGATTCATAATTGCAGATAATGAAAGGAACCGGCTGCATATTCTGAAAAATACTTGGATTGAATCATAAAATTTTCAAATTTTGGGGGACTAAACTGATATTTTTGAAAAAATTGAAGGAGTAAACTGTAAATTTCGAAAAATTAGAATATGCAGAGGGTTTGGAATTCTAACAAGAAAATCAGATCCCCTTTTTTCGTTTGGTTAAAAATTTCATCTCATCTAGACCAATAAAAAAAATACATATACATACCTCCATAGATATGGATTTGGAGTGAAATTTGCATCACTAAAATTTTGTGATTCAAAATATTTAATTGAATTGGTCAATATCGTGACTCCAAAATCAACGCAATTTCTTTTGCTTTTCTATTGGTGCTTGATAAAGCTTATCAACATGCTTTATCGTAAAATGGATATGACCAATCATTTTTCATATTTCTCATCTCTCTTCCACTTCTAATGATGAGATTAAATATTTATGGTGGATAAACTTGAGGACCTCGATAGCTATTCATGCCAATATATCTCTTCGATTTTTTTTTTAATATTGTTGTTTTCACTTTCAAAGAATAACAACAGTTGAACGAGCTTTGTATCATTTCAATTTTAGCTCACATCTCTCGCTTTATTACAATATGCAATCAAATTTCTTGATTTTGCTATTATAAGTGCAACTTGAGTTTTTATGTTGCCACTTCATGATCATAATATAGATCCAAAATATTGCTACTGCGGTAGCATTTCAATTCACAAACTTAGAGAGTTTTCTCTCTTATATATCTCCACAAGTAACTTTATTTTATGTTACTTTTACAAGACACATAACAAAATATTTACTCGTTTCTTGAAAATGAAACAATAATTTTGCTCGGTGTCTTCTAGACACATTTTCGTTATGAAATATTTGGCTTGTATTTCCAATACACATATATGGATCTTCAACCTCAATGATCCATAACTTATAGTTACATTTGTTCTTGAACTATCGAATATATAATTTCAAATTGCGTGATATGACTCATATCATTGAATCACAAATGAATAGTCTTTTCGAGTACATATATATATATATATATATATATATATATATATATATATATATATATATATATATATAATCTCAAGTTTTGAGTTTTATTGCTAAAAATTATGTACTCGATTTGAGCCTGAATGCTTCATATAAATCATTATAGTACTTGATATGAAATAATAGTACTATAATTAACTCAAATTTTCATATATATCATTGAACCAGAAACTGAATAGTTCTTTCGAGTACAATATATTATTCAAATATCAAGGATTGAGTTTTATACCTTGAATTTATATACTCGATTTAGGCCTCAAGCCTTTATATTTGGTACTTAATCGTAAAATAATGGTACCTTGAGCGGAAAATACCTAGTAACTCAAATATTCAATTTTGAGTATCATCACTTAGACCCTGAGTCTAATGTATTCAATCGAGATATCTAGTCTTCAAATTTAATCTAGGCCTCAAGCCTTTATATTTAATATTCCTCCATATAAGCTTTCAAGCTTTCATATTTAAACTAGGCTTCGAGCCTAAAATTTATGAACTTCGAGTTGTTTTTCGATTGATGGAGCTTTTCAAGTTGCATAAACTAGAGAGAAAGTGGTTTTTTTTTTTTTTTTTTTTTTTTTTTTTTTTATAATATACCACTCAAATCTTCGAGACACTTCATTGCACAAGCTCGATTCGGGCTTCAAGCCTCAATATATAATAAAATTGTTATAGTACATTGATCATGAAAGAATAGTACTATAAATGGGGAATACCCTCTAACTCAAATGTTCAAGAGTCTTATCATTTAGACTTAAAGTCTAATATACTCAATCGAGATTTTTAATCTCGTATCTAATCAAGGCTTTATGCCTTTAATCGTCCCTTTTGTTTTTAGAACATCATGTTCAAAATTCGCACAAGGGACAGCTCTGGCAGAGTTGAGTATTGTAAGCATATCTCTCTCGATCGAGATCCGATTTCGATGATTCAAAATGTTCCGAAAAGCTAAAAGAAAATTCTACAATTTTCGTATTTCGAATTTTCTGTAATTCGGACAGTATCAGGTCCAAAACAGACATCGAAGTACAGACTCGTGAATTGCACGAAAATTCACCTACAACAAAATTAAGATGATTAATATTTAATCAATTTAAAACAACAATAAAATATTTGAAATCAACTCCCTTTTCATCTTCTATGGTTGAGAAGTAACTATCTTCTTTGGATCATCTTTACTTGAAAGTGAAAATAGAACAATCGTGCTGATAACGTGTTGAGAAACTAACAAAGGATATACAAGAAGAAGAGAACAAATTAGAGAGAATATGTAATATGCTATTTCATCTCTTCAAGTATACAAAATACAATACATGATGCTCTATATATAGCACTAGAAAAACCTCTCAAAGGTCATGAGTTACAAAACCTTAATTATGAATAATGGTGGAGGTAATGTGGGTTTAATGGAGAGTGTAATGGTGGTCATCCATAGTAAAGATGGTCCACTTTAAGAGAGCAAGTGTGTATGTATTATATTCTTATTCAAGTGTGTCTCAACTCCATACAATGGGGTCCTTTTTATAGTACAAGAAAGCCATTCAAAAGGTCACGAGTTACAAGAGAATGAATGGCCTTAACACCCACCATTATCACCTCTAATTCCACACACTAATGATTTTGTAACTCCTATAGACATCCATCATAGGTTACATAATACTCCCCCTTGGATGTCTATGACTATTGAGTGTGTGATACACTGCCTCGTTAAAACCTTGCCAAGAAAAACCCATTGGGATAAAAACTTGGTCGAAGGAAAAAGAGTACAGTGTTGGGTTATTAATCACACTCCCCGTGACGCTGGCAATAGATCGTTAAGCCAACGCATTCCAATGTTGTAGATCATCTTCTTGAATTTTGAAGCCGGCAAAGCTTTAGTAAATAAATCAGTGAGGTTATTACTTGATTGAATCTGACGAACTTCTATTTCACCATTTTTTTGTAGTTCATGGGTATAGAAGAACTTTGATGATATGTGTTTTGTTCGATCTCCTTTAATATAACCATTCTTGATTTGAGCAATACAAGCCGCGTTGTCTTCATACAATAAAGTTGGTGAATTCGTCAATGAAGATAATCCACACGTCTCTCGAATATGATGAACCATAGATTTCAGCCATATGCATTCACGACTTGCTTCATGTAGTGCCAAAATTTCAGAATGATTAGATGAAGTGGCTGCTAATGTTTGCTTCACTGAACGCCATGATATAGCAGCACCGCCGCAAGTAAATACATATCCACTTTGAGATCTACCTTTATGTGGATCCGAAAGATAACCTGCATCAGCAAAACCCACTACATGCGATTCTGAACCTTTTGAGTAAAATAAGCCCATATTTGTTGTTCCTCGAAGGTACCGAAAAATATGTTTTACACCATTCCAATGTCTTCGTGTTGGTGAAGAGTTGTACCTTGCCAATAAGTTAACAGAAAATGCTATATCGGGCCTTGTGCAATTAGCAAGATACATTAATGCACCGATAGCACTTAGATAAGGTACTTCCGGTCCTAATAATTCCTCATTTTCTTCTCGAGGACGACATGGATCTTTCTTTACATCCAATGACCGGACAACCATAGGGCTACTTAATGGATGAGCTTTATCCACATAAAATCGTTTGAGAATCTTTTCTGTATACGTTGATTGATGTATAAAGATTCCATTCGACAAATGCTCGATATGTAGGTCGAGACAAAATTTTGGTTGTCCAAGGTTTTTCATTTCAAATTCTTTCATCAAATAATTTATGATCTTTGTGAGCTCTTAATGAGTCTCCACAAGATTTAATTTGCCCCAAATGCTAATGGAAATCAATTTATTTGATTATTCCTTTTGTAAACAAGGTATATACTAAGGTGACAATACCATATTCTTGAATATGTAAATGGATCATTCGTAGAGTCTAACTCATGAGACCTCTTATTATATGCTTCAAGCATTTTCAATTCTTTGTAATAAAAAGTTATGATCCATATAAGTATGATAAACGGTTATTGCTTCCATATGGTGCATGTCAAATAATTTTGAATACCACAAATTGAATGCATCAAAAATATATTTTTCAAAAGGTATTCAAACGTACCGCAATAATTTTACCCACTTTTGCACTAAAGGCTTTCACAACTTTATATGTGATGACCGCAAGTCAATGTACAATTCATTTCATCAATAATTTCAAATAATTATGGTCAATTGCATTTGTGAATGCATATACTAATGACCAATTAGATGTCGACATCTATTAAGATTTATGAGCTTCAAGCTCTCACATTATAGAAATAATTGTACATATAGTTATTCGATAACATCTTTAGTACTCCCCATATTTCTTTATAGTCAATCAAGAGCTCACTATTTCACTTTCCGGTACCTGATTCTCCTTAGAGAATTATATTGACATAAATGGGGATTGTAGCCTTTGTGGGTACGATCTCTTGTAGAGATCCATATCTTTTCATGTACCATGTATTTTTCTCTTATAGAGAATTTTCTTGCATCAATCATCAATAAAGTTTTTCATAATACTTTATGTGCTTGAGCTCATTATTTATTTCAATAAAAATGTCATACATGGACAAAATGCGCGCTTTTGAGTTTCACAATGTGGAGGGAGTATTTAGCAGTGTTCTAAAAATCGGCCGAGGCGGGCGATTAATCGGTCGCCGAGGCGGAGGCGGTCCAAAACCTTTACGATTTTAGTGTAAAGCTTTGAAAAATTGGTTTTTTGCCTGTGAGGCGGTTTGAGGCGATCCAAGACGGTCTGAGACGGTCCGAGGCGGTCAAACCTTTAAGGCGGGTCAAACTTCGGTGGCAAAAATCGGCAAAAAATCGGTTTTTTTTTTTTTTTTTTTTTTTTTTTTTTTATAAATCAAAATAAAAGTTGGGATTTTAATAAAAAAATGAGTTTATGCTTTATTTTGTTTATGTTAATTATTATTGTTAAAGAACTAATGATGTATGCCAAGAATGTATGTAAATTCAAAAAAAAATTGCCTTTTTATTTATATTTTATAAGGATATTTATGTATTATGATCTTATTATTATTAAACTTTTATTATGTTATTAGAATATATACATGATCGAGATATAACTATGTTTAAATATTTTTTATCTATGTTTTGAGTATTTATAAATAATATCTACAAATATATTATATTAAATTTTAAAAACGATTTATTTTCGATTTATCACCGATTAATCACCGTCGCACCGATTAATCGTGAGTCGGTGCCTGACCGACTCGGACCCGATTACCGATTTTTATAACCTTGGTATTTAGTACTACATGTCCACTTTACTTTCAAACTCAATATTATCAAATTCAATTTGGTACATGAATATTCATTTAAAAGAATTTTCAATTCTTGAAGATAATATATCGGTACAACAACAAAATTGAGAACTAATGTCTCAAATGCCTCTCTATTCACTAATAGAGCAAGCTAACCATGATTTATTTGCCAATCAACTCTTTATTGGCACATAATGGTTCGATTTAAAATGATCTCGGTAGCTTCCATGTAATCATCAATGATTTTCTCATCTAAATATGGATTTTATTTATGCCACCATAATTGGCAAGTATTCTCATATCATAGTAATGGATATTGGTGTTGAGGCGTCCCCCAACATCGTCTTTAAGACGAATCCTTTTATCGAATGAGATAAGTAATATGATGAGAGCATGATTCTACTAGCGCTAGTAGACTTTAGTTACACAATATTCACCCACTTTTTCAGGTGTTAATAATTCGAACCAACATATATATCTCTCCCTCTTATATGTATAAAGTATAATTGGTTAGTTGTGTACCATAATCATTTTTCACCCGTTTAGGGGATTCACGATGCAATCACAATGTGAAATTTGTCCTTCGAGGACATTCGTTTATAAGCCTTTCATGGCAAAATCTAATGTGCAATGTGTCCTTCTTGGACATTTTCTCTTGCACTCATTTAATTTGCAACATATGTAATAATTCAAGTTGCCATTTTGTCGATAATTGCATCTAGCATTTTACACATTGGAATTGTTGCAAATGAATTCCTTTTTTTCTCTTGTGCTTAAATATTTCCATGCACAAATTTAGAGGAGACAAAGATCATTTCATATAATTCACGCCGTTATACAAGAACCGGCTTCTTATCTCCCCCTTAACGAAATTGTCTCATTAAAATCGCAATTGACAATGTATGCCATAAAAATATCTCCCATTAGGGGTGCAAAATATTGCATAGTTCAATTTCAATGATCCATAACTTATAGTTACTTTTGTTCTTGAACTATCGAATATATATAATTTCAAACTTTGTGATATTTCTCATATCGTTGAATCACAAAGTGAATAGTTCATTCAAGTACTTATATACTACTCATATATCAAGGTTTGAGTTTTATACCTTGAATTTATGTACTCGATTTAGGCCTCAAGCCTTTATAATTGGTACTTAATCATGAAACAAATAGTACCATATATAAATGGGAATAGTTGTTTAATATACTACTCAAATCTTCGAGTCATTTGATTGCACATGCTTGATTTGGGCCTCAAGCCTCAATATATAATAAAACTCGTTATAGTACTTTGATCATGAAAGAATGGTACGACAAATGGGGAATGCCCATTAACTCAAATGTTCAAGAGTCTTATCATTAGACTTAGAGTCTTAATATATTCAATCGAGATTTCTAATCTCGTATATAATTTAGGCTCTAGGCCTATAATCGTCCCTTTTATTTTTAGAACATCATGTTCATCTCAAAAAAATCGTACAAGGGACAGCTCTGGCAGAGCTGAGTATTTTAAGCATATCTCCATCGATCGAGATCCGATTTTGATAATTCAAAATGTTCCGAAAATCCAACATAAAATTCTACGAGTTTTGTATTTTAAATTTTCTGAAATTCGGATATTATCATGTCCAAAACTGGTCTCAAAGTACTAACTCGTGAATTGCCCAAAAAATCACCTACAACAAAATTAAGATGATTAATATTTAATCAATTTAAAACAAAAATTAAATATTTGAAATCAACTCCCTTTTCATGTTATGTGGTTGAGAAGTAATTATCTTCTTTGGATCATATTTTCTCGAAAATGAAAATAGAACAATCGTGTTGATAACGTGTTATAAAACAAGGGAAAGACAAAAAGAGAACAAGTGTTCAAGAGTTATGAATTCTTAAAGGTGTGGTCGTTATCAGCACGATTGTTCTACTTTAATTTTCGAGTAAAGATGGTCAACAGAAGATGACTCCTTAGCCATAGAAGATGAAAGGGAGTTGATTTTTAAATATTTTATTCTTGTTTTGAATTGATAAAATATTAACCATCTTAATTTTGTTGTAGGTGAATTTTCGTGCAAATCACGAGTCTGTACTTCGATGTCTGTTTTGGACCTGATAATGTCCGAATTTCAGAAAATGCGAAATAAGAAACTTGTAGCATTTTCTGTTGGCTGTTCGGATATTTTGAATCATCAAAATCGGATCTCGATCAAGAGAGATATGCTTAAAATACTCAGCTCTGCCAGAGCTGTCCCTTGTGCGATTTTTTTTGAGATGCACATGACGTTCTAAAAACAAAAGGGACGATTATAGGCCTAGAGCCTAGATTAAATACGAGATTAGAAATCTTGATTGAATATAAGTCTAGATTAAATACGATAAGAATCTTGAGCATTTGAGTTAATTGGTATTCCCCATTTATAATACTATTCTTTCATGATCAAAGTACTATAAAGATTTTTATCATATATTGAGACTTGAAGCCCAAATCGAGCACGTGCAATCAAGTGACTCGAAGATTTGAGTGGGATATATTAAAAAAAAAAAATTTGTTCTCTAGATTATGCAACTTGAAAAGCTCCATCAATCGAAAAAGAACTCGAAGTTCATAAACTTTAGGCTCAAAGCCTAGTTTAAATATGAAAGCTCGAAAGCTTATGTGGAGACATATCAAATACAAAGGCTTGAGGCCTAGATTAATTTTGAAAACTAGAAGTCTCGATTCATTAGATTTGATAATAATCAAAATTGAAAATTTGAGTTAATGGTATTTCCCACTCAAGGTCCTATTATTTTACGATTAAGTACTAGTTTAAATGCTTGAGGCCTAAATCGAGTATATAAATTCAAGGTATAAAACTCAATCCTTGATATTTGAATAGTATATTGTACTCGAAAGAACTATTCATTTTGTGGTTCAATGATATATATATGAAAATTTGAGTAAATTATAGTACTACTATTTCATATCAAGTACTATAATGATTTATATGAAGCCTTGAGGCTCAAATCGAGTACATAATTTTAAGCAATAAAACTCAAATCTTGAGATTATATATATATGTACTCGAAAAGACTATTTCTTTGTGATTCAATGATATGAGTCATATCACGCAATTTGAAGTTATATATATTCGATAGTTCAAGAACAAACGTAACTATAAGTTACGGATCATTGAAGTTGAAGATCCATATATGTGCATTGGAAATACAATTCATAATCAAAATGTGTCTAGAATACACCGAACAAAATTATTGTTTCATTTTCAAGAAACGAGTAAATATTTTGTTATATGTCTTGTAAAAGTAACATAAAATAAAGTTACTTATGGAGATATATAAGACAGAAAACTCTCTAAGTTTGTGAATTGAAATGCTACCGCAGTAGCAATATTTTGGATCTATATTATGATCATGAAGTGGCAACATAAAAACTCAAGTTACACTTATAATAGCAAAATCAAGAAATTTGATTGCATATTGTAATAGAGCAAGAGATGTGAGCTAAAATTGAAATGATACAAAGCTCGTTCAACTGTTGTTATTCTTTGAAAGTGAAAACAACAATATTAAAAAAAAATCGAAGAGATATATTGGCATGAATAGCTATCGTGGTCCTCAAGTTTATCCACCATAAATATTTAATCTCATCATTAGAAGTGGAAGAGAGATAAGAAATATGAAAAATGATTGGTCATATCCATTTTACGATAAAGCATGTTGATAAGCTTTATCAAGCACCAATAGAAAAGCAAAAGAAATTGCGTTGATTTTGGAGTCACGATATTGACCAATTCAATTAAAGATTTGAATTACAAAATTTTAGCTATGCAAATTTCACTCCAAATCCATATCTATGGAGGTATATATATGTATTTTTTTATTGGTCTAGATGAGACGGAATTTCAAACCAAACGAAAAAGGGGATCTGATTTTCTTGATAAAATTTCAAATCCTATGCATATTCTTATTTTTAGAAATTTACAATTTACTGATTCAATATTTCAAAAATTTCATTTTAGTCTGCCGAATTTGATAATTTTACGATCAAGTCCAAAAGTTTTTCAGAATATGCAGCTCGTTCCTTTCATGATCCGCTACTATGAATAGATTTGAGCATTTTCAGTTTTCACTGAAGTTTTTAAAACTACAGCCTTGTTCCTGAAGTTTTCAAAATTTATAATTGGGTCTCTAAATTTTCATAATTTACAGTTTGGTCCCTAATTTTTAAATTTTTTGAAATTTGATCATTTATATTCAAAATCTGTAAGATTCTCAAACGAAGTTATATTCAACCACATAACATGATATCACGTGGTTTGTTTATTATTTATTCTATGCAATATTCTGCACTCCTAATGGGAGATATTTTTATGGCATATATTGTCAATTGTTCGAGACAATTTTCTCGTCGTTATGGGGGAGATAAGAAGCCAGTTCTTGTATATCAACGTGAATTATACGAAATGATATTTGTCTCATCTAGATTTGTGCATGGAAATATTTAAGCACAAAAACAAAAAAAGAATTCATTTGCAGCAATTTTAATGTGTAAAGTGCTAGATGCATTTATCGACAAAATGGCAACTTGAAAGTATTACATATGTTGCAATGAATGCAAGAGAAAATGTCCAAGAAGGACACATTGCACATTAGATTTTTCCATGAAAACAAATGTCCTCGAAGGACATATTTCACATTAAGATTGCATCGTGAATCCTTAAATGGGTGAAAAATGATTATGGTACACAACTAACCAATTATACTTTATACATATAAGAGGGGGATATATATATATATATATATATATATATATATATATATATATTGTTTCGAATGATTAACACCCTTATAAGTGGTGTGAATACCGTTCAATTAAAGTCTACTGGCGCTAGTAGCATTATACTCTCATCCTATTAATTATCTCATTCATGAAAGGATTCGTCTTAAAGACGATGTTGGGGGACGCCTGAACACCAATATCCATTACTATGATATGAGAATACTTGGCTAGTTATGGTGGCATAAATGAAATACATATTTGAATGAGAAAATCATTGATGATTACACGGTAGCTATCGAGATCATTTAAATCGAACCGATGTGCCAATAAGGAGTTGATTGGCAAATAAATCATGGTTAGCTTGCTCTCTAAGTGAATAGAGAGGCATTTAAGACTATTAGTTCTCAATTTTGTTGTTGTACCGATATAATATCTTAAAGAGTTGAAAATTCTTTTCGAATGAATATTCATGTACCAAATTGAAGTTGTTTATATTGAGTTTGAAAATAAAGTGGACAAGTAGTCCTCAATACTCCATCTACATATTGTGAAACTCAAAAGCGTGCGCTTTGTCCATGTAGGACATTTTATTGAAATAAATAAGGAGCTCAACCACATAAAGTATTATGAAAAACTTTATTGTTGCAATATACAAAATTCTCTATAAGAGAAAAATACATGGTACATGAAAATATATGGATCTCAAGAAGAGATCGTACCCACAAAGGCTACAATCCCCATTGATATGAATATAATTCTCTAAGGAGAATCCGGTACCGGAAAGTGAAATAGTGAGCTTTTGATTGATTATAAAGAAATATGGGGAAAACTTAAGCTGTTATCGAATAACTATATGTACAATTATTTCTATAATGTGAAGAGCTTGAAGCTTATAAATCTTAATAGATGTCGACATCTAATTGGTCATTAGTATATGCATTCACAAATGCAATTGACCATGATTATTTGATATTATTGATGGAATGAATTGTACATTCACTTGCGGTCATCACACATAAAGTTGTGAAAGACTTTAGTGCAAAAGTGGGTAAAATTATTGCGGTACATTTGAATACCTTTTGAAAATATATTTTTATGATGCAATCACTTTATGATGGTATTCAAAATAATTGACATGCATCATATGGATGCAATTACCGCATATCTATGTGGATCATAAAATTAATGAAGAATTGATAATGCGTTGTGCATATAATTAATAAGAGGTTTCGTGAGTCATACTCTAGAAATGATCCATTTACATATTATCTTTAATATATGGTACATTCACCTCAGTGAATACCTTGTCAAAGGTCAAATAATCTGACTTACCACTATCATGATATAGATGTGAATGACCTAAATCTTGTGGAGACTAACGAAGAGCTCACAAAAATGGTCAATTATTTGGTGACATAATTTGAGATGAAAAATATTGGAAGGGCTAAATGCATCTCGAAAAGAAGATATATCAAATGAAATTTATCCATTAATAGAAATAAGAAATGGATAAGACTCATCTATCGAGTGATATTATGTTTGTCCAATCATTGGATATAATTGAGATCTTTTAAGCCCTCGAGAAGATAATGAAAATTTCGTGGATCTTAAAGCAGATATAGTTGGCTATATCGAAGTCAAAAAATAAATTATCATATTCATATATCGGAGTATTGCCAACTACTTCACTGAGAAGATGATTAAAAGTCATATGTCGAAATCAGAGGGGGCATGAGCACTAATAACAACACTGTACTCTTTTTTCTTCGACCAAGTTTTTGTCCCAATGAATTATTCTTGGCAAGGTTTTAACGAGGCAGTGTCACGCTCGCAAGTTTCACATGGATATGTACTCTTTTCTCCTTCGATTAGGTTTTGTCCCAATGGGTTTTCCTAACAAGGTTTTTAACGATGCATACTCCATATATGGTGGACATCCAAGGGGGAGTGTTATGAATTCTTAAAGGTGTGGATGACATTTTTCTGTTTTTATTTATGATTGAACTACTTTTTACCCCTCTTATTCATAATTTATTTTAGTGTTTTATCTTAACGTAATAATATTATTGTCTATTATTATAATGTTACTGTAAAGACAATAATATTAGTGTGGTTGACGGTAATATTACTGTTGTTATAGTAATATTACTACTGTCAACCACATCAATATTATTATTTTGTTTGGGTATTTTTTGTTTTGTTTGAATTATTCACGGAGTAACGTAATAATATTATTATCTATTATTCTAATCTTACTGTGGTTGACGGTAATATTACTGTTGTTATAGTAATATTACTGTCACTCACAGTAATATTAATTTTTTTGGCTTTTTATTATGTTTAAAAATAATAATGAGTTTTGTTGTGTTAATATTACTGTGCTAGAGATTAATATAATAATATTACTGTGTTAAATTGTAGTATAGTTAATGTTACTGTGTTTAACAGTAATATAGTTAATATTACTGTCAATCACAGCAATATTGCTGATTAAACGGGAAAAAAAAAGTTGTTACAGAAAGAAAGGAAAAGAAAAAAAAAAGGTGACCGCCGGTCAATGCCGGAAACCGGCGGAAAAATCAGGAAGAAGAAAAGAAAAAGTCAACGGCGGTGACGGACGAAATTGTCCATAAAAATGTGTTTTGGGTCATAATTGAATAATTTGTGAAATTTGGGGTCAAATTGAGGTTAAATTAAATTAAATGATGAAATTGGAGCATATTAAAGTATGAGTGGCTATTTTAGTCTTTTACACAAATCTAGACCCTATGTGGACTTTTTTGTAAAAGATTTAATTGTCTGAATCTATTTATGAATAAGTATCAATTGATGAGCTTCTTTTATCATCTACGCCTTTTGTCCATTGGCCCTTAGGTGAGAAAATAGAATTTAGTGGATGCTTGTAGATCTAATATTCTACGTATTTTCAAAAAATAATTCCATGCAAACATAAATTATGTTAGTAATTGAGATGAACTGATACTCTGTAAATTCTATTCCATGAAATAAAAAGGAAATCTGTGAAAAGTCACATTGTAAAAACTTGGGGTAAGACGGAAACAAATATCATGGGGTTTTTAGTAATTACAAATAGATAGTGATGTTTTTAATTATTAAGACTAAATATAGGGGGATTTTCATAATGGGGTCATTAGCAATAAACCCCTCATATAGATAATAAATGGTGATATGTCCACCCCTTCAATCTTTCTTTGTGATAGCCCCCTAGAATTTGTATTCCCAATTGTACCCTTATGTCAATTAGGATAATTAGTCTAAATTATTCCTTTTTTTCTCTCTTTCCATAACAATAATCTAATTCCTAAAAATCTCCTTCCAAATTCCTAAAAATCTCCTTCCAAATTCCTAAAAATTTGCTACCAAATCAAAAAAAAAAAAAAAAAAAATTATTTTTTATTTTTTTCGAATTTTTAGCCATTTTTCATTTATTTTTTTAATAAAAAAAAATTAATTTTTTTTTTAAAAAATTTTTTAAACAAAAAATTGATTTTTTTTTTCTTGACAGATTTACAACTCCGAATATGACTATAGTTAAACATGACTATATGTGACTATATAGACATATTCTTTCTTTATATTGCATTTTTTTATATTTTCAACTTAAAAAATTCGATTATATAATGTGGTATAGTCATGTTTACCAAATTATATAAAACAAAGAAGATTCCCCTATTGTTTTACGAAAACAATCCAATCAAAATTCACACAAAAAATACCAATTTTGAATCTAGTTATTCGAATATGACTACAGTCATATTCAACAATAGTCATATTCGAATATGACTCCAATCATATTCAAAAAATACATAAATATGACTATAGTCATATTCGAACATGACTATAGTCCTGTTATGAAAAAAACAATTCGAAAAATACATAAAGATATAAAAATAACGAAAGAGAGTCATGGGGAGTCGACGACAACGGCGATGGTGGCGGTGGTGAAGTAAAGAGAGTGAGAGAGGCTATATGTGACTATATAGACAAATTCTTTCTTTATGTGACTATATAGACATATTCTTTCTTTATATTGCATTTTTTTATATTTTCAACTTAAAAATTTCGATTATATAATGTGGTATAGTCATGTTTACCAAATTATATAAAACAAAGAAGATTCCCCTATTGTTTACGAAAACAATCCAATCAAAATTCACACAAAAAATACCAATTTTGAATCTAGTTATTCGAATATGACTACAATCATATTCAAAAAATACATAAATATGACTATAGTCATATTCGAACATGACTATAGTCCTGTTATGAAATTTTTTTTCGAAAAATACATAAAGATAGAAAAATAACGAAAGAGAGTCATGGGGAGTCGACGACAACGGCGATGGTGGCGGTGGTGAAGTAAAGAGAGTGAGAGAGGCGGCGACGGTGGTGGTGGTGGGGGACAAATCTGGAAAAAAAAATAAAAAAAAATGAGAAAGATAACGAAAAAGAGAGAAAGAGTCTTACGTGGAAACGAATGAGGAGGCGGCGGCAACGAGCGGCGACGGTAATGGTTGTGTACAAATTTATGTGGAGACGATGGTGGTGTAAAGAGAGAGAAATCGAGAGAAACAACGAACACGAGAAATAAATAAATCACTAATCGAGTGAATCAACAATAGTCATATTCGAACCAGAGTAGTCACGTTGATGCTGCTGTTTCAGATTTGGAGAGAAAAAAAAAAGTAAAAAATCGAAAAAACCTGGGGAGGCGACGACAACGACAGTGAATGACAGAGAGAGTGGGGACGTGGCTACGGTGGCGGTGGTGGACAAATCAGGGAAAAAAAAAGAAAAAAAAAAGAAGAAAAAATTGAGAAATCGAGAGAAAAGGAAAAAAAATGAAATCTCCATGTAACGCATCCGACGAAGGGCGGCGACGAGGTTGGGGAACATGATTTGTTTTTTTTTTGTGTTTTTTTTATTTGATTTTCTTTTTCAATTACTCTTTATTTATTTTTTATATAAATAAACATGTTATATTTTTAATAATGTAAATATTAATGTATATAACATGTTAGCTAAAAGGCACCCAATCTCCACCACCTACCCCTCTACAAAACATTTTGTCAGCTTCCAATAACGTGTGGTAGGTTATGATTTTTGCATGATGTTTGGTATCAGAATTCAGAACCATATGGAAAATAAATAATTAAAACGACGCCGAAATCTTAGACGACGTTTTAAAATTTTGAAATTAAAACTCGATTATTTTCAAAAAAAATTATAAAAAACCTAATCACATAAGGGTACTTTAGTCTTATCATGTATGGTTAGGGGTGTCTCACTAATTAAGAATGAAACTTGGGCGTAGGCAAAAGTCTTTAATAATCAATTGGGTTTAGTTCAAAATATTTTCAATTTGAGGGGTATTGCATATTTCCCCTTTCATAATTTACCCAAGGCTGCGGCTGTATGCAATACTCATTCCACTTGTGCAAGACCAAATTAAAGAAAGATTCCAAAAAATTCTATTTTATTAAGATGAAATGACAAGTATGCCCATAAATTAAATTGGCTTTTTTTTCTCATGTAAGACCAAATACAAATAATGAGAAAAAAACAAAAATCGACACCAAGGTGTCGAAAAACTATGCTACAAATCGACACTTAAGCGTCGAATTTCATAGGTAAAAATCGACATTGACATGTCGAATTTATAGCACAAATTCAAATGTCGAATTTTATACCTCAAAATCGACATCTACATGTCGAATTTTATACCTCAAAATCGACATCTAAATGTCGATTTTTACCTGTAAAATTCGACCTGTACATGTCGAATTCGTTTGCGCAGGATTTTTTTTGGGAAATCAATATTCTAGCTAAAAAACCCATAAATGCATACATTCTTGGGTTCTTCCATCGTAGAATCTTCTATTGTGATGTCTTCTGACTCCATACTTGCCATCTTTGTAAGATTTGTTGAGTTTTGATGATTTTGAATTTCTAGGTTTTGTGGGTTAATGGAGGAGGAAGGAGAAAGATCTTGTGGATTTTGGAAGATGGAGAAGATGAGAGTTGGTCTTGTGGTTTTGTGGTCTTGTGATAGGGTTTTTTGTGTTTTTGAATTTTTGGTCTTGCATATTTGAATTTTTTTATTTATTTAATAAATAAGGGTATTATAGTATTTATACATTGAAAATTTTAATTTGGTCTTGCACAAGTGGAATTAGTCTTGCATATAGCCGGAGCCTTTACCCAATAATCAATCAACCCAAATTTGAAATCGAGTCAATGAAGGCAATATATAATGAGTATGCCGACAAACCAAGTCAATGAATTTGACTTGCAGAAATAAAGAGCAAGTGTTGCTGAAAACACATAAGAGCCACACATCGCACAAATTTATCAGGAAGAGTGAAATACTTGAACTCTTCTTGTTATTGGAAATCACAAAGTGTTTTTACATGTTAGTGTATGAAAATCTGAAGAATTAAAGAGTGCGTATTGGTCGATGGCTGCAGCTTACGCGGCTTTAGTTTCTCTCACTCATACTATTCATCAGATCCTCAATCCACCTCCTCATCACCAGTTTATTAATTTTGATCGAGATCGGATTAATTGTCTACGAGAAAAAGCCGATTTCTTGATTGATTATTTTCTCGAAAATAATTCGCACAAAGAGATTGAAGATTTGGAGACGAGGATCAGGGTTGCAGCTGAAGGAGCAGAGTGTATCATCGAAGACAATGTGATGAACCAAATACTTGCAGCGGGATCTGAAGTCGACAGATCAGTAGAAACCTCAACCTCCAATAATCCCTTGTCTGAAGGTGTACGAACAGCAATACAAGAGTTCCATTCTATCGAGGAAGAGCTGGTGAAAATGAAGAAATATGTGCAAGCTAAAATGGAAATTTCCATAACAACGGAAGCTACTTCGTCATCATCATCAAGGCCTCTTCTTCCGATTGGCGAAAACATCATGGTGGGATTCGACGGCCACGTGAATGAAATTATGGGTGCTCTCTCCACCGATGAATCTAATCTTCGAATCATCTCTATTGTTGGAATGGGAGGCATAGGTAAGACTACTCTTGCCACTCATGTCTATACCAATCCTTTTATCGTGGGACGCTTTCACATACGTGCTTGGTTTACGGTCTCCCAAGAATATACCAAAAAGGATATTCTTCTAGGCCTTTTACGTCAGATTAATAATACAAATCGAGATGAACAGGAGACAGGTGATGATGATGATGATGATGATGATGATGATCAACTCGGAAATAAATTGCATAAAACTCTGTTTGGGAGGAAGTATTTGATAGTGATGGATGACATCTGGGATATCAAGGCGTGGGAGATGTTAAAAAGGTTCCTTCCAGATAACAATAATGGAAGTCGAATCTTGGTAACTACTAGGCTATTGAGGTTGGCTATGGATATTGGGTCTTGTAGCCCTTATCAACTGAATTTGCTGGATGAAGAACAAAGTTGGGATCTACTCTCCCAAAAGATATATGCAGAAAAACGTTGCCCCGTTGAATTGGAGGTAATTGGAAGAAGTATTGCTAAAAACTGCAGAGGTCTTCCTTTGGCACTTGCTGTCATTGGTGGGGTTCTTGCAAAGTCGAAAACAGAAAATTGGAAGTATGTCGAAGAAGATGTAACTTCAGCAGTACGCAATCAAGGTGACGAGTTCTGCACGAAGATATTATCATTGAGTTATAATCACTTGCCTATATATCTCAAGCCTTGTTTCCTTTACTTCGCCGCATTTCCAGAAGATTTTGATATCCAAGTGTCGAGGCTCATCAGGTTGTGGGTTGCTGAAGGATTTATAACGAAATGTGAGCATAAAAGCTTAGAAGAAATTGGAGAGGAGTACTTGAAGAATCTTATTGAGAGAAATCTCATTTTGGTCGATAAGCTAGAGCTTACTGGAGAAGTGAAGACATGCCACATTCACGACCTTTTAAGTGACCTATGCCGGATAGAAGCTCAGAAAGACAATTTTATTCTCACGGGAAAACTGTATAACCACCTCGATATGTTACCAAATACGGAGACCAGACCTACACGCCTGAGCATTAATGGTGGTAAATGGAAAGGGATGAAACGTACGCCCTATAGACCACCTACACGGTCTTTCTTAAGCTTCTCTTCTCGGGATTCAACTGATTACACTGCTCGTCGGTTTCCGTTACTACGTGTATTGGATGTGGTAGAAAAATATCCCAAAGATGATATTCTACAATTAATTAACTCAAGATATGTTTCTTGCACGGGTTCGATCTCTATGTCGTCTTCTATATTATCCCGACTTTGGAGTCTACAAACCTTAGTTGTTGATAGAGAGTTGATTCTACCAAGTGAGATATGGCAGATGCCCCAACTTCGACATGTTGAGGGAAATAGTATTATTCTCCCCGATCCTCCACCTCCAGATGATGTCCACAAAATTATACTTCTTGAGAATCTACAAACACTTTCAACTGTAGAAGATTTCAAATGCACTGAAGCGGTAATTAAAAGAATCCCAAATCTGAAGAAGTTGGGAATTGTTTGTGGGACAATTGGATCTAATTGTTTAAGAAATCTTGGCCTTCTACATAAACTCGAAGTACTTACTCTGTTATGTTGTCCTTATGGTGGAGAAATTGTCTTCCCGAATTCACTTAAAGAGCTGAGGTTACATGGATGCAAGATTCATTGGGAAGAAATGTCAGTTATTGGTTCGCTACCCAACCTTGAAGTTCTCGTGTTTTTCAGAAATGCCGCTATAGGCCAAAAGTGGATTCCAAATGAAGGGGAATTCGCTCGACTGAAGTACCTATGGATTAATCAGTGTGAGTTGGAGATATGGGAAGCAGACAATACACATTTCCCATGTCTTGAGATTCTACGTCTTGGACACCTAAACCTCAAGGAGATCCCGTCAGAATTTGCTGAAATATTACCACTTCAAAAAATTCGCATAGATTACAATAGAAACAATGATCTTATTTTGGCATCTACAAATGAAATATCAGAGCAACGAGAGAACCTAGGATACGATGGCATTCAAGTTCTAAATAGAACATTTGGAGTGCTCAGAATTTTGGTGAAGAGAGGTATTAATCTTGCTGTTGGTGGCGACGGCCGCATCGGAGATCCTTATGTTGTTATCACGATTGGCAACCAGGTTTTGTGTTCTTACTAATGACATTTTTTTCTCACCACATGTTGCCTTGCTCTTGTATTTTCTTTCTCTTAGTTGCTTTCATTGCTTATGATTTCAAATTAGGGTATAGGTTTGATTATATATAATCTCATAATATAAGCACATTAATTTATTGTTGCATTGAATATTTGGACTTTCGAGTTTGCTAGAATAAATTTATGATTTAGTTTAAATCTTTATGACGCAGAGGGTGGAGACTCATGTTGTGGCGAATGATATTAATCCTGAATGGGATGATGATCTCACAATTTGGAATCCGAATCAAACTCATCCGATTTCTCTGGTGAGGTTCTTAAATTTAAAATTAAAAGAATTCTGCAATATTTTTCCTTAATTTATATGTGTATGCTGATTCATATTGTATGTATGGTTGTAGAGAGTGTTTGTCCTGAACAAGTTGAGAAACGTGGATGAAAAGATTGGAGAAGCAGAGTTTGATATTGGACCATTGGTAGAAGCCGCGAACATGTATCCAAATGGCCTTCCAAACGGTACAATAATCACAAGAATATTGCCTTCAAGCTCCAATTGTCTTGCTAAAGAAAGTTTCATTATTTGGATAAACGGGATAGTATTGCTTGACATGCGCCTGACACTGAAAAATATCGATCGTGGGGAAATCGAACTCCGAATCGGGTGGGTTTTTTAATGGAAGGAGATATAAAACAACTAGACAATAAAGCAACATCATTTGCCCTAGGAACAAGCAGTACATTAAGAGTGCAGATGGACTATAAAGAAACCTATTACACTTCAACTTTTGGGTATATTGTTAATAAAATCGTTCTTACTAGTGGTTTCATGTCCAAATTATTGTGAGTTATTTTGAACTTCAGAATAAGAAGATATTTAGTGGGGAGAAAAAAACAAAACAAAAATTTGGCCAAAAATATCCGTGATTTTTGTTTTGGCCAAAATTAAATTATATTGCATAAAATCTTGAGAGGCCTCATTAAAAGCTTGTGTACGGCCTAATAAGGAAAGAGTATGCCTTTAGAGCCGATACTTTTTATGAAAGCTATGCAAACCTATTCTATTCAAATATCGAATATTGAACTTTTTTTTTTTTTTTTATCTTAAGTGTTAAAACTAGTGTAGGCCAGATTATTTCGATTAACTTTGAAGCTTGTAAGGAGGCTGTCAATCATTCATAATTCGAGATTTACCACATTTCCCAACATTGGCAAGATTTATTGATCATACTTTCAATTTTTATTAAATTTGTTCCTTTGTAAATAGGCACGCCCAAATACAATGTTGACAAAATCCGTCCATTCGAGTAACAAATGAATACGGCTCTCGTTAATTCTCTAGAGACTTAGAGTGGTGAAAACCACTCTTTTCAAAACCAAGAGACCGTCTTTGATATGTCGAATTTTGAACATTAAGTTTCCTCCGACTTTCTTATCCAAATTTGCAACCAATTCTTGAGCACACGCAATGGATTCATGAATGCTCCACCCTTTTAAAAATCATGTTTGCTCTTCAGAAATTAGGTAGGGAAGAATATTTCCAAATCTTGTTGCCATAATCCTTGTCATCACTTTACTTACAAAGTTGCTCAAGATGATTGGTCAAAACTCTAAGAGACCATTAGGATTAGTAACTTTTGGGATCAAAGTAAGAATAGTGGTAGACATCCCCTGAGGAAGATGTATAATCCTCCTTTGAAAACTTCTACCAGCACTTCTCTGAGGTCATATTTAATTGTATCCCAATATTTTGTCTAACTAGAAAGGTGTACGTGAGTTGCGCGTGTTGTGTTACTTTAATTATTTTTTGTCCAAACATAAAAGTTTTATTGCATCAAAAAAGGGTCTTGTTAAATTAAAGTTTGGCCTAACAAGGAAATAGTACCCCAATTGTTTACTCTCTTTTTATTTTTGCCGAAAAAAAAAAAATTTATTGATAAGAGGGGAGATTATACGAAGGGGCCTCGTTAAAACCATGTTATGCTACAAGGAAAGAGTACCCTTATTTTCTATGAAATTTTTGAATACCTAGCTTATCCATACAAATTACGTACGTTTTTAATATTACAAGGAAGAACTTCGTTATGCCGATAGTCCTTCTTATCTTTGTGAGATTGAGCTATTTTTGCTAAGCCATCTGCTACCATGTTTTCTCCCTGAGAATGTGAATTAAACTCCAATTATCCTTTAGTTGTTGTTGATGAATTTCTTTGATAAGATATTCATTCTCCCACGACAACCCTGTTTTATAATATAATACCCCTATTGTTTACAACACGACTTTCTAAGAAAATTACAAACTTTTACTATTTTTGATTCAATTTAACGATCCATTTGTATATTTCAACTTTTCGATTGGAATCTTAAAAGAAATTCGATTGGATATATCGATCGATTTTTTTACTATGTATTACGATTTTATATGAATTTTACGATTCAATTGATTTTTAGGGTTCAAAATGTATCTATTCTATCCATTTTTTTTTACGATTTAGTGAAATTTTATACGATTCAATTGATTTTTAAGATTCATAATGTATCTTATTTTGTATGTTAAGATTTTTGCATCTTGTTTGAAATAAAATCAAATAAAAAAATAATTATAAGACATATTTAAATATGTGAACAATAAAGTTTTACTAAAATACATAATAAAAAAGGAATTATTTGACAAACCCCCTCACATTATGCAATTTAGATGAGTCCAATTTTTTTCTCTCGTCTCCACAACACGCCCCAACCTCTTTTGCTCTCATCACCGCTGCCGCTGTTCAGCCTTCATTTCTATTCTCTCTCCTTTCTCTCTACAACACGCACCCCACGTCTTTTTCTCTCATCACTGCCGTCGCTGCCCCGCCCATCAAGACTATAAGGAATGGCTTGTGGATCTAGATCCAAGTCGAGGACGGTTGTTAGTGGATGAGGAAGAGACGACGTTTCTACGGCGGAATCAACGAGATGCATGAACCAAATTCATCTAAGATAAATCAACATTAGATACCTAAAGTAGTTTCAAA
This sequence comes from Erythranthe guttata, assembly GCF_056151865.1. Taxonomy (NCBI): domain Eukaryota; kingdom Viridiplantae; phylum Streptophyta; class Magnoliopsida; order Lamiales; family Phrymaceae; genus Erythranthe; species Erythranthe guttata. Next base: position 7,427,689 of record NC_142536.1, read on the forward strand.
TTTTAAATTAGTTCTCGTATAATTTTTAACACGTAAATTCCACAAATATGAAACTATAATACTGTAAACTCAAACTAATTATTATTTACTAATTACCAGTAATAATATTTATATTTAGTTATATTAAAAGTATGATAATTTTTTCATATAATTTATTTCGAAAATCGAAGTTTATTTTCTTAAATTTTTAAATAAGATGTAATTGAAATAAAACTCATGTTAGAGTTTTTCAGTAACATATCATAACATGTAAGTTATGAAAAGAAGACCAAATACAACATATTGAAACATTACTACATCAAGTATTTAATTACATGGATTGGTGAATAGGAAAAAAAATGAGATGAATATCTGAATAAATACCTTAAGTTTACCCATCTCAGGACTTGAAGAAATCCATGCCAGTGTCGAGTGCAGGTTCCAGTTGTGACGTAATGGTGAGGACCTCGAGTTCGTTTCCAAAGCTCTGCACCTCTTCTTGTATCCGTTTTGCCGATTCCCCAATGGATGAGTTGCAGCAATCCACCTTAATATGTTCAAGTGTTTGTATTTCACAAATACTATACGGAATCTCACTTAGAGTGTAGCATTTCCGAAGAACTAGGACCTCGAGCGTTGGGAAATGCGAACTTTCGGTTATCCAGATACGGGGATCAGTTCTGTCCATAACAAGTACTTTCAGCCGACAGAATTCCCCTTCAGTCGTTTCCCACTTGAGTCCACGAAAAGCACCTTTCTTCAGTTTGAGAACTTCGAGATTAGGCAACGACCCAACAATCGTCATGGATTCCCATGGTAAATTGCAGCCACTTAACGTCAGCTTTTTCATAGTCAATGGAAAAACGAGGTTCCGGGACAAATCACTCCGGTGATAGTCATGAGGCATTGCATGGAATTTCAACTCTTCGAGCTTATGGAGATGGACAAGATTGTTTAGGCAATACTTTGACCATTCTTCTTCGTAGAGGTCATCGGATGAATACGTAATTCCCAACTTTTTAAGATTTGGTATCATTTCTAACATCCTTTGGGAGCACGTAAAACCTTGTATATTCGAAAGTGTTTGTAGGTTTTCCAGAGCTAAGGTTTCCAGACAAGTTTCTGAACAAGGATCGGGTAAGAAGCCATCCAACAAGATAAGATGCCTTAATTGTGTCATTCTCCAAATTTCAAATGGCATACAACAAGTGGTTCTGAATCCATAAAACCCATTGAACTGGCGGATGATTAAGGTTCGAAGATTCTCGAGTTTTGAAAAGGATTTAGGAATTTCATAGTGATGTCTCTTGTCAGTATAATCAAAGGTAAAAGCGAGGTACCTCAAGTGAAATAGCTCAAATATATCATCTGGGTAAAAATCCAATATTACGCTCAAGGCATCCACTACCCTGAGAAGACTAAAACTTCTCCAAGAATGTAAGGCTTCATGTTGGAACAAAAGAAGACTATGAATACGCGAACAATCAACCTCCGGAAAGCCGCCCAATATATAAGAAAAAATACTTAAGCGTCGTGATTTCTCGATGACTTTTAAAGAGTCGACTGAAAATTCATTTATGACATGAAGAAAATTCTCCTCCCGAGCTTTCCGTAGGCAGAGATCTCTCAAGAGATCATGGATCTTGACAGCTTTGATTCTGCCATTAAATCTCTTCTTAACGACCAAAACGAGACTTCTCTTCGCCAAATCTTCCAAATATTCCTCTGCCACCTCTTCTTGATTTTTAGATCCATTCGGCTTCACAAAGCCCTCTGCAGCCCATAATTTGATGACTTTTGACGCACTGATCTCGTGATCTTCCGGAAAACCTCCCATATAAAGAAAACACGGTCTCAAACAATGAGGCAAATACGTATAGCTCAAAGACAATATCTCCATAAACTGCTCATCGCTTCCATCGAAAGCTCCCTTCACATTTCTGGCAATGTTTCGCCAAGTGTCTTGCGTCTGATTAGCCTTGCGGAGGACTCCAGCAATCACCACAATTGCTAGGGGAAGCCCTCGACAGTTTTCTGCTATCAGCTTCCCGATTTGCTCCAGTTCGGGAGGGCAATGTTCTCGATTTGCAAAGACCTTCTCCCTGAGTAGATTCCAACTTTGATCCATATTCATCAACTCAACCCGGTGAAAACGGCTAGAAGGGTCCGCATAAGAAGCCACATCTAACTGCCTAGTAGTTATAACGATCCTACTCCCATTAGAGTCGTCCGGAAATATCATCCGTACATCATCGAATACATTCGTGTTCCACAAATCATCCATCACAATTAGGTATCTCCTTTTCTTTAAGTACTTATAAACGTACCCAACCAACAACGCATCTGTATCGAACTTATGTAGCTCCTTATTAGACACGCCAATGAAACTAACAAGGTCTAGAAGAATTCGACGAATGCTATATTTCTGGGATATTGTAACCCAAACACGAACATCGAAGTGATGTACAATTAACGGATCGTCGTAAACATACCTAGCAAGAGTTGTCTTCCCAACGCCTCCCATGCCAACGATCGGGATCGTTTGAAGGTTTTTGAACTCTCCGCAGAGACGACCCTTTAATTTCATAGCTTCCTCAAACCCCAAAACGGTGTCGTTTTTGCGTTTAGGCGCAAGTCTGGGTGAGAAAGAACCAGATGAATGCTCCTTACTCGCACTGCTGCTACTCTTGACCTGATTTACTTCTTTCAAAATGGAATCGATTTCTTCCATTGACTCGCGCAACGATCCGTACAACTTTTGCCAGTACAGATCTGAAGATTCGGAAATTTGTAGAGAGAGAATTTGATCAGAAATATGGCGCTCGATTGTATCTTCTGATTGATTTGCGGCAGTTGTGATTCGTACTTCTGGAAGCGCCGCCTCTCCGGGATAATCGTCGAGAAAATTTAACAGGGAAAGAGTATTTTGGTGTAGGGATTTAATTTGGTGAAGAAAATAATTGTTGTGTTCATTATGATCCAGAATCTGGTCTAGCAATTGTGCGAGTGAAACCAGAGCAGCATAAGCCATCTTCAATATCAACACACAAATATATATATATATATATATATATATATATATATATATATATATATATATATATATATATATATATATATATATGTATATATGTATAATATTGTTCTACTGTGAAATTAGTCCGAGGAGTTCTTCCGATCCAGAGACGAAATGAGGAAGCAATTAAGAGAAGTTGATAGACAAAGAAATGGATTTGGATGAATTTGGAAGCCAGCACTGCACAGCACAGTACAAGGAAGGTAGAAGTGAAAATTTGAAATTAAGTGTTTTTGTAATTTTTTCTTTGGGTAAATTCCACTATTTTCCCGTGTACTTTGGCTCAATATCACTTTACCCCTTTTTACTTGAAATATCTCAATGTGGCATTCGCCGTTAGTTTTCAGCATTTTTGACCTTAACAATGTTTGATCTAAGTCTGAAATTACAAAAAAACCACAACTCCCAGTTTAAATAATTATTAAAAATAAATATAAATAAAAATAATAAAATAAATTATGGCTGCCGTCAGAGCCGGTCCTGAGAATTTGGGGGCCCTAAGCAGAGTTTAACATTATCGCTTTGATTTTTTTAAATAGTATCAAAATTGTATCGTCATTGGTACACATTTTTAACAAATATCTTATTTAATAAATAAACTTTTTTTCTCTTTTATTGAAAATAACAATATGAATTTGAAATATAGCAAATACGAACCTTAATGTTGTTGGTGTTGTAAAAACATTTCATGACATAATGATATATGCATCTATTTCATGCATAAACAACACATTACGAGAAGGAAAGAAAACAATCGATGATCAAAATTATTAAAAGTACATATATTGATCATTATATTGTTCGTCTCAACCAACAACAGTTCGTTTCAATCTTTTTGTGATATGGATGTTTGGTTTAAGATTTAATTATAATCTTAAAAAAATTGGCATATACATTTGGATATTAATAACATACTATAAGTACTTATATAATTAATTTATAAATAATATTATCTACAAAACACAATATTTAAATTGATCTTTAGATTTTTATATTTTTTGAATAATTGAGATTCTAAAATATTCCATTAACGTATAGTTTAAAACAACATTTAATAAAATATTTAAGGACTAAAATGTGCTATATAACTAATTATTGGGGTCATATAGTGGTTTATGAAAAAAATTGTGGGGCCCCCTTGTGGGGTGGGGCCCTAAGCCAAGGCTTCCCCGGCTTACGCCCGAGCCCGGCTCTAGCTGCCGTCGTGGACTATAATTTCTGATTGTCTTGATTTTTTTTTATAATATTTATTTAAACTGAGAGGGTGACGTTTTTGTAATTTCAGAGCTTAGGCTGAGCGGTGGTAAGGTCAAATTTCTGACAACTAACAGTGAGGGTGACATTGAGACAATTTTTCTAGTGTAGGGGGCAAATCGGTGCAATCGAGAGTAGACGGAGGGTAAAAAGTAGACCTATCTAGTTTATTATACGAATGTCCCAAAGAGGGGTAAAAAGCAAAAAACTAGAACAAGCTAAACTAGGTAAATGCTGAAAAAGAAAAAGAAAAATGTTGTCTTGACCCTAGGAGGGGGTCAAACTGCAAATAAACGATCTTAGTGTTGTCCTCCAAAGTGAAATCTGAGGAATTAAGAACCGAAAATGCGACAGGGACACCAGGTGGGGGTCAAACTGTAATAAACAAAAAGCTAGTAAGCATGGGCTGCTCCACATAATAAATCCCATCATGGACGATAAGTTGCAATGCCCACTAAACCCACCCCAGTCCTCCGCCGCATCTCACCACCACCAAGCAGTGCCTCAACCCTTATGCACCACCCCACCACCACCTTCATCTCTAAAATCGCAAGCTAGTTAAAAATAAATGTTTTTAAAATGAATAATCTAATTTATTTATCAGCTTGGTTTTATGAGTGACATTGATCTACATGCCACATCCACTTGATTCAAGTAAACAATGCCCCTATGCCGCCACTCTCCTCCACAAACACCGTTGATCTCCCATATTCATTTCCGTCTCAGGTCCTCCTCTTCCATCAGAATGTCGTCTTCCAATTCCAATTCAAATCTCCACCAAATCATCGAACACATAGTGCTTTTTCACTTCAAGCTAAGCCCTCCGTCGATCCCTCTGCCGTCAACGCCATGATCAGCAACCTCAACGGCCTCTACATCTCCGCCGGGGGTGGGTGTGGGGTCTGCGCTAATCTCTATCATCTCTACCAACCTTACAAGCTAAGCTTGAATGTTTTTTGTTTCGTAATATAACAAAATTATACCATCAATTAGTCAGGGTCAATTGTGAAATAACAAACATTAAAATAATAAATTGACATAGCGTAATTATGTACTTTAAATATCAAATGTATTTTCATGTGCTATATTTATAATAAGGTTAGAGTTTATTTTGTTCTTATTGTCATTTTTTCTACATATTTAAATTTTCGATGTAATTAAATTTGTATAAAACTACAGTTGAAGAGATTTCAAATGAGATATTATAAGTATAAATATGCAAAAATTTATTTTAAAATAAATCCTTTTATTTTAGGTTAATCATTAGATACATAAAGTAGATTTAAATTTTAAATTAGTTCTCATGTAATTTTTATCACGTATATTTCACAAATATGAAACTATAATAATGTAACTCAAACTAATTATTATTTACTAATACCAGTAATAATATTTATATTATTTATATTTCTACCAACCTTAAAAGTATGAATGTTTTTTGTTTGTTATTAACATTTTTGTGTTTCCTATTATGTCCCTTATAACAAAGTTATATCATCAATTACTTAGGGTCAATTGTATGATAACGGAATTGAAAATATTAAATTAACATAGCTTAATTATGTAGTTTAAATATCAAATGTATTTCCATGTGCTATATTTATAGGGGCAATTTGATATAGGTCCCTCTATCTTATAATTTATGAGTGTAAATCCAAGTTAAAATTTTCGTGTTTTAATAATTTAATAAATATTTATTCTGGCAAAAATACCATTAGTTAAATCAAATCAAATCCCCAAAAAATCTCTCTCTATCAAAACAAATTCTCAAACATCTCTCTTCCGAATATTAACTAAAAAATTAAATTAATTCATAAAAGAAATATACAATTTATTTTACAAATTCATACTCTAAAGACGCTACCACCGTCGCGCCACCGCCTATGATTCCGGGAACTGCGACGCCTATGAATTTGTGAACTGCAAATAGCAATTTTTTATTATTTAATTGCAGACAACAAAATACTTATGATTTTGCCAAGTACAACGGCAAACTAAAAAAAAAAGTTTCAGAATTTGTATTATTGAATTGCAAACAAAAAATTACCTATGACTTCACCAAATGCAAACAGCAAACTGAAGAAAAAAATCGGCAAAACTTGCATTATTGAATTGCAAGCAATTAAACTACCCATGGCTTCGCCAAATGCAAACCCCAAACTGAAAAAAAAAAAAAAAAAAAAAAAAAAACGAAATCAGCATCATTAAAAACATCAGCAAAAAAATTGTTTATGGAATACGTTGCAAACATCACAAACATTAAACAAAGTGTTTGTAAAATGTAACTTAAAACATACCTTGCAAATTGTAAACCAGAGGAATTGAATCTCAACGCCAAAGGCAATTCTTCAAACAACAAACCAAGTTAAACCAACCTGCAAACGGAAATTGCTAACAACAAACGATGGGAGAAACATGTCCTCTTTAATTCTTTCACCAAGAAATCATCTCATAATCTAAGAAAAGATCCTTATTTTTTCCTTCTCTATAATATTTCTTCATTAAAAAAAAATGAAAATGAAAAAAAATAGAAGCATGAGAGAGAGAGAGAGAGAGAGAGAGAGAGAGAGAGAGAGAGAGAGAGAGAGAGAGAGAGAGAGAGAGAGAGAGAGAGAGAGAGAGAATTGAGATACAGAGGGAGAGAGGGATGAGGGATTAAATATAGGGTGAGAGAAACGTGAAATTGGAGAGAGAAGATATATAAGATTTGTTTTCTTATTAATTGAGGGTGTTTATTAATTGAGGGTGTTTATGTCTATATACTATTTATTTTATTTTATTTATATTATTTTTTTGGGTCAAATGACATATGCCTATATTCATCAAACAACTAGGACCTTTACCTATATAAATCCAAAATAAGGGGTGTTTAGCAAATTTTCCCATATTTATACTAAGGTGAGAGTTTATTTTCTTTTTATTGTAATTTTTTTTACATATTGAAATTTTTTATGTAATTTAATTTGTATAAATCTATATTTGAAGGGATTTCCAATAAAATATAATAAGCATAAATATATGGTAAATTTTATTTTAAAATGAATTCTTTTATTTTATGTTAAGCATTATAATACCTAAAGTAGTCTCAAATTTTAAATTATTATAAATTTTATCACGTAGATTCCACAAATATGATACTATAATAATGTAAACTCAAACTAATCATTATTTACTAATACTAGTAATAATATTTATATTATGTTAAATTAAAAGTATAATAATTTTTGCATATATTATAATTTATTTCGAAAGTCGAAATTTATTTTCTTAAATTCTTAAAGAAAATGTATTTGACATAAAACTCATAATAGAGTTTTTCAGTGACATATCATAACATGTAAGTGAACGATATCATGTTAATTGATGATTATTTAGATATAATAAAATAAAATAAAAAATAATTATTGATAACCAATAAAAAAAATATGTCTATAAATAAGATGAAATAGTTGTGACTGACTAAGATTGATTTTAAAATATCGACGTTAAATCAAATCTTAAAATTCTATTTACTATCGTTATTTATACATTTTATTAGTATAAGTAATAATATGATTTAACCATAGTTAATTATGTAAAAAAACACCATAAAAACATAATACTCATATATAAGAAATATGTCTAGAAATAAGAAAAAAAAATAGTTGTGAATGACTAAGATTGATTATAATTATTGAGGTTACATAAGATCTTAAATATTATTTACTATCACTATTATGCATTTTATTAGTATAAGTGACAACATGATGTAACCATAGTCAATAATGTAAAGAAAAAAAGACAAAAAATATAATAAGTAAATTAATGATAATGTATATTACTTATTTTTAGTAATATATAATTTTAATGTCAATGACCCGTTTGGTTACCTATATTGGATTAGATTGGATTACATGAGATTGGATTAACTCCCTATTGACTAATTGATTATTTAGTTAGTAGCATGTTCGGTTTCTTAGAATAGATTTTCTATTAAATTTGTTAAAATTGGTTATTATATATAAATTGTCTATAAAACCACTTAGTCTACAATAATAAAATATAATTTTAAGGATAAAATTGTCCTTTTCCATTTTAGTCACCCCTATTAAATTAATCTTAGGGGAAAGGGGTGCTACTAATTTAAAGAAATAGTAGCGCAGTTAATAGCGGGCTTTGATTTTAGTAGCGAGTTTGAAAAAATGTGAATCTTACCAACCGGACATGCTATTAGCCGCTACTATTTAGTTAGTAGAACCTTATAGCGGTAACCGAACGAGCCCTTAGTATACTAGAAAATATGTTAAATGTTGTATTTTTTGTGTTATCGTAATTATTTTTTATACATTAAATTTCAACAATGTTTTTTCTTTAATGTTACATTTGAAGAGTTTCCCAATGATCATAATATCTTAAGTATGTATATAAATAAGTAATCACATAAAAATGACTTTCCACTTTTAAATTGAGGGCGCTTTGTTTATTGTATTATTAATCATTAGATGTAATAATTAGTCTTATTATATACTTAAATAATTAGTCTTAGTGTTTACTTAAGTATATTTTATAAATATTATACTGTAACTCAATATTAATAAAAGAATATTAATAATTAATTTATTAAAATAAAGAAAAGTTAAGTAATATATGTGGATGATCAAAACTATTTTAAAATTTGAGGTCAAAAATATAAAGATGAATACATATAATTAGACTGAAGGGAGGTCAATATAGTATACTCAAAGTTTGGTCAAGAGTAAAAAAATAATTTTAGAAAAGTAAATGATCAAATGAGTAAAGTCTTAGCTACTATCCAAATTCAAGGGAGATACGCATAATTTTTCAAATTAGAGGCAGTCTAGCTGTAATTACACCAAACATTAGGGCCTTGATGCAGTAAATTTACACTTTCTTTAAGGAAATTGTTGGCACATTTGACCAGAGCGATCATAACATACGAGTAACACGAAAAAAGACTTAATTGTTTCAAACAATACTTATGCAGCGAAATTAAAGATAATGAAAATAATCAACTATCACAATAAAATAAAAGAAATTTTAATGTGAGCATTTTCCATGCATGAATTAATAATATATAACAATTTATTTTGATTATTTTTGTCTCGTTTTATATTCTTATTGATTTCAATTTTATAATAATTTTATGGCGGCGGTTATATGCAAGCCCATTTTTTTATTAGATCAAAACCACATAAAGGAGTTTATTAGTTCAAGCCCGTAAATTAATCTAATTTTATTACACCAAGACCAAAGATGACAAATATACCCTTATCCACAAATAATACTCAAATACAAATAAATCTTATTTTTAATTTGTTCAAGTCCAAAAATCAAAAAAATAAAATAAAAACAAAACAAAACAAAAAAAAAAAAAATATCACGACTGCCAGCCAGCGAGACTTTCACTGCACCAGCGATGACCAGCGACCCACCCACCGCACTATTACCACCACCGCACCACCACTAACAAGTAAATCCATTTTACTAAACTTTTGTTTGTAAATTCGAAAACATTAATCGAGCATCGATGTCCTTTTTACTAAATTTTTATTTGTAAATTCGAAAACATTAATCGAACATCGATTCTTGATAAATATGTATGAATGAACATTAATTTATGCTTATTTCTTGTTGGGTTGCAATGATTTGACCGATTTTGGAAAAAAAATTGAGATTGAAATTTGTTTTTTTTTTTTTTTTTTTTTTTTCGTTGGTTTCCGAAATCGGTTTACCCAGACCGATTTTGTACACGAAAATCGGCGTCATAATACCGATTTTTGTTAACCAAATCGGCGACACAACGTCGACTTTACAAGTCAAAATCGGCGTTCTAATGTCGATTATTGAGTACAAAATCGGTTTTCGAATACCGATACTTTTTGATTTTTTTTTTAAATAATACATTATATATTTGGTTAATTGATATTTTTTAAATATTTGAAACGAAAATGTTTATCACCATTCGGTGGCGTCTACCACTGCTTTAACCCAATCGAGTAGAGCTTTCCGTATCTCAAATATTTATTCGTTAGATAATTCATTTGAATAATCCTTCATCAATCCCCTAGGTTGATGCACGTAAGTATGAGAAAACGGTCTTAAAAAAACACAGGTAATAAAATCGGTATTTAAAAACCGATTTTTGTAGTACAAGTCGGCATAACAATACCGATAATACAAAAACAAATCGGTGTTGTCATGCCGATTTTTACTACAAAAATCGGTTTTTAAGTACCGATTTTTATTAAAATAATCGGAATGTGGTTACCGACTTTAGTAACAAAAATCGGTATTTGCAGACCGATTTTTGGTATCGTCGAATTTTTTTCCCAACAAAAAAAAAACGACCCAAAAGCAAAAATAAACGGTTAAAACATATTTCATTTTGTTATCCACCATCGTAAACCACCATATCATTGTTTTCTGGTTCCATCTTGAATGTTTGGTATGTATTTGATAATTTTGGTGTGTAGGATTTCTTTGTGGGTTTGTGAAAAAGAAGGAGAAGAAGAAAGAGAGTTTTAAGTCGTGAAATAAGGAAGAGGGGTTTCTGGATTTATGTATCATTAAGGGTAAATTAGTATTTTTATGTTGGAGGTCTTGAACTAATAAAAAAATGGGCTTGCATATAACCGCCGCCTAATTTTATTTCATCATACGTTTTGATACATAAGTAGAACATGAAGTTTTGTACTTATTTGATTTTATTTAAAAATATTTTTTTTTGTAAAATATAATATGTAAAGTCATACGTAATCACGTGCGGCGCACGTGGTGCCTGCTAGTGTCTACTAATAGGATGGAAATGAAATACACAATGTAGTTGTTTTTTTCTTTTCTTTTAGTTAAGATATTTTATTAAGCTATATGTTCTCAAGTGATCAACAGTTTTCGGACATATTGTCTTTGAGCTATACGTATTTGCGTCATTGTTTAAGACCGTGTTTTTTTTATACGGGAGGTTTTCCAGAAAATCACGAGATCAAAAGTCATCAAATTATGGGCTGCAGAGGGCTTTGTAGAGTCATCTTATCTTATCTTGTTGGACGGCTTCTTACATGATCCTTGTTGAGAAACCTGTCTGGAAAACCCAACACTCACTTTCGAATATAAAAGGTTTTGCATGCTCCCAAAGGATGTTAAGAATTGATACCAAATCTAAAAAAGTTGGTGATTATGCATTCATCCAGTGACCTCTACGAATAAGAATGGTCAAAGTATTGCCTAAACAATCTTGTCCATCTCCATAAGCTCGAAAAGTTGAAATTCCATGCAGTGCCTCGCGACTATCACCGCAGTAATTTGTCGCAGAATCTCGCTTTTCCATTGACAATGGAAAAGCTTACACTAAGTGGATGCAATTTACCATGGGAATCCATGACAATTGTTGAGTCGTTGCCGGATTACAACGTCCAGCTTCGCGAAAGTACAACGAGAGGAATGAATAAGACAATGCTTCATCTCCAAATATACACCTTCTGCTAGCTTCAATAGCTCTCCATGCTACATGATAGTTAATAGTAATCCCGTAATCCTTCTTCGCTTTAATAATATCATCATTAGCACAAATCAATGATTTATCCTGCATATTCTCCACAATAGCTTCAACTATAATCTTAGAACCCATTCTTAACTTCTTCACAACATTAAATGTTGATCCACAGATGTGGAATTTCTCATAAGTACTACGTATAGTAAAAAAATTCAGTCGAAAATTCAATTGAGGCATGAATTCTCCATAAACAATTTTTCGACTCTCTGAACTTGCAAACAACCGTCACTCCCTTGAATTCAAATCCAATCTCAAATGAAAACTTCGACAAACTTTTTCTAAATTCCAGCCGCCCCCTACGAAATACTTGACCGACATCAGTAATCAAGTTGCCAATGTGAACTGAGCAAAATCTTCTTTGTGCAGGAAATACTAAGTGGATTACATAGTGAATTAGAAATTTCAGTGTTTACTTGAACATCAGAGACAGGTAATGTACTGGGAGAACATGTCATCGATCTTGTTTGAACCAAATTGCACGATGACTGAACTACCTTCGCAGTAACTTCAATCCTTCGAATAGAAAATTGATCAACTAGTAAAAGAAGTCCTGATACATCTTTATCATCTTTTAGTAAAAAAACACCAATCGTGGGGACATGATACATGAACGACGGTTTATCACGATGCAAGTATTCCCATCGTGAACATATAAAATCCACAATATTAGCATAACCCATCCCTATTTTAAGCTCTGTAACTGTATAACATTCACCATATTACAGCACAACAGAAGGAGTCGGCATATCTGCAAATTCAACTATACATTAATTATACTGTCACTGACAGTAACATAGGTATAAAGTGAAAAGAAAGTCAAAACTAAGCAACGAAGCCATGTATCCATCAATTGCGACTATACACTAAATGTACTGTCACTAGCAGTAACATAATAACAAAGGGAAAAACGACTATCAAGGTATAAACAAATTGTATACTCAAAATTGTACTGCTAGATACAGTAAAATTATAAAAACTTACTGGGACAACACCAAACACTTCATTTAATGAACATGATATTACAAAACAAACTTAGTACATCCAAAATACTGTGAAATTATCCTTCGAACAAAAACACACAAAAATATTCCAAAAACTCAACAGAATTCAAAACATACAAACATCGAACGTCAATATTTCCGATTTCCCGTAACCCATATCCCGATCGTTTTGTCGTTTTGGGTATTAAAAAAAAATTGAAAGAAGCTTGACTTTGTTCGAATTCATTCACTCACCGTACTTATCTACAGTGGAGGTGAAAGTATAACGCGAGATTCAGCGAAACTCCTTGCAAGAGAGAAGCGAATGAAAATATACAGAGACAAACCTTATGTTCGGATGTGTAGAGAATCTTTAATATCGAGCTTAGGGTTCAATTAATGAGCACCTCATATATGAGGGCAAAATGGTCATAAAACAGTAATTTGCTTTTTTTAGTTAGTAAGGTGTAAGTGATGGGCTTATGTGTAAAGAAGAAAAGGACCATAAACCTAGAATAATAAAGGTATACGATTAGAGACTTTATCACAAAAACCCCTTTTATAATTTAATCAATTAAAATTGCAATTAAAACTGATTTTGTAAGTAAAAGCGATTTTGTGCTATTATTTAACTAAAAGTGATTTTGTTCCGCTGATGATACGGGATAAGAATCCGCCACAACCATTATGTAACGAAGGGGATATTCCAATTTACAATTGACCCCTCATAAATGATAAATCACACAGTTGCACCGTTGATGAAATTTTGGTATGAAAAAAGTGGCAAATCAATAATATTTTTTTGATTTTTTTTGAAAAAAGTTGCAACTAAGGGGATATTTTTTCGAATTTTTTTCCCGGTAGATCACCCGTCGTTGACTGTCGGTCTCCGGCGTTGACTTTATTTATTTATTTATTTATTCATCAATATTGTTGTCTTGACCTGCAATTTTTTAGCTTGTAATATTGCGACAGTATTATTAATTTATTATTGTAAAAGGCAGTAATATTACTGTCCCAACTGTAATATTACTGTCTCAGACAGTACTATTGTTGTTAACATAGTAATATTAATTTATTAATTAATTTTATTGTATTGGTCTGCAATATTGTTGTTTCCGACCGTAATATTACTGTCTCAGACAATAATTTTGTTGTTAACACAGTAATTTAGGTAGAAAAAGAGTATTAAAAAAAACGTCAACGGCGGCTGACCGACTGGGAAAAATATTTCAGAAAAAAAAATAATGAAAAGAAGTCTAACGCTTGAATCTAGTCAGAAAAGAAAATCCTATTAAAAATATTTTCTAAAAATATTTTTTTTTTTTAAATTGTAAAAATGGGGGTCAATGTGATATACTTGTTCAAATCCGTGGTCAATGTGAAATATTAATGAAATTAGAGTATAATGGATGAAATTAATGACAATTATATTATGAATGGTATTTTAGGCAAAAGACATGAGAGTGGATTTATTTGCGAAACTGTTTTTAATCTCAACTTATATGCATTTAAGTCTAGCTATATGAGTCTATTAGCCATTGACCCTTAAATTATACATGATCAACCAGTAACAAATAAATGTCGTTTCGACAACCATATCTATTAACAGTGAAATCTTGATAAGATACACTAAAATGCAGTTTGATGACATCTTGTTTTTTCATTGAAAATGGAAAATCCGCATTGAGTCGATTGCCCCCCCCCCCCCCCCCCCCCACAAACTCCGCTTTTGTGTAGTAATTCATAAATCACATGAGAGATCTAAAGTATCGTGTGCAACAAACTCGACCTAGATAATGTCGACTAGAAGGGTTGAAATTAGGTCCGTTGACATAGTGCAATCTCGTTCGTCCAATTAGTCCAACTCCTTATGGTTTGAGATATCCTTGTTCTTTCCATTATTGGTTGCTTTTTCCCTGTGTGGGCACAGAGCTTTCAATGCTCAGCAGTGCAATCACATCTTTATTCAAACCTACACATTTAAGTTGTTATCTTCATACACATAGCCACACATACTGATTTGATTTGGTCGCAATTTGCAAAATAAAAAAAAAAAATCATGTACCAAAACTATTGGAAAGACTATTAAATAGAACCACATATATATTTAATTTTATCATTTTTTTTTACTTTTGTAGATACCTATTTTTATAAATAACAATCTTTTGATTACAGCTAGAAACTCAAGGGTATCCTATTCCATAAGAAAAAAGATTGATGTATTGTGTCCGCACCCTTAGGTTGTGTTTGGATTGAGGTATTTGAAATGAATGGATTTCAAATGAAGTGAATTGAAGAGGATTTGAAATAACTCTAAGTGGGAAGGAAATTTGAAATCCTCCACAATTACTCAAAAAACAACTAAAAGTGAGAACTATGTATTTGTTATTATGGCTTTGAAATCTCTCCTCCAAATCCATCCATCCAAACGCACTCTTAAGGTTTTGTAGATATATCCTACACCTGGTGAAATAAATCATATAGTTTTACACCATTATTGATCTACATATAGTAACACTTATTCATGTGTATGCATGCTTAGTCGATAGTATTTATACAGATCTTCCGTTTAAAATATATTTTACCATGTGTAGGATTTCATAAGCCCACCCTTAACTAGTATTGCGTCTAGTCGCACACTTAATTGGATTCTTTTACACTACATAATAATTTCATTATTTA